>NC_047116.1:27729336-28040586 GCF_902500255.1 Thalassophryne amazonica | reverse complement strand
ATAAATATATTTCTGATGTTATTACTAACATTTTTTGTAGTCTTATTACCACAAAGTAATGTTAATAAACATTACAAAAAGATTTATAATCTTACCAGCAGTTAACTAACACCTATTACCAAGGCTTTAATATAAAGTTACCTAAAATCTTTGCCATAGATGACCAGTAAGGGAACATTAATGCAGGTCATAGGAACTGTTACAATCATTTTTCAACTCAGGCAGTAACAAATGTAAATACTATGTAGTACCAAATAGAGCTACAGAATACAAAGACTACACAGCCTTAATGGCAGTATGTACTTTCTGAGTGCCCCAATTCAAGTTACAAAAATACTGAGGCAATCTTCGAGTTGAAATACAGTTCATATCATTTAGCCGTTTTCTTTAATCCCACCATTTATACGGTTGTTTATATCAAAAGGACAAAGGCTGTCCCAAATGCACAGCTGCACATAAGCCACCATTATCTTTCTGCTTGTGCAGCTGAAAACCTAATACCTTAGTTCAATAATAATGCAGAGGGGACAGCTCATTGGTAGCCCAGTGGTACAACAGAGTAATAGCTCCAGAGGAGGCCTGCCTACTTTCCTAAAACAAATATGCAGGAGCTTTGGTTCAACTTAGGAAAAATGCAGAAAAATATTCTATCCACAAGTGCATAATGGCTCATCAACAGTGATCGGTTATCAATTAAAGCAAAAGCTTCTCATTATATTAATGAATGGCCTCAGCTTGTAATAGTCTGTCTTATTGATGTTTGAACAAGGTAAGCACAATCCCCTTACGCAGCACTGAGATGCACAGTATCAGCAGCTGAGAGGTTTGCTCAATGTAGAAAACAAAAAAGAGAAGGAGGAAACAAAGAAAATGAAGGACACAACAGGCTACTCTCAGAGGGGCTGCATTTATTCCAGCAATTGTCATGCAAGCCTTGTTGTAAGTAATAATGTGGCCTTTAATGACGGAATGATGGACCTGCCAAACACTGCCTCTGCCATATACTGGCTGCGTGTCCCCGCTGTCCGCTCCCTACATACTCATCTGGGACATATTAGCATATCCTTGTCAATTCACAGCCGGCTTTAACATAATCTATACTTGTTGGGTAAAGTTCAACAGCGAGCCTCCTGTACCGAGGTCATGTGATGCTATGACACACTTCAAGAGCCCGGCCCACATAAAACATGCTTGGGCAGTTGAGCAATTCTGAAATGCAAAAAATAGTGGGGCATAGCCGGTCCCTACGTTGTACCTAGAGGGACAAATCCCTTTTGGCCAGACATCTCCAGACCGTTACCTTGGTATTCCTCCACAACAGCACTTGTGGTTTTTATTCTGTGTTGAAGAAAGAGGAGGAAAAAGAACAAAAAAGAAGTCTGCTGTCATAGCTGGCAGGGAGTGTGTAGAATACATTAAGGTGCTGAGGCATGTCAAAGTATGTATGCTTCACCTATCAGGAAATAATGCCATATTTTGATACAGATTTGCTTGATAAAAATTCCTATTCTTGCTCTTTAAAAATAGGCGAGCTGCAGTGATGCCAAACTTAAATAAAACCCAATATGTTATTAAAACTAATTGCAAACATAGCAGCTGTGAATGTTATTTTAATATAGTGGCACTATTTCTCTTCAAAAGGCTGCTCTGTAAATGTAATATGGGTTATTACTGTATTATGCGTCCGCCAGCATGTAAATTGGGAATATAAATGGAAGCTAAAGGACAGCATGAGATAAATACAGTTATGGTAAATAAGGTCACAGTTATATACAGTACATGGATAATAGCTGACTTAGTGAGGCGTCCCATAAGAGAGGACAATCATTATTTCTGAGAAAAACTGCATCTGGAACATACTGACACTTATTGATAGCGCAATTTCATTGACTACAGTTTAAGAGAAAACAAACCTCAGTTTGAATCAATCAGCTAATCCAATCAGACGGCAAAGATATAAAAATAATATCAACTCACAATGAACCGCATGAGTAATATTAATTCTCCGTGGCATTGCGAGGCATCGATGTTTGTGTGGGTAATCTAAGCCCCTGATGTTTTATTGATGCAATTCTTTGAGATTTTTTTTCTCCAGCAGAATTCCTTCACCCACTTGAAAGCAATACCTGTCATGAACCATCATGACAAAAGTCTTCTGAGATATAATCTCAGAGAACTTTTAACCCAGAAATTTCAAAGCCTCCTGTCAAAGCGAAAGCAGAGATCTCGGGATCATGACACTCAGTCAGCAGCAGTCACACAGCTCTGGGCCGAACGCTTCTCAAGTGCTGGACTGTCTGGCAGCAGCAGCCAGCAGGGCCAGAACTTCAGCTTTGAGCCGTTAATCCACAGTATCATACCAGGAGCAGGAATTACGAAGGGCGGGAAGCACTGATTTTTCTAACAAAGTGAGAATAAGTAAGACATTTAACAATTGGTGGTGGTGGTGGTGGTGGAGGGGGGGGAGGGGGGTGTCAAGGTCTACACGCTACTGCATGTGCACGTGTGAGCTTCTGCTGCTAACAACAGTCCAACCGGCTTTACGTAATGAGTATGTTTGTGTCTGAACTTATCGTTAATGATGGGACTTGTCGGCATGACCACATATGTTATTTTCTCCTTACATTTTCCGAAGTGAACAGTATTATGTATTGTAATTAAGCATGACCTGTTTTCTTTGCCTTTACATCATTTATCTTTATGTGCAAAACTTTCTGTGTTGCACCACAGCCTGAGCCATCCTTTGTAATAAGAGTTTTATTGATCTTAAAGCTACAGTGAGGAGGATTTACTGTCATCTAGTGGTGAGATTGCAGATTGCATTTTGTCGTCGCCTTTTACAATTTTGTTTCCCTTCATATTTTCACTCAGCATGCTGCTTGTGATAAGTTGGCCTGCACTAGCAACTAGTACACAGAGCAACAATTGATTTCTCTTCTTTTTACTTCACTGTTCAGTACGTGCCTGTTTCTGGGCTAGTCTATCAACATGCTCCCAAATAGACATAAAAAGGCTCATTCTATATTCCATTTCTGCTCATAAATATCCCTAAATTCTGCACACTGAAACATTAACGTTCCATTATCCACATCAATTATTATGTACATTGTGCTTTTAACTATTATTTGTACTGTAATTTTATTGTGTAATCTGTAATCGTAGTGATAGTGATTTTATTGATGGCTCTCAGTTGGCTTAGGTTGATGAGCTTTCCAACCATTCTGTACACAATGTCAATTAATGGTGGCACCTTGTCCTTGATCAGGTGGAGGATTGCTGCCACAAAGTTGATGAAGAGTGTACAGAATAAATGGAAAGCTCATCAACCTAAACCGACTGAGAGTCAAGAAGAAAATCACTATCACTTTGCTCCTGGACTTTCACTATGCCTATGACAACAGCGTGTTATCCTTTATGGAAGAAGGTCTTCAGAAAATCCTTGAAACCTTTGACAAAGTCTATACCAAGCTTGGCCTTCAGATCAACCTGAAGAAAACAGGGATCCTTCAGATCAACCTGAAGAAAACAGGGATCCTGTACCACCCAACATGGTCAATCAAAAGCTCCCTGCTATGAAACTGCATGGATGGGTTCTGGAGAACATGACCCACTTTCCATACCTGGGCAGCCATGTTTCATCAAATGCCAAAGTTGATGACAATATCCAAGACCGACTCAAGTGTACAGGAACTGCCTTTGGCCGGCTACATAACCGTGTTTTCAACAATAGTTCTCCTGATGTGGCCAAGCCAGCGAAGGCACCTTTTGCCAAGAATGGTGAACAT
The DNA here is from genome assembly GCF_902500255.1 of Thalassophryne amazonica. Taxonomy (NCBI): domain Eukaryota; kingdom Metazoa; phylum Chordata; class Actinopteri; order Batrachoidiformes; family Batrachoididae; genus Thalassophryne; species Thalassophryne amazonica. The sequence continues at coordinate 28,036,801 of NC_047116.1, read as the reverse complement.
GCTGCTCATGTTGGTGGTTCCAAGACCTCTGTGTTGGGCACCTTGTTCTGCCATCCGATGTGCAGAATTCATCTAAGGCACTGCAGATGGTAGCTGTTGAGCTTTTTCTCATGTCTGGCATAGGTGGTCCATGCCTTGCTACCGAATGTGCTGAGCACGCGGTTCTGTCACGATTTTGGCCAGCTCTGTGTTTTGATTCTATTTTTTCCTCCTTCTTTTACCAATCATCTGCCCCAGCTCTGTTTTATTAGTTATTTAACATGTGTTTATTCTGTTCTATTTTGTTTTGTCACTTTGTTTCATTGTTACTTTTCATACTCTAGCCATTGTCCAGTTCCGTTCTTGTTGATTTTGTTCTTCTCATTTGTTATATTACCTGTTGTGCTTTAGTGTTGGGTTGTGTTAATCACAGGGTCTGTTTTATTTATTGTTTGCTTAGCCAATTTGTTTTCTTAGTCACTTCCAGTCTCGTTTTGTCCTTGGGTTTATTTTCTCATTATCCTCTGATTAATTCTTATGTTCTGTTCATAGACCTCTGTTTCACTCCATGTCCTGCACCTGCCATTTTGTCTTCATCCCTCACTCATATCTGATCATGTTCTCACTTCACATCACTGCACCTGCCTCATATCTTTGTCTCTTTCATCAGTCCTCCCTCAAATATCTTGCACAGTACACTATCTTGGTCCACTAGCCACGCCCCCTTTCTAGATTCTTCCCTCCACATGTGCACCTTGTTTCCTAATCAGTCTGCACATGCACCTCATTTACACCACCTGTTATTTAAGCCCTCACAGTCTCACAGCTCACTACCAGATTGTTGTCTTTGTACACTTTCCAGCGACATTCATAGTCCTGAACTTTTGTTCTGCCGTGTTCCAAATCCTACTTTGTATTCTTCGACCATGCCTCTTGCCTCATCCCAGATGTTGGTGTTTGCTTGTGCCTCTGAACCCTGCTCGTTAATGACTGCATCTCTGCCTAATCCTGCTAGTACTTCTGCCGCGCTGACTGACCACATGTGTACCAAAACAAAGCCTGGAATAAAGACCATGATTTCTCTTCCACCAAAGCTTAGCCTGGGAGTTTGCATTGCGGGTCCAGAACACTCTGGGTGCCGGGCAGCCGCCCATCCTGACAGTACAATCTGGCCAGAACATGGACCCCGCAAGCTCCACTCCTGCCATGGACTCTAATGCTGTGCTTCCAGATATTGAGGTGATGAAGAGGATATTTTCTGACCTCTTATTATTTTATTTTTTTTGGTTTGTTTTTTGTTTTTATGACTGTTATGCTCCTAGAGAGAAGTTTGATGCTGGAGCAAGCCTGGGCTCTTGTTAATTCACACCCATGGCTATATGACTATTTCCCAGAGCTTCTGAGCCTGGATGATGTTTTCTGTGAACAGAAGCGTCCAGATTGGATGAGGCCGTCTGATGATGAGTCAGACTGGATGGATTTGAACGAGGACGAAGGCTACATCCTTGTTTAAGATACAGGACCTATTTTTTGATTATCAGGACTGTCGCAGTAAGCAGGGCAAACAGTGCATTATTTCGGTACTTGATCTGATCTTTTTAGCCGAGCCAGAGCTGTTAACCAGAGTCCCTGAACTGAGACAGACGCAATTTCAGCAAGGTTGGGTGCCTTCCTGCATTGAAGACCCCATGGACTTTTTGTTTGAATCTGAGCTCACCGCCACCTCCACACCACCGCCACAGTAGATAGAGGCCTTCTTTACAGGGAATCCCAGATATCACTTTGTCTAGAGATTCATAGAACTGGCATTTTCCTCTGCTTTGGAGTAGAGGGTTGGAGCATATGCACCGACGATGGTGGCTGGGCCTGAAGATGTTGAAAGCCAGAGCACAAGGATTCTCTCGCTGCCAGTTAACGGTGGCTCAATGCACGTGACCATGGTGTTCTTCACAGTAAAACCGACACCATGCTGACGGGATTCGTCCAAGAACGTCCCTCGCTAAAAGAAGGTGTAAGTTGCTTCCTTGATGGTACCGCTGTCTGCCAGCCAAGTTTTCTGGAGGCGGGCAATGTCAACATTTAGTCTTGAGAGTTCCCTGTCAATGACGGCAGATTTGCGGGCATCGTCAATTTGCTGCAGATCAGCAGAGAGGCCAGGGCACATGGTCCTGACGTTCCAGCTTGCAAAACAAAGAGCTGTCGTCTTCTTTCTTCTTGTTTCAATCAACATGCCAGTGGATCTATAGTGGATCCACTGTGGCAACCTCAAGTAAAAATAGGAGACGATAAAAATATTTTTTAATAATAATGCACATTTTGGCCATGTGGCACATTTCTCTGTGCATGATCCAGCACGCAGGTACCTGAGTGTTATGGACCCCAGTAGCTGGAGATGGCCAAGGGGACACACACATTTCACCTAGATAGTTATTATAGAGATTTGGAAATGGACCAGTTGTCTGCCTGAGTGGTTGCCACCCAGGACCCAAAGCAGTTCCATAGTTCCATGGCTGCCTGCTCCCAGACTTGATTGAACAATAATGGAGTAAATTCTAACTATCTAGCAGGCTCCAAATATTTTAAATTTGTCAAAATAGTGTTCAGGCTACAGAAATCTAATTTTAAAAGGGTTTTAACTCATGTTAACTTACTGTACTTACTGTAGTGTTTAATTATTACTTACTGTAATAATTAAATGCAAAATGCATTTAATGTATAGAAGCTACCCATTTCATTTCTCAAAATGGAGCAGGTTTTCTGGATTTGCTGCACATGGAGCAATCATACAAGGGCATCAGTTAAACGTGTCTCCGATATGAAAAATTATCCACAACAAACACATCCATCCTGAATCTCTCTGTGACGAGAGAATCATTTGAGTTGTGCTCGAGAGAGATCAGCGAGGAGTCCTGCAGTTCATTGCAGCCCCCCTCTCACCGCCGAATGAGACTGTGAGTGAGACTCTTCTTCATGGGATGTCACGCTGCATGTCATCAGGCTGGTTAAATTGCACTGCCAGCGGGTAAGCAGCAGGGGTCACATGAGGCTCGGCGTGGACTGCAACATGTAACGCATGGCCACGCGCGGGCTGAAGGCTGGTCAGTAATGACTCCAAAACATCATGATAAAGATTGAGCAGCAGCTGTTTCCATCTGAAATGAGCTTTCTCACATGCACACACGTGCACACCCAAGTAAGGCTGTGTGGTTTAACCTTTAAGAGGGTTGTAAGGTTTTGGCAGTTTGCACTGTGGACATCAATACTTCAATATCGTGTCAGTAAAATCCATCTGTAATAGGGCAGTTGTTTGGGTGGGTGGGGGGGGAGTCCTCAAGATGATTTCCAATTTTGAAAACGATTAAACAAGCTAGCTTCCTCAAATGAAGAAAAATGCCTGTTTTGGGAGGGAGTCCAAGCATTTGCCATTGTAAACACAAAGCCCACACGTGACCGGCAGTGGCCTCAGTTGGACCGACAGCAGAGGGAGTTAACAAAGCTAATTAGGAGAAGCTGACATGTTAAAGTGAGCTGCGGCTCGCCAGTCAGCTCGATCACATATGTTTCCTTTGTGGCGGGTGAAGTGGCTCCTTTGTTTGTGAATTGATGGCGTTTCGCTCCGCCGTCCCTTTGGGTAGAGGCACTGACCTGCGGAGGCCCCGACAGCGAGAGGAGGCTCCCTCTGGCTCCCTCTCTGTCTCCCCACGGCCTGCTGCTCCAGCTGTCCTGCTCCCTCCTAAAGCAAAACCTTCCCAGAGTTGCGGATGCACGCCGAGATGGGCAACACCTGTAAAAGAATGAGTAGCGCCTCCACCCAGGCACCTCAAAACAGTCTGCCCACCTGCTACTGAGCTCTCTGGGCCCTGCAGCTTAAACACTCGTTTTGTGCCTCTCAGCACGGGACTTATTGATATAAATAGCTGTGCACAAAGTGCACACTCTGTTTTCTCTTGGTCTGATGCAGTAGGTGCGTGTGTGTGTGTGATTATATTCAATGGCAGCCTCTTTCAGGTGGGGATGAAATATGAGCACTTTGGACACAGGCTAAATGACTCTGCAAGACTCACTGACAATTATTGTGAGAGAATTGATGTATATTGAAATGGACAAGATGATGCTGGTAGCAAACTTAAACAAGGATTCAATATCTAATATGTAGATGCATTGGAATAGATTTAATGATGACCTCACCATTTGTCTTGATATAGCATGCCCTTTCTTAGTGGTGAAAGGTGTTAGCTTGTCCTTGAGCACAGGACTCAAACAATACAGCTCATACAGTGCAAGTCTTGCATCTGTTTGTGTCTATTCAAATTTAACATAAAAAAGCCTACACATAATTAACTCCATCAGGTTTGGACCTTTGACTAACTGTTCTATTTATTAGAATTAATATAAAAATAAGAAAGCAAGGGCAACTGGAGGCCCAAGGACTAGATACAGCCCTCATTTTTTTATTGAGTGTAGACAATTTTCCACCTCATCAAAATTATTAAAGGTGGAGTGCCTTTTGATTTTTTTGTTTTTACCATTTAAAGTCATGAAAAGGATTTTTTTCAGCACCATTATAAACAATCTTATATTGCTAATATGCACACATATTAACCTAGTTTGGCAACAATTTAGGATTTTGACCCCTGTGGAGTAAAATACAGCAATAAGGCACCATGACACACTTCCTCTGGTAACGTTATAGATCACATGGTTTTGCAACTTCTCGAATAGTAAACACAGTAAAGAAACATGGTAAATTGAAACTGAAAGAAAACAAATACTCAAAATTGAAGTGGAATGAAAGTGAAAGATACAGCTAGTAAGCACAGGTGAACAGAGAGCCCACTGTGAAGAACTCAGGACAAATTCTGGACATATGTCACATGAAAATTTCGCTGGGTATCTGCTAAACAGGTAAGACAACACTTAAAAAGGTCTACTGTCATTCATGTGTTCTAATATTAATTAGTTACATTTTTTTACTTGATTTTCCAAAATAAGTCAGTGGATAGACTCACATTTTACAGAATCATGCCGTCTAAGGTAAATTTTAAATCTTGTACATTGACACATGCACTTCCTCCATATCATCTGCAAAATATCATAGAATGTAAGTTAAATGTGTTCCCAGCAAAATAATAATGATAATAATAATAATAATAACCTGTAATTTTTTATATACTTCAGAAAAAAATGGTACTTGATAATATCTGGATTTCAATAAACAAAGTATTTTCCCTTCTCTTGAAATTTGAAGGGACGACTACTGGGGGGTCCTTAACTAACATTAGTTAGCTAATGAGAGGTTTAGCTAGCTAACATTATTTAAACTGTATATTAAGAGAAACATTAGAAACTAGTGAATGTTCATATTCATCCAGAGACACTTGATACAGTCTAATTCAGAATATCTGAAGGTAAGGAAGTAACATGTATTAAACAAGCTAGATAGCTATTTACATTAACCTGCTACATTAACCTGGAATGTAGACTTAAATGAACCATTGCAGTGATGGGAATGAGACAAGTGCTGAGAGGCTGTACTAATGTTAGGAAATGGGATGGTCTATTTTAGGGGTGTTTGAAATCATATTATACGGTTCTTCAAGACATGAATATGGTAATATATAACATCTACAATTTCAGATAAAAAGGATATTTAAATATTTTGAAGCCTTCAAACCTTTTTTAACTTCTATGGAAGGGTTCAAGTTTTAATTGGGGATCTGGACCCCCAACAACCAGTACCCCTGTAACTGAAACTATGGCCAACACTATGTATAAATATGTGTCAATGATAAGTAATTTTTTGGTAATAGCACTGTTGTAGAAAGTAAACCACTGCTATAGTTTTATATGGCCAGTTTCACAAGCTAGCAAATGCTAAAGCCTGTCAAAAGGTGAAAAAAAACATTCAAAAATTGTTGTGAAATAATAAAACAGGCTGGTGGATTTGTTATAATTAGTAAAATAATTATTACAATTTGAGTGACCTTCTACTGGGCATGACTTTTTGACAGTGAGAACGACATTTTATTGGCAGCCTTCGCCATCACAGCTGTCCGTTCTTGCCTTATATCGCAGATATCGAAGTGTTTACGTCCCCTACGGTGCCACAAACAAAGTTTGAGAAAAGCTAAGTCTGTTTCACTCACATAAGCCAACATGGCATGAGATTAATCCTCACCCATTTAGATGACAAGACCGTTTGTGGAGTAGTTGAGTGTAAATAAATACGTTGAGGAGGAGATAATACATTAGGCTGCTGACCGGGCGATTCCATTACAGCAGCACATTTGTTTCCATCCACGGAAAAAGCCATTGAGCAGACGGCGTCTTTCCTTCATGAGATGAAACTGGGATCTTTGCCTCGGAGAACAAAATAAGGACATCAGGTCTGCCAGACATTAACTTTCATCACAAAAGTCATCTCAGCCACCAGGACGGAGACTCTCTCCAGTATCCTCATAAAACGGAAAATATATAACACTCAGCCTTCAGTTTAAGGGGTAACAATAGTTTTGTCTCCATTAGACGTTATAAAACAAAAGCAACAATATAGGCGTCTTGGTATTTCAGAAACATTACTGTAAAACACAGGCCTGCAATCGGTTTCAACACAAAAGAGCCACAAAACATAATATTTTACATCTCTTCTATTCATTTTTAGATTCACAAGCTGCTTTACTATTCCAGGTGGTAGTTTAAAGCTGCAGGAAGGAGGCAGTAGAAGCCAAGTGGCTGCATTGATTTTGCAGTAATTGATCTGATGGCTCCTTGTGATAATTGACAATTATCCCCGATTACCAGACAGGGGCTGAAAATCAGTCTAACTAAATGACCAGCATTATGGGATGTTGTACAATGGCTGAACAAAGATAAATCAATACCCCTCCGAAAACCACTGAGAAAAACAACACAAAAGAGTGTCACAGCAGAGCACATGCTCTACTGACAAGCAGCGTGTACGGCCATAAAGAAATATACGGAGTACTGTGCAGGACTGAAATAAACATTTGCTGCAGTTTGGGACATCCGAGCACATTGGAGCCCACATGCACACGCCCATGCTCACGATATGTCAAGATATCTCAGCGCGTGACCTCGGCTGATTGGAACTCTTGATTCAAGCAGACAGATGCAACTCATTGCAGCTTAATAAATATAGGGGCCCAGGGGATCTGTGCTAAACAGTTCTATTAAGTTGGAAACATGTCAGCCAATATAAAAGCAGCCTGACCCCTGGAAAGGTCAACTGTGACACGCATGTTTACCCAGGAAAACAACCAGAGGCTGGAAGGGCTTGTTTTATTGGATGTCTTCAAGAAAGAGAAAGAGAAAGAGAGAGAGAGAGAGAGAGTCTGGCTGCCCAATTGCTGGTTTTATGTGTTTTTAGGATTTTCAACCTACAGAGAAAGACTTGCTGTTGTAACTGAATTTTTACCTCCACATGAAAGAAACACAAAAGCTTGATAGATAGATAGATAGATAGATAGATAGATAGATAGATAGATAGATAGATAGATAGATAGATAGATAGATAGATAGATAGATAGATAGATAGATAGATAGATAGATAGATAGATAGATAGATAGATAGATAGATAGATAGATAGATAGATAGATAGATAGATAGATAGATTTTCCTTTCTAATCACTGTTTATATATAAAAAATTATTATTATTAATATTGGCCTGAATACGAGTATATCATAATCCCCTTTTTCAAGAGATATTTGTGAATGAATACTTTTTGAAGCTCAAATCAAAAATCCATTTGGGCAATTCTATGATAATGGTATACATACATACATATACATATATATATATATATATATATATATATATATATATATATATATATATATATATATATATATATATATAATAGCCAAGTAGCCTCTGTGTGTGTGTGCGTATGACTTCTATCAAGGAGAAACCAGGCAGCGCTGACATTTGCTGTTTGGTATGCTTATGTATTTTGGGTCCAGCATGAAAACGGAAAGTTTATAGGATAAACATTTTTTGAGAAATTAGCATTTTTAGCTAACCAGTAAACAATAGAAGTTGTGCTGCAATGCACCATGGGAGTTCAGGGTTTTAAATGTTATTGTGGTTTGTGTTAGCTTAATATTGATGTTCGTGTTATTAATTTAGGTGTTTTTGTAGTTCAGTTGGTTTAGTCATTTTAGTTAAGTGTCATGTTGCTGGTACTATGAGTGAAATGTGTATTGTGTTTGATGTCTTCCACCACCGTCTTTGTGTCTAAAAATAGAAGCACCTGCTTGCAGCAGAATGCGGAAAAGACAAGAACCTCTCTGTGTGTGCCTGCATGCGTATAACTTCAATCATGGACAAACTCGGAGGACAGCTGACATTTGTTGTTTGGTATGCTTATGTATTTTGGGTCAAGGATGAACACTGCCAAAACAGAACATTGATAGGACTAATATTTTTGGAGAAGCTATGGACATTATCTAATGTTACTAATAACATTCTGGACTAACACGCTATTCCAGCACGGGATGGTAAGTCATCTTTATATTAAAAGTGTGAGTGTGTGCATGTGTGATTTTATTTAGTAAGTTCAATGTAAGTACGTAATATAATTGTAAATACATTAAAAATATATGGAAGACACAAGAAAGTGAAAACAGCTATTTTCATTGTGGTCCATTTAAAAATCAAATGACAAAATAGAAGTAAAAATAAAATAATAATAATAATAATGATAATAATGACAATGATAATAATAATAATAATGTGTATATTATAACAAGAACATAAACAATTTACAAATACATTAAGACAGTAAATTAACATTAAAAATTATGCAATTAACAGAAAAAAGGGGTTGAGTTCTTATTATAGCTTATTACCAGCCTCGAAAAATGTCAGCTACCTATTTTATAAACATTACCCAGTTTAGAGCTCATGGATCCCCACGGGCAACACGTTAGTGTGTGTGTGTGTAAATTATTATTAACATCTTTATTTGTAAAACATTTCACGTAAATACAACATAAAAATAGAAAACAATACATACACACACACACACACACACACACACACACACACACACACACACACACACACACATATATATATATATACACACACACAGTGAGGAAAATAAGTATTTGAACACCCTGCAATTTTGCAAGTTTTCCCACTTAGAAATCATGGAGGGGTCTGAAATTTTCATCTTAGGTGCATGTCCACTGTGAGAGACATAAGCTAAAAAAAAAAAAAAAATCCGGAAATCACAATGTATGATTTTTTAATAATTTATTTGTATGTTACTGCTGCAAATAAGTATTTGAACCCCTACCAACCAGCAAGAATTCTGGCTCTCACAGACCTGTTAATTTTTCTTTAAGAAGCCCTCTTATTCTGCACTCTCTACCTGTATTAATTGCACCTGTTTGAACTTGTTACCTGTATAAAAGACACCTGTTCACACAATCAATCACACTCCAACCTGTCCACCATAGCCAAGACCAAAGAGCTGTCTAAGGACACCAGGGACAAAACTGTAGACCTGCACAAGGCTCGGATGGACTACAGGACAACAGGCAAGCAGCTTGGTAGAAGACAACAACTGTTATGATTATTTATTAGAAAGTGGAAGAAACACAACATGACTGTCAATCTCCCTCGGTCTGGGATTCCATGCAAGATCTCACTTTGTGGGATAAGGATAATTCTGAGAAGGTTCAGAACTACACAGGAGGCCCTGGTCAATGACCTGAAGAGAGCTGGGACCACAGTCACAAAGATTACATTAGTAACACATGATGCTGTCATGGTTTAAAATCCTGTAGGGCAGCAAGGTCCCCCTGCTCAAACCAGCACATGTCCAGGTCCGTTTGAAGTTCACCAGTGACCATCTGGATGATCCAGAGGAGGCATGGGAGAAGGTCATATGGTCAGATGAGACCAGAAGAGAGCTTTTTGGAATCAACTCCACTTACCATGTTTAGAGGATGAGAATAACCCCAAGAAAACCATCCCAACCGTGAAGCAGGGGGTTGGAAACATCATACTCTGGGGGTGCTCTTCTGCAAAGGGGACAGGACGACTGCACCGTATTGAAGGGAGGTTGGATGGGGTCATGTATTGTGAGATTTTGGGAAACAACCTCCTTCCCTCAGTAAGAGCATTGAAGATGGGTCATGGCTGGGTCTTCCAGCATGACAATGACCCCAAACACACAGCCAGGGCAACTAAGGAGGGGCTCCGTAAGAAGCATTTCAAGGTCCTGGAGTGGCCTGGCCAGTCTCTAGACCTGAACTCAATAGAAAATCTTTGGAGGGAGCTGAAACTCCAAACCTGAAAGATCTAGAAAAGATCTGTATAGAGGAGTGGACCAAAATCTCATGGAAATCTTACATGGAAGTCACACATAAATTACATAAAAGGAAAAATAGCGAAAGCCATTGCTGTTTTGCATAAAGTAAAATTTTCATTAAATAGTTATGGTTTATTAACATTGTACAATCCATTGATTGTCCCATATTTAACTTATTGTGTAGAAATCTGGGGATCAACATGTACAACTTATACACAACCATTATTTATTCTGCAGAAAAGAGCTTTAAAAATGATTAGTAATAGTTGTTTTAGAGATCCATCTAATCCATTATTCATTAAGTATAGGGTACTTAAATTTCATGATTTAGTTGATTTGAAAATATTACAAACAATGCATCAAGCTAACAAAAATACCTTACCAATAAACATTCAAAATATGTTTGAAAAAAGAGTAAGTAGTTATAATTTGAAAGGAATAGAAGTCTTTAAAAAACCAAGATTCAGAACCAAAGTAAAGGAACGGAGTATTGCAGTGAATGGTGTAAAATTATGGAACAACTTCAACAAAGAAATCAAAGAATCAAGGCCGCTTAAATTATTTAAAAAACGTATTAAATTAGATGTATTAAGTAAGTATGAAACTATGAAATAAGTCAGTGGGCTATGACAAAGCCTAGGGTGTGATCTGTTAGTGATGTCTAGAATGTTTTACGTTTATAATGTAACCTGTTAGGGATGTAATCTTTTAAATAATGGTTAAAATTATGAAATAAGTCAGTGGTATGTGACAAGTCAAAAATGTAATCTGTTTAATAATGTTGAATAATGATACTTAAAATTGAAAGATTGTATTGTAAAAAGGGGCAGAAAATATAAGACTTGTTCTTCTCTCTGCTCCTTTTCATTCAAAGTTTTGTAAATGTCATTTCTGCTTTCTGTCTTTTTCTTTTAAATGAATTAAATAAATAAAGAAAAAAAAATCCCTGCTGCAGTGTGTGAAAACCTGGTGAGAAACTACAGGAAACATTTGACCTCTGTAATTGCAAACAAAGGCTACTGTACCAAATATTAACATTGTTTTTCACAGGTGTTGAAATACGTATTTGCAGCAGTAACATACAAATAAATTCTAAAAAAAAAAAAAAAAATCATACATTGTGATTTCCGGATTTTTTTTTTTTTTTTTAAGATAATCTCTCTCACAGTGGACATGCACCTAAGATGAAAATTTCAGACCCCTCCATGATTTCTAAGTGGGAGAACTTGCAAAATCGCAGGGTGTTCAAATACTTGGCACAAATTTACAAATTTTACACATGCCAGGGGTGGGGTTTGAACCGGGAACCTTCCGCACTGAAACCAAGGGCATGCACGCACACGCACACGCACACACACACACAGTGATGGCTCCTTACATTACCAGTTCACCAAAGGCAAAACTTTCTGCACATGCTCTCTGCTACTCCAAGGTTCTTTTCAGATGGGTGAAAGCCCAAAAGGTCCTCAGAAATTCCTATAAAGGGATTAGAAAGGTGGCTATAGAGATTTTTAAAGAGCTTTAAAAAAATTTAACAGTTTAGATGGCAACAAAAAAGTACAAGGAGATGTACGGTAACGACTGTCCCTCTTATCAGTGACTGGGATAAGAGGAAGAAAAGTGGTTGTAAATGGCGCACAACATCACGTGGTGTGATTCTGCTGCTCTCTTTATAAAAGTGCCATGATGCAGTTTGTGCAGGAAAAATAATGTTGGTCCATTTTTAAAAATAAAATTGTGGGGAAGCAACAGGAGATGCTTTAGTTGCATGTCAAAATCTCAATATTGTAGTGGTCAGGCGATGATCTCAGCGTGGAACAGTAAAGTTATGTGATTGGTTGAAAAATGTTGCATTTGACATTTACATGCAGTGACTGCTTGCATTGTATGTACATGTTATGTGTAAAAGTAAAACTGTTTTGTATGTGTTGCGTGGTAAGCAAAAGAACAGTACGCATCATGGTGTTCCAGAGATCTGAAATGAACAAATAGACTGATAACATGCCCATGAGACATACTGCCCAACAATGACATCAGAATATTTACCTGTTGTCAACTGTTGTCTGTGAGGCATGACTCACAAAGACAGGACTCCTTTTACCTGCATATGGCGCCACCTACCAATTCGGATGTATGACATACAACAGTCCGGTCTGCATTTATAAGATAAACTCATATTTTCAAATCAGGAAGGGATAGCCGGCATAAAATGTGTCAAATCAACATACAGATCCAGTATGGATCTGCTGTTGTGGCTTTGTGCAAAATAAATAAAAAATAAAAACAAGGTGAAAGAACTTATTTTGGGTAAGCTATTTTTACGTTAGGTACTAACGTTAGCTCTGCAGTGTCTGGTGCCACTGGTGGTGTTTATCACCATTCAAAGCACATATTTTCATGGGACCCCTGGCATTAGAATGATTAAATATTAACATTTTGTTCATTAGATGCATGGCCGTGGAAAATGCTACCAGGTATTTTGCTGTTTATTGCCACCCTACTACATAGAATGGAATATGTCACTGGGATGGTGGTGGTGGGGTGTGTGTGTGTGTGTGTGTGTGTGTGTGGGGGGGGGGGGGGGGGGTTATTGGTATAGAGTGAATTTCAAATCTCACAAGTGCATCCACAGTTCCAAAACTTGTGCTGGCCAATAGGACCATTTGGTGGCCAAATAACATTTTTGGACCAGCTCCATGCAACAGCTAAATAAACATTTTTTTTTCTGTTTATCAAATAATTTGAGTTTTTCTGAAGAATTGTTTTAGCCATAAACTGGCTTGCATTTAAGTCAGCTATGTTTTTGATCCAGTGTAAAGGCAGAACTGGGAACAACAGATTACATTAGGTCCATATATATTTTGACATTAGAAAGAAAGACGTGAAGATAATTGGGGGGAGGATAACAGAAACTGAATAAATGTGGCAGCCAATAGCACTTCCTGTGACATGGCATGCCTGCAATAAAACAACCTGCCTCGTCACTTTTGGCTCCTGACTCCCCCACCACCACCACCACAATCCAAGGGCTCTTCCTGCTGCAACAACACCCTGAACCCTGCAGCTCAGCAGCAGCAGATATGAGGAGGACCCACTCATGTTCTTCACCACTGGACCTCCTCTGCGATGTTTAATCAGCACATCAAAACATTCAGGGAGAGGAATTTGCGTGTTCGGAGAGCATATTAAGGATGCAGTCACAGCGTTAACTAGCATTGATGAACTGTTTGCTTATGCAGTAATAATTAACTTCCATTACATTACTTTGTGTGATTACTTTCTTAATTACCTGAATTATGCATCAATTTAATATCTAATAACCAGTCTCAGACATTAGACACTGTTCAGACACAAATTGCATGTAGTTTCCGAGCTTTAATTAAACACACCAGAATAAATGAAACGATGTAGGATGGATGTCTTGCAGTGATTTCCCGGGTGCTTAAATATGCTATTTATTATAAAAGCATATAAAATTCACTTTCTCCTCAGGAAAGCAAACCACAAGATGCCAATTATAGTATGCAAGTTGCTTTGCCATGGCTTTTTCAGAATCCAAACTAATAAATTTGTTGAGTGAGACTCATTGTTATATTATGCAAATATATGACTGCGTCATTTTTTAAGTTTCAGATATCCCATGCAGAGCAAACCATGTCCCCAAAGATGATTTTAATTACATAGCAGTATGCACTCTTTGTGTGCACCCTTTCCTAAGAAACTGGCGAGCTGGGACAATAAATGAGAGCTTGCAGATATCCAAATCGCTGTCATACCACTTAAATGAAACACAGAGCATGTATATTCTTCTTGCACAAAATATGATATAAAATGAATAGAAAAATTAAATATAAAAATGCACTATTGTAGCCATTTACTTTTTTCTGTCTAAAACCACACACTTTCCAATGCAATTCAAACCCCCCCACCTTTTTTTTTTTTTTGAAAAACCGACCAATCTTTCCCAATTGTGCTCTTCATAGTGCTTGATTTAAAAGTGATTTACAAGTAGCACTGACATGCACGTCATATGAGCAGAATATAATTAAAAAGCCAAAGCATGGAAGCACCAGGTCATTCAGTGAATTGATATTAACTTTTCGTCCTCTTATATCATCATTTTGCACTCATGCGAAAAGTGACATATTCACTTAAAAAGAAAAATGAGCCCTATTTTCCTAATCAACAGCAGTTTGGCAAACATGCATATAAAAAAAAAAAAAAAAAACACAAAAATGCACATACACATGATTGTTAATGCAAAAAAAGAAAATCAATAAAATTGAGTATGACTTTTTAAAAAAATAATATATGCATTTAAATAATGGCAAATAAGGGCAAAAATTACAAAGTGGAAAGAAAATGTGTTTGAAATAAAAATCGATTTCACTGATTTAAACTCATGCAAATCCTCACAGCTGCAGTCGGCTCAGTGCAGAATCGTTAGTCTGCTTTTTAAATGATCTACAGAGCTGGTGAGCTGCTGGCAATGCAAGGTTAGACAGAAAATGATGGCAGCACGCGGATGCTTCACAGACCTCATGATAGTTTCCGTCTGTCATTATTTACGTCTGACTAGTCGCGTCATGTCAGCTACCTAGAGAGACACGTTTAATGCGAACCCCCTCCGTTCTCCTATTGCTTTTCACAAGCAGTGCAGTATACCATTATTTCTTTGCTTCAGTACCTTTAGGTGAAGCTCGCCCTCTCATCAGACAGATCCTCTACTTGATATTACACATGCCTGTGCACCAAAGCTACAAGCCGCACTGAGAACACCAACTCTGGTTTTAGATATGAGTTCTTTAAAAAATACAAAAAATACTGTTTGGAATATTGAATACCTTGGTATTAGGGGAGAATTTGGAGGCTATTTTTTTAATGTTATCTTTTTTCCCTTTTTTCAAAAAAAGATACCGCATGTGATACTTCTCAAGGACATGAATGCAAATTTAAAAGCAAATACATATTTTATATATATATATATAAATATAATTTAAAAAATAATCCAATATATCAGGTACCAAAAGAAATCAGTGTAAGTCACACTGACAATTATATCAACAATTTAAAACGAACGCAGAAAGATGGGAGGGGTATTTTTTGTTTTTTAATACGAACAGCAATTCCACACTTTTGCTCCTTAACCTCTTCTTGTTCTTTTGCTGCTTCCATTCTTACTTGGGGTTGCCATAGAAGGCATGTATTTGTATGTTGACATGGCACAAGTTTAGCGTGTGCTGAGATTTGGGGTATGAGCGGCTTTGAACGATGGAGCTTCCTGTTAAGAGGAATGGCAACTATCACTGCTCCACTATAACTCTTTCCCTAATATACCCTACTTGTCCAAATTCTGGCCAACTGTAGATCAGTTTTATTACCCGCAGCCTAATAAGTGTGAATGTCAGCATTGCAATAAATAAGACATTAAATGACAAACGTTTGTGCTCCACTTATTTAGAGATAGCTATACAATGTACAGATTATCACTATAGACATATACAATACAAACCCATTTAATGCATTTTAACAAAAAAGAAAGAAAAATGTATTAAATCATGCTTGTGATAATAGTGTCATGGGTCAACAATTTGGGGTTTGTTTCTGATCTTCCACGTATGATGACGATGATTATATTTATCAGACAGCAGTTATGCATTGCCGCTAGGCATGTGAATTTCATCACTGACAACAATTCGGTACACACCTCGATACACTACCAGCGATACGATACATATAGCAATATATGACGATATATGATGCAATATGATTCACCCCTGTTCCCAATTCGATTAGATTTGATATGTATTTGATGGGGATTCAATTCCTCATAATGCGATATGATGCAATTCGGTGCAATATGATTAATGATGGGTACTGATAAGATTTTATCGATATCAATGCCATTATCGATTCTGCTACAAACAAAAGTTGTAGTTTTTGTCAAAAGCATTTCCTTTCAGATATTAATGACACAAATGTAACTCCATAGACTATGAGCTGAGGTCTTTAGCCGGCTGCGCTACATGTCAGTATGCAATTCATAAAAAACGGAGGACGTCTCATTTTGGGGAAAAAAAAAAACCCTGCTTTGGTCGGTTGTAGTTTATTGTTTGTATTATAATGTTTGGAAAGAGGTGTAATTTGATTTAAAACAGCGATCCGCTCTGAAGTTATTAAATCTGCGCGCTTAGTCCCATATTATTATTATTATTATTATTTCCATTACCTGATGGACAACTTCAGTTTACACAGCGGCTGGTGCTCACGCCAGAGAACCATCGCGTAAAACTCCAGTGTGGAATGGTCAAGACGATTTTCGTTTCTTGCTCGCAAAAGGCAAGAGTCCCAGCTCGTGACTTTAATCCATAACAAAGGTGACTCACGACTGACGTCTTTAAATGGCTTTGAGAGTGGTTAATGAAGAAATTGTGGACCTGCCGCTGGAAGCGAAGCAGAGAACCAGCGAACAGCAGGTCGAAGCGCTGTTTCGTTGCTTCAAGCAGACCCACTGCAGTCTGCAATCAATGTAGAGGAATGATCATTTCCCAATAAACACCCTCAAAAACAATGGCCACTCTGGTGTCCCAAACTGAAGAACTGAGAAGGGAATTGTTAAGCAAAAAAGGCTATTGATGTCATCATTTTTGTTGTGGTAGAAATGTGCTTTCTGGCTTCCGTCCATGGTGCATTCAGTGTGCATGGGGTTGGGGGGGGTCGATGAAAGCAGGCAGCGACTGATCTATCGCAATTTCACCCATCAATTCAATCGATGCACACAGAATGAATCGATGCACTTGCATCACGTACGTTTGTTTCTAGATACAGATTCATACTGATTAACCTTCACATGCCTAATTGCCGCCTGTCTGCCAGAAGACTCTCTCGAGGTCTTCCAATGATGACCCTCTAACATCAATAGCATCCCTAATGCTGTCCATCCACCTCTTCCTTGATCTTCCTTTGGGTTGCTTTGGCAGTTGCCATCCAATTCACCTTTCCAGAGTCCTGATGGTATCCATTCTTTTGATATTACCATACCATCATATAAGGGGAGACTGAAAAGATTTAAGCTTGACCCAGGGCGTAGGTCTCCATCTTTTGCATTCTGAGAAACCATCAAATGCGTAAGGTTTTGACTCACTGGGTACAGTGTTGAGAAATGTCTTAATGGCTTTCAGACATGTCTCCAGCACACTATGTTCTGCATTGTGGACAGCAATCCATAGCTGCTCCCTCTGCACCCTGGTTGAATTATCACATCTTCTCCAGGATCATCCTCATGCTGAAGATGAGATCAATGGTGCTCCTTTCGGGACATAAACCGTATTGCCAATCTCCTAACTTGGACTCTACAACACTCCTCAGTCGCCTCTCTAAGATTTGCTCATAGATATTGTAAATGTGGTTCAAGGGCGATATTCCTCTATAGTTCCTGCACTCTGTGTGGTCACCGTTCTTGTGTATAGGGCAGACTATAGCATAGCCACACTCATCAAGCACACATCCCTCATTTGAGGATCTGCTCAGCACTTGATGAATCCACCTGCACATCTCCTCTCCTCCATGTTTGTAGATGTCTGCTGGTAGGTCAACATAGCCTGTAGCTTTGTTGGACTTTATCTCTTGTATTGCTCACTTCACTTCAGTCACAGTGATATCGGGGTCCTCAAAATCTTGCTGTTCTTCCATCTGCAGTCATTCTTGTTCTTAATTCACCTCCACTGAAACGTTCAGCAGTCTGCTGAAGTACTGTATCCACCTCTGATGTCCACAGGATCTGTTAAACGGTTGCTTACTGTGTAACATCTCATTGTCGACTTCCTCCTGTACTATTTGGTAAGCGAATAAATAAGCTTCCTGTTCCCACAGAGATCCTCTCCAAGCCCATCCTCTCCCATGTCTCTCTCACCACCCTGCGTCAAGTCATTTGGGCTTCATTTCTGGCAGTCTCATAGATCAGTCATGCATTCCTTGAAGTTCTTCCAGTCCTCCAGGTGCTGCATGGCTTGCAACCGCATCATTAATACCGTCCTTCAAGGCCTGGTCCACCAATGGGTTCCTGAGTGCCTCAACTTTAACTCATTTTCGACCGAGCATCCTTGTATGTTTTGGGTAACAATGTGGATTCAGATCACAATGATGGCACATCCTTGACGCCTGTGGTGATGTTCTTCTTGCTGGTGAGGACCAGGTCAATCATTGATTTGTCAGTGTATAGTCACCTGCTTCGCAATTCCAGCGGTACAAGGTCCATTTATGGCTGGGTCGGTGTTGGTAAAATGTGTTCATCATGGATAGTTCATTTCTAAACCAGTAATCAACACTCCTCTCATGTCCCTATTCTTATCGCTGATGCTGAAGGCGACAGCCCGTTCTGTCGACACTGATATGGTCATCCATGTCACCTAAAGCTGGGCTTACACTGTACGCGTTTTGGCCCTTTTTCAGCTGATTTTTCACTCGTGCGAGAATTTTTTGGATCGCGCCAAGTTTCAGCTTAATCGCGCGTCCTGCATCGTGTAGTATAGATGGAGTAACGAGCGCCGTTTAACCTCTCACGACCACCTCCCGATCGGCAATCGTGTGGTCGGATGAAAATCAAACCTGTTTGATATTCTGGTCGGCCGTTGTGAGGGTATCCCGCTGCTGAAGCGCTACAAGCATCCAACCTCTCACACTGTGCATGTGCAAACACCGATGCGGAATTGGAGAGAGAGCATAAACAGTCAACATCTCTCTGGGAGAGCAGCTTCTGTTTCTTTTTACCCCTTTCTTCAACTCATGTAAAGTCATGTTTTTTTGTTGTTGTTAAAACTTTGATGTCTCCCATCGAGAGTTTTTGTAAAAAAAAAGAAATGTAAATAAAGTTGTTTTTTTAAAAAAAAAAAAAAGCTTCTGTTTACGTTTTGCTTCTGGAAACACGAGTCCGATGTGTGGTTTTTGAACGTACAATGTGAGCAGTCAGATCGCATCAGAGCATCGGGCCGTATTGTGTGAGAACATAAATCGGGTGCTCTGAACTTTTACACCATGCGGTTGTGTCGTACAGTTTGAGTTGGAGCCGAGTACAATGATTGAAAATGTTGTACAGCATCTGTCCAGCTTAATAGGTTATCTCTAAGTGGTGTGTTGTCCGTGGTGTCTTGTAGCACCTCATAGTACTCTTCATTTTCAGCATCAAGTGTTAATTGCTGGGGTGCATACACCTGCAAGATGTCTAGATAGGCATTGTAAACTTTAATGGACACCACAATGATTCGCTTGCTGACATATTTAATGTCCATGATTCTACTGCCGTTCTCAGGTTTCATCAGAAACACCACCCTGTGTTGTGTATCATTGCCCATCACTTTATACAACATAATGTAGTTGTTGTGTACTGTAATTTGCCCTGCCCTTTGCACCTTGTCTCCGAAAGACCAAGTATATCAATGTTTCATTCTGCAATCATGTCCATGATCTCCTACACCTTATCCTTTATGGTGCCAACATTTTCCGTAGCAATCCTCATGCCTCTACCTTGTTGTTTTCCAGCCTGTTGTCCATAGTCATTCTGGTCAATATTTCATGTATCCAATCTATAATGCCTTCTTTGTGTAACTACAGCAAGAGAACAATCCATCG
Source organism: Thalassophryne amazonica (assembly GCF_902500255.1). NCBI lineage: Eukaryota > Metazoa > Chordata > Actinopteri > Batrachoidiformes > Batrachoididae > Thalassophryne > Thalassophryne amazonica. Next base: position 28,016,853 of record NC_047116.1, on the reverse strand, counting down.
CCGACTTACGAGGCCTGTCAGACTTCACTGGAATCACCCCTTCAGAGTGATTCTAGAGTAGCCCTTCATCCATGTACCACATTTGTGGGAATCTGCCAAAAAACGTGATAGGAGTTGTAATGAATTGGCGATGGATCACAAAGCAAAGAACCACAAGGGAATGCAAGTAAAAACAGGTTTATTATCCCAAAAAAATTAGAATCAAAAGCAGTTAGCAGACAAACAGGCTTTGTCTTAAAGAGGCAATCGGTCAGACACACGCGATCAGTCCAATAGACAACCCTAGACACAGGGAAACAGGTGAAACCAAAAAGGCAGAAACAGGATATTAAACTACAGGAAACAAACATGGGCCAAACATCAATGTAAAAGAACCAGAGAATATTTAACATGGAGAATAATTTCACGTATCATATGGAGAACAAAGAATAACACACAGAGAAATGGGGCAGAATAATGTGGAGAAAAGCACCAGAAAACAGAACAACACAGAGATCAAAGAAAATCACCAAAACATGATCTATGACAGCAGTAGGGGGAACAAACATACAAAGTTGTCACCGTCTTCTGATTTTGATCATTGACCGATCCTAATTTAATTCATATCACTTCTTCTTATCCACAGACTCGATGTACTTGTCAAGTGTGGTCAAAATCAGGTTGGACATTCATAAGTTGCCTTGCTAACATACATACAACTTGGGATGATTTGGGACTTGGGGACTGAAATCTGGAATTCTGAGAATTATATGGGCACAAATGCACTTTTATGGGATGGCTATTTGAACCGTTTCATTGATTCTTTACAATGTATGGACACGGGTTCTCCTGAACATACGGTACATTATTGGATAAACTACTTTATTGAGACAAATAAAACAAATGGAAAACCTGAAAGAAAAACCAAAAGCCTTATCTTATGGGTTCTTTTTGTCACAACATACAAATTTATTTCACAACAGTTACCCTCAAGCTCAATAAGACGGTCATTAATCACAGCAGTGGCCATGAATCAAGCTTCGTTGTAAAATCGATGATTGATTCACCTTATTCCCTTGTTTTTCCATCTAAGCCCCCTAATGATCATTAAACTGACCACAGCATGTCCAAAAAATGGATTTATAATACACCGAGCATAGCCTGAATCATCACGAGAATGGTATCTGGAGGAAAAGATGACACAGTTGCAGAACAGGGGAAAACAGAGTATTAATTTGTTCTATCTTAAGACTGAGTATAAGATGACTTTTTGCAGCGAAAAGAAAAGTGGAACCCAAAAGCACAAACACCTCTTGGCTGCAGTCCGTCACTGCGCTTTGAGCATGTGATCCCAGCCTAGATGAGCATGCTTTAATAGGGCTGCTTAGCCCCATCATGACCCAATGAGTGCCGGCTGTGCGGTGCACGTGCACAGTGCATGTGCATGATCCCAGCAGGGAGACAGTGCCTTGTGAAGGTCACAACTGCAGCAGTCTGGGGCTCTCTAAGTGAACCCTGGAGAGGATAACAAGCCACAATCTAACGTGCTTCTCTTTGTGCTTGCACAACCTCGAAATCCATCTGAGAAGAAGAGCACAAGCAAAAACACAACAAGCACCAAAGCAAAAAAAAAAACAAACAAACAAAAAAACAGGATTCCGGAGATTTTTTCATAAAAATATCACTCCTGATTGAATAATCATGTCTGGCTGAAATGCACCAGCTTCAAAATATGTCTAATTTGTAGCCAAAATATCCAATCAACACTTAATAAGACACAATCAATTGATAAGTAAAATTTATTTACATATATGGACGTCTATTTAAAATAGTAAATTCCTTCTGCTGATCTCTTGTTTTGTGTAACTGGCACAAGTTTTACACCGGATGCCCTTCCTGACGCAACTCCACATTACAAGGAGAAATTTGGCAGGGGTGGGATTTGAAACAGGAACCTTCTGCACTGAAACCAAATGCACTAACCACTTGGCCACCACCCTTGTGGATGTCTTTTTAAAATAACATCTTAAAAATCTTGCGAGTCAAATCTCATAAGAAAAAAGGTTTGTTTGTTCTTTTAGCATACCATACGCTTTCAAACTCATTTTAAAGAAACTCATTTTGAGCTTTATTTTACAAGTATTACAAAGGGCTATGGCGCTGTATCTATTACCAACAACACAGTGACTTAAAAATCTGCTGATAAAAAAAACCCAACTTGTTTAATATCAGATATGACTCAAAAACAAGATGTTTCAAAGACTATCACTTAAGATTTGTAAGATGGATTATCAAAAAATAAGTCCTTATAGTCAAATTTTGCTTTTTACAAGTTAAAAAAAAACCCCTTGTTTTCAAGTTTTAAAAAAAATCTGAAGAAAAAAGAAAAGGAATCAGGTGGAACAAAACTGATTTGGGATGGTATAATGCAATTTCCAATCTCACCACTACATGGCTCTAAATCCTACACACTGTAGCTTTTAGTGATTGTCTCTGTTACTAAGTGTTTTTTTAAAGTAGAAAATGCACAATTATACCTGGTAAGGTTTTGCATTTTTGCAGTGTTTGACCCAAAATGAGAAATGTGTGTGTGATTTTTTTTTTTTAAGTAATGGAAAAATGAAGAGTAATATTTGCCTCCTGGGAATTTGAATTCAGGCACTGTGTGTGACAGTGCTGCCCTGTGTTATGGACTCCTAATGGACAATGTAGCATTAATTCTGCTTCAGATGAACAGGCAGGACAGCCAAATCAAAAATGAGAAGAGGGCTGTAGGTTTATGAATTATGCATATTACATTACCATAACCCTACAATACAACGTGCTATAAAACAATGCAGGGAAAATTGGCCTTCGACTGGGATATTGAACAATTTTCTGCATGGTTCTTGCCTACCTCAGAAGTGAAATTGTGTTTAGCTTCCTCAATAACAGCCGGACCCATGTGAGATTTGTATGTTCACATTTAGTCCAGCCAACAAAACACTATGTAAACAAGTCAGGGATAATTGAAAAGAAAGTCTCCTGACTGCTTTCCCAGGGACCTATCATTCAGGTAGATGGGAATTTGGCTAAATGACAGGAGAGAAATTACTTTTTTCTTCGATTTTCCTGGAGACATCAAAGGCGGATAAATGAAATGGAGCAATTTACTTTGTCCAGCTCTGAAATGGCTTTCAAGCAATACATGTCAGAAGCTATTATTTGCGATCATGTTGCTCTTATTAATCGGGAGGAAAAAAAAGGGGGCAAATGAAAAGGCGCGTGAGGATTTACTGAGCTATGGCACATTTTCTGACAGCATTAAGACACAATCAGTGCCAAACTCAAAACTGTGAACAGGCTGAAAACTTAAACTAAAACTTTTAAGCAGCTTTTACAACATTATTATGTGAAAACCACATTCTACGGCTATTGGCGCTTTATAGCTGGTATCAAATAAACTGTAGCTCTTAATATTAATGTGCTAATACATGGCTGTCATGAAACATACTAATAAATTCACACTAAAAATAAATGTAAAACTTTAAAAATGCGTGGCACAAACTCCAAGTTGGGAACCAAGCCAGTTAAGAACTAAACACAGTGTGCGCCTGTAAACATGACAGCCAGCAGAATTTCACTTTAGACTGAGAAAACCCAAAATCAGGAAATCAGGAAACAGCTCCTTTCCTGACTCACACTTAGAGAAGACAAAACATCACGAAAAAGCTCTCCAACATAATTAAATTAGGTTTTATGTAGTCTATGAACAAAACTTGGAATTCGACTTTGTGTGATAACTGTTTCTCAGTTTTATGTGGATTTAGTTTCTTTTTTCCTCCAGACGTTGGCAGTGACAAAATACTGATGATTGTGCAACATACACAACAATGGGGTTACATTGAACTCAATTCAATTCATTTCAATAGTTGAAAAAAAATGTGCAACATACACTGGAGTTAGATTTAATTCAATTCAATTAATTTCATTAGTTGAAATACAAACGATTGTTATATGATATGATATATATATATATATATATATATATATATATATATATATATATATAATGTCATAATGTTATATTTTGTAAGATACTGCAAAATATTTCTGTTTTTTAATGTTGAGTGATTTATTGTTCTTGGGGAATTTCATTGATGGTCTGGATCAAAACTTTGTTTCATTATGAACTGAAACATTATGCAGAAATAATATAGTTTTTAATCAAAAAGCCACAAGCACTGTTTCAATTGTCAAATTTGGTGAATAAACTATTAGCTATTATTTATTTATTTGTTTCTTTTTTTGGTGCAATTTACACAGTTTTAATATGACTGATATTTCCTGCTTATTTGTAAATAAAGATTTGAGTTTTAAAAACAAACAGCACTGGTGAATTAGGATTTTTGTTCCCCCCAAAACATGTGATGTTACAATATCAGTGAACAGCTGTGGCAGCTGTGCAACTGACACCTGTCATTTTTGTAACAATATTTTCTACATTGTTGTCAAGCACCATGTGTACTTTCCAGGTTCACAAGAACACAGAGCCAAATCAAATAAATAAATAAAAAAAACAATTAAAGATGTAAAAAGTCAGAACAAACTACTGGACTGTTTAGACACCTAGATTTTAATTCTCAATTTCTGTTTCTGAACACAGAAAATAAAATAAAACCACTGAGAAACTGGAAGAAGCTGAAAAGAAGAAGAAAGTTTTACATGTTATTAAATTCCAAAAGAGTCTGGAAGCAGTTTATTTCCCAATTTTGTTTTGTTTGTTTGTTTGTTTTTTTCATTCCAAAAATAAAACCCATTGGCCATCAAGAACAAGGACAAGAACTGAGACATTCCCAGTTCATGTGGGGTAACTCTTGCTATGGCAATTGAGGCAACAAAAGGTTCGAAAAGACAAGGATTATGGGAAGGTGTATGTCTTCTTTACAGTTAAATATAAAATAGTAATTAATTAACTAACTGCAGCTAATATTGCAACACACTACACATATTTTGTCTTGCCATCATTTAGTGGTACAAAATTGAGTGTAACAGTATTTTGTCTTGTGTCACCTAGTCGTGTTATTAAAGGAGAGAAAACAGAACACTGATAAGTTCATTGTGTTTATCCAGTGTTTTCTTATAAGTATATTATTTAAAAAAAGAAAGAAAAAGATGTGATTTCCATCACCACTCATTTAAGTTGAGAGGGCATGCCATGGGCCCCATAAATCAGATTTTCTCCAGTAGCAGCATACAGTTACAGCACACATTTGCAGCGTGCAGTTACAGCGCCCATTTGCAGTGTGCAGTTACAGCATGAGGTTACCATGCAGTTACAGCACGCAGTTATAGTATGCAGTTACAGCACACAGTTGCAGCGTGCAGTTGCAGCACGCAGTTGCAGCATGCAGTTGCAGCACAGTTACAGCATGCAGCTGCAGCACGCAGTTACAGCACACGTTGGCAGTGTACAGTTACAGTGCACGGTTACAGTGTGCAATTGTAGTACACAGTTACAGGGCACAATTGCAATGTGCAGTTACAGGACACAGATGCAGCGGCGCAGTTGCAGCTCGTGGTGTAAAACAGTATGTGGTATCAGTAACTGCTTCTCTGCAAGCCTTGTAATCATTACCCGGCATCTTATTGCCTTTGTGGCTTTTAAAGCACTTGTCTCCCCCGTCCAGAAAACAAGGAGTTATAGCTGATCTTTTATTAAAACTTTAGGAGAGCGTCCCCCTCTGGAGGGGGGTGGAGGAGGCGTGGGACAAATTAGTGTTGACAGTAGACACTTAAAGCAGGAAAATCACAGGTCCACTGGGAGGCAACAGCCACATGGGGCTCCCCGCCTGTGTAAAGAACACTCCAGATTTCACTTCAGATGCAGTCGCCTTTTAACAGGGCAGGGGGAATGTCAACAAGCCCACTTGAATGAACCAATAAAGCCACTAAAAGGGGAAGGATTAACCAGCTGATATCAGCGACAGTGGCTTGTTTTCATTGTAGGCCCCCTACTCTGCATGGAACATTTCCCTTGCTAAGCAAACATACTGCCACTCTGTCAACTTAGTGCAATGTGATACCGGCAAAAGTGATCGCGTGCTGTCCTCTACCAAGGAGGTTATAGTTTTGCCTGTCAGTTTGTTTGTCACCAGGATTAATCAAAATGTCATTGACAGACTTGGAGGAAACTTGGTGGAGGATTGGGGCAGGGGTGAAAAAGAACATACTTTTTTTTGTGCAGATGTGGTGCTTGGGTCAAAATATAAATATATTTTTTATTTATTTTTTTTTTTACTTTAAGAAATTTTAGCAATATAGGGCATTTCATGATAGATTGTCCATTTCTGATTAAACAAGGATTATTCAGTCGAGACCATACCTCTGTTAAGAAGTAGCCGGCCCTTAATCCTAGCCCATATCCAAGTTTTCAGTTTTTAATGTTTTGGATGTTTTTGAACAGTTCTTGCCTAAATGGCATACTGACAAGTAAACATTCATTACTCTTGAACATATATCACATTTACAAATGGTCCAGAACACTGTTGCTCGTCTCCTGACAGGAACACGAAGATGTGAGCACATTACCCATATTCTTGCCTCTCTAAGCTGGTTGCCTGTCTATTTTAAAATTAATTTTAAAATTTTATTGTTTACTTTTAAAGTTCTGAGTGGCTTGGCTCCCATGTATCTGGCAGACCTCATACATATATACACCCCTCGAGGGTCTCTCAGATCGGCTAACCAGTTACTTCTTGATGTCCCCAAGTCGAGACTGAAACACCGGGGTGACCTAGCTTTTGCTGTGGTGGCCCCCAAACTATGGAATGAGCTGCCTTTGGATGTTAGCCTGGCTCCTTCTTTACAGGTTTTTAAGTCTCCCTTAAAAGCACATCTTTTCTCTAAGGCATTTCAAAATTGTTCTAGTCAGTGTTAGTCATGTTGGTCACTTTTTTACTTATTTTTTTGTTTTATCTGTGTTGTATTTTATTAATGTCTTATTTGGAAAGCACTTTGTTAACTTTGTTGTTCTTTTAAAGTGCTCTATAAATCAAGTGGGATTGGATTGGATATAAGAGTCATTTAATTTGAACCATCTGACAGAAAAATAACATATTTTCAGTAAAATGAGCTGAATAAATAAAAACAAAATTGGCAAATACAGGGTTTTATTTCGAGTTAAATTTATTTTTCAAAATGATTATTTCAGGAAGATGTCCAGACAGCTCTGTGGATTAACTGCTGTGATGTTTCTAAATATGTAAACACTAACTGCAGAAAGACTTGATATTATTGAACAAATTGCATATGCACCTGACTCAGCCTACTTGGACATCATATATAGAATTTTTAGAAAAGAGAAATCCTATAGAACCACACTGGTTCCCAAATAGAAACACTGAACAATGGCCTGTCTTTACTTCCTGGAAGTGTGTTTGTTTGTGTATCCACCCCAAATCTGGATCTACATCAAAATTTGATGCGTTATTAAGTTTCATTAAAAAAAAATTGTCCACACATTCAGCTGACAAGCAAATCAGCCAACAGAGACAGTTGAAAGCAAATTCTTCCTGATGCAGGTAATGATGTATGCACCTCAGTTTTAAAAGAAATGAAACATCTATATAACATATGTAGCATTTTAAGGCAACCGCTTGGCTCTGTGTATACTTGATCCCATCAGATCTCTGAAGCTAACAGGCCCTGATTAGTACTTGAATGGGAGACCTCTTAGGAAGACCATGTGCATGCAGGTGTGCATGTTTCTCTGAATAAAACTGGAGTTGCATCAGGAAAACACGTGCCAAATCCCAATGTGCATCTGTACTAGATATGCTGTGGTGATGCTGTACACACGGGGGGTAGCCGAAGCCAAACAACAACATGTAGCATTTTTACATCTGTGTTCAGCCATTGTGCACATCTGGATAATGGTGATGATCTTCTGGAAAAAACAAACATGAAAATTTGCACGTTGGCTGAGGTAAGCAATTCCAAAATGCAGATCTAGTTGTGATTTGCCTTTACTTCACTTGGCTGGTGTAAAAGACTACAAATATGAGGCTGAGATAAACAGAGCTGCTGCTTAAATGTGGTTCTTTTTAAGGGTCTGGTATGACAGCTTTTACATTATTGTTTTTATAACCCATTTATCAGAGAGCACCACTGTTTGTGAGCGAGACGCCACAACATGAAACAGTAATTACAAGACATCAGGGGGTTTCAATGTCCTCTTAATTTCCCGACAGCTGTGATGAAAAGCCCTCAGCCCAATTAACGCACTGAAATATGACCCCGCAAAATCACGGCCTTCTGCCAACCCTGTAAACATCAAATAAAAGACAAGGTCAATATGGATTTATTTATGTCACAGTGATAGAGTTCTATTTGTATATAAAGAACATTTTCCCACTAATAAATGAGTGAAAGAGGTGCCAAGTTAGTGACACTTGATCTGAGGATAAATATAACTGTGAGAGGTGAGGCGTAGTAAAAGTCCGGTCCTGTACAATGCAACATGTGAGGATTGTGATACTGTAATTATAGTAGGTTGGTCCTTGCTGGAGATCACCACAACTTAAACTTACAACCCCAATTCCAATGAAGTTGGGACGCTGTGTAAAATATAAATAAAACAGAATACAATGATTTGCAATCTTCAACCTATATTCAATTGAATACACCACAAAGACAAGATATTTAATGTTCAAACTGATAACTTTATTGTTTTTGTGCAAATATTTGCTCATTTTGAAATAGATGCCTGCAACACATTTCAAAAAAGTTGGGACGGGGCAACAAAAGACTGGGAAAGTTGAAGAATGCTCAAAGAACACCAAATTGGAAACAGGTGAGTGTCATGATTGGGTATAAAAGGAGCATCCCCAAAAGTCTCAGCCATTCACAAGCAAAGATGGGGCGAGGATCACCACTTTGTGAGCAACTGCATGAAAAAAAAAGTCCAACAGTTTAAGAACAATGTTTCTCAATGTTCAATTGAAAGGAAAATAGCGATTCCATCATCTACAGTCCATAATATAATCAGAAGATTCAGAGAATCTGGAGAACTTTCTACACGTAAGCGGCAAGGCTGAAAACCAACACTGAATCCCCGTGACCTTTGATCCCTAAGGCTGCACTGCATTAAAAACCGACATCATTGTGTAAAGGATCTTACCGCGTGGGCTCAGGAACACTTCAGAAAACCATTGTCAGTTAACACAGTTAGTCGCTACATCGACAAGTGCAAGTTAAACTCAAAATACGACAACGGAGACCCCCGATTGTTGAACAACTGAAATCGTACATCAAGCAAGAATGGGAAAGAATTCCACCTGCAAAGCTTCAACAATCAGTGTCCTCAGTTCCCAAACGCTTATTGAGTGTTGTTAGAAGGAAAGGTGATGTAACACAGTGGTAAACATACCACTGTCCCAGCTTTATTCAAAAGTGTTGCAGGCATCCATTTCAAAATGAGCAAATATTTGCACAAAAACAATAAAGTTTATCAGTTTGAACATTAAATATCTTGTCTTTGTGGTATATTCAACTGAATATAGGTTGAAGAGGATTTGCAAATCATTGTATTCTGCTTTTATTTACATTTTACACAAAGTCCCAACTTCATTGGAATCGGGGTTGTACGAACAAGAACCACATAATTATCGTCAACTCCATTTAATAACAACTCATTCACATATTACAACAAAAATAAAGAACAAGAACCATATATCACACACATGAATCATGACTGAGTGATAGCTACCCACAGACTCAAATTTAACACAATATTTTCTGCAGAGGTGTAAAACTCCAGCTTCAGAAAGTAAAAGCCCTCCCATGTGTTGCTTCTACCTGTGCACCTAAAACCTGCCTGAAGAGCTGAACTAATTACAATCAGCTTGTTTATGACTCATCAGCCCTGTTTTTTCTTGTATCTCATGAGGGTTAGTTTACTAGTATAGGGCAGATTTTTTTTGTAAGGAGGCGGAAGCAGCTCTCCACCAGCACTGTTTACGGTGCGGGTGGGGAGCCTGACTGGGGATGTTGTCAGGCGGTGGAAGGAATACTTCGAGGATCTCCTCAATCCCATCGTCACGTCTTCCGAAGAGGAAGCAAAGACTGGGGACTCAGAGGTGGACTCATCCATTACCCAGGCCGAAGTCACCGAGGTGGTTAGAAAGCTCCTCGGTGGCAAGGCTCCTGGGGTGGATGAAATCCGTCCCGAGTACCTTAATTCTCTGGATGTTGTGGGATTGTCTTGGCTGACACGCCTCTGCAACATCGCGTGGCAATCAGGGACAGTGCCTCTGGATTGGCAGACCAGGGTGGTGGTCCCTCTGTTTAAGAAGGGGGGCCGGAGGGTGTGTTCCAACTATAGGGGGCTCACACTCCTCAGCCTCCCCGGTAAGGTCTATTCCAGAGTACTGGAAAGGAGAATTCGACCGATGGTCGAACCTCGGATTCAGGAGGAGCAGTGTGGTTTTCGTCCTGGTCGCGGCACACTGGACCAGCTCTACACGCTCCATCGGGTGCTCGAGGGTTCATGGGAGTTCGCCCAACCAGTCCACATGTGTTTTGTGGATCTGGAGAAGGCGTTCGACCATGTCCCTCAGGGCACCCTGTGGGGGGGGTGCTCCGGGAGTGCGGGGTCCTTTGCTAAGGGCTATCCAGTCCCTGTACGACCGCAGCAGGAGCTTGGTTTGCATTGCCGGTAGTTAAGTCAAACCTGTTTCCAGTGCAGGATGGCCTCCGCCAGGGCTGCCCTTTGTCACCGCTTCTGTTCATTATTTTTATGGACAGAATTTCTAGGCACAGCCAGGGTGTAGAGGGGGTCTGGTTTGGGAACCACAGAATGTCGTCTCTGCTGTTTGCGGACGATGTGGTTCTGTTGGCTTTGTCAAATCAGGACCTTCAGCGTGCACTGGGGCGGTTTGCAGCCGAGTGTGAAGCGTCCGGGATGAGAATCAGCACCTCCAAATCCGAGGCCATGGTTCTCGACTGGAAAAAGGTGCTTTGCTCTCTTCAGGTCGGTGGAGTGTCCTTGCCTCAAGTGGAGGAGTTTAAGTATCTCGGGGTCTTGTTCACGAGTGAGGGACAGATGGAGCGTGAGATCAATAGACGGATCGGTGCAGCATCTGCAGTGATGCGGTCGCTGTATCGGACCGTAGTGGTGATGAGAATGCTGAGTAGGGGGGCGGAGCTCTCGATTTACCGATTGATCTACATTCTGATCCTCACCTATGGTCATGAGATTTGGCTCATGACCGAAAGAACGAGATCGCGAGTACATGCGGCCGAGATGAGTTTCCTCCACAGGGTGGCTGGGCACTCCCTTAGAGATAGGGTGAGGAGCTCCGTGACTCGGGAGGAGCTCGGAGTCGAGCCGCTGCTCCTCCACATCGAAAGGAGTCAGTTGAGGTAGCTCAGGCATCTTTTCCGGATGCCCCCTGGACGCCTTGCTGGAGAGGTGTTCCGGGCACGTCCCATTGGGAGGAGGCCACGGGGAAGACCCAGGACACGCTGGAGGGACTACATCTCTCGGCTGGCTTGGGAACGCCTTGGGGTTCCCCAGGAGGAGCTGGGGGACGTGTGTGTGGATCGGGAGGTCTGGGCGGCTTTGCTTGACCTGCTGCCCCTGCGACCCGACTCCGAATAAAGCGGAAGAAAATGGATGGATGGATGGATGAAATTCTTTTTTTTTTCCCTAAAACATCTACACACAATACCCCATAATGACAATGTGAAAAAACATTTTTTTGAGACTTTAGCAAATGTACTAAAAACTAGTGCAGTGCCCGTATGAAGTTGGTATTCCTATCAAAAATTGGGGGCTTAAGTAGATTTCTCATGGATGGTCGTATGAGGCTGTGTTTGAAGGTGTGATGTAGAAAGAGGTGTACTTATGTTATATTATTATTTGAATATAGTATTTAATATTGTTTAAAAAAATCAGTTTTATTATCAATTACATGAAAATAAAAGGATTCCTATTAAATAGGTTATTGGAAGAGACTCAGACAAAATTAAACAGAACATTTAGTATATTTGAAAAAGCAAATCAGTATCCCACCTCTTGAACACAATTTATTTAAACTTGAACTAACAGCAAATATAAGATTTTATTCCGCTTGTGTACTTACTGAAACGTTGTACAAATAGTGGGAAATTTGTTGGTGTTAGCAAAAAACAGATTTTAGCTAATGTCTCCTCAGTGTTGTCAAGTTAATCTCAGTCACAAGAAACACTGACAGCTTGCATTTCAGAGTAAGACTATTTGCTGGGATGCAGGCGTTAAACGTTTTATCGTGAAATGATGAGGGCAATATGAACTATCTTTTGTTGTTTAATGTTGCTACCAGTAACATCAAGCCACGCCATCTTGGAAGTACAAATGTTACAATGTTAATCAAAATAAAGCTTTTGAAAATTAATTCCCAAAATTTTCAAAGTAAAGGATACACATCACCGTGCTATGCGTAAGCCATATCCGAAAGCTCAGGCCGAACTGACAAACAGTCAAAGCCACATACTTGCACAAACACAGACACTTCTTGCTTTATAGATAGATATTGAATTAAATTCATTTCATTTATATAGCGCCAAATCACAACAAAGTTGCCTCAAGGGGCTTCACACAAGTAAGGTCTAACATTACCAACCCCTAGAGCAAGCATATAGGTGACAGCAGTAAGGTAAAACTCTCTCTGATGATTTGAGTAAGACACCTCAAGCAGAACAGGCTCAAAGGGGAGACGCTCTGCTTGGGCCATGCTACAGACACAATTTACAATACGAATATATGGGAAATTTTGGCAGTCCATGCTGGTGCACAGGATGGGAGGCTTGCAGAAGAAGACACCCACTCCCATCTCTGTATGGAGCTGCACCTCAAACCTAGAGAAAAAACAGAGTCTGGCAGCAGAAAGACAACAAATACAGTATAATTTTTCAGCATTAAGCAACAAGAAAAACAGAAGAAATGCGAAGGTGATCGAGGGCCACTAGCCCTAAGCTTCACTAAAAGACCCAGACTTTAGATAAAATTGAGGCCGTGGTCCACTCTGTTTACTAACAACATGAATTTAAAAGGGTAGAAAGCATAGTACCATACTATGCCAGCATGCTAGCCATACGAAAGAGAAAATAAGTGCATCTTAAGTCTGGAATTGAACGTCTCTACAGAATCTGACTGTTTTATTGACGGAGGGAGATCAATCCACAAAGCAGGTGCCCGATAAGAGAAAGTTCTGTGACTTGCAGACTTTTTATTCACCCTAGGGACACAAAGTAGTCCTGCACCCTGAGAACGCACAGCCCGGGCCAGTACATAGGATTTAACTATGTCAGCTAAGTAGAAAGGTGCTAGTCCATGAATAATTTAATAGGTTAACAGCAGAACCTTAAAATCTGATCTCACAGGGACAAGAAGCCAGTGAAGAGATGCCAAAATGGGTGTAATGTGGTCAAACTTTCTGCTTCCTGACAAAAGTCTGGCAGCAGCATTTTGAAACAAATGGAGATCCCTAATGCTGGACTCTGGGAAACCAGAAAATAGAATATTGCAGTAGTCCAACCTAGAACAAACAAATACATGAATCAGGGTCTCAGCATTAGCCATAGTCAGGATGGGACGAATCTTCACTATATTTTGCAGGTGGAAGAAAGCAGCCCTTGGAAAATCTCTAAATGTGGAGGTCAAAGGACAATGCAGGATCAAAAATTACCCCAAGGTTCCTCACTTTGTCAGCGTGATGTATGACACATGAGCCTAGCCTAAGTGTTAGCTGATCAAATTGATGCCGATGTCTCACTGGACCAAGAACCACCATTTTAGTCTTATCAGAGTATAAAGTAGGAAATTACTAGGCATCCAGCTTTTCACTGATGCAACACAATCTTCTAAGGATTTCATGTGGATGAGATTACCAGCAGTTATCAGCATGTATAACTGAGTATCTTCAGCATAGCAATGAAAGGTAATCCCAAAATGGCGCAATATGTGCCCAAGGGGTGCTATATAAAGGGAGAAAAGCAGGGGGCCTAAGACAGACTCCTGTGGAACCCAAAATTTCATGTCACTAAGGTTAGAGATAGTATTATTGTACAAAACAGTGAGAATGACTGATCAGGTATGATGTCAACCATGCAAGAGCATTCCCAGTAGTCCTAAAATGATTCTCCAGCCTATTGTGAGAATCCAGAATATGGTGATCCATGGTATCAAACGCAGCACTAAGATGTAACAGCAACAGAACCGTAGTGGCGTCCGAATCCATTGCAAGCAGAAGATCATTCAACAATTTAGTGAGAGCTATCTCTGTGGAATTATATTTTCTGAAAGCAGACTGCAGGGGCTCTAAAAGATTGTCAGTAAGGTGGTCCACAAGCTGCTATGAAACCACTTTTTTCAGAATTTTAGAGCAACATGATAGATTTAATATCGGCCTATAGTTTTTCAATATACTAGGGTCAAGATTAGATTTCTTAACTAATGGTTTAATCACTGCAGATTTGAAACATTTAGGAACAGATCCAGAGGTTAATGAGAGGTTAATAATTTCCAGCAGTCGGCCCAAGAGTAGGCCACAGGTCCTTAAACAATTTTGTTGGTATAGGATCAAATAAGCAGGTTGTGCTTTTTGTAGATGATGCGAGTTTCATCAGCACACCTAGTGATACTATCAAATTCTGTAAATCTAGGTAATACCTCGGTGATGGCACCCACCTCAATATTAGGCTGTAGTGGCTGGGTTAAGGCATGCTGGGATATGTTTAACTTAATGTCTTCAATTTTCTTCTCAAAGTAATCCAAGAACTCTTGTGCTGTAAAGGGAGAGCGACTTACAGGTGGTTGCCCATGAGTAAGCATTGCCACCGTGTCGAACAAGAACGTTTGAGTTATGCTTGATTCGTTGATCAAATCAGAGTAATAGGTCCACTTTGTAGCCAGCAGTACATGCTTATAGTCTAAGATATCATCACGCCACGCAAGGTGGAATACTTGTAATTTTGAACTACGCCATTTTCATTCTAGACCTCTAGCTTCATGCTTTAGGTCACGCAAGTAATCACTGAATCAGGTGGCTGTGTTTTTTTGTTTTTTGGTTTTTTTTTTTTTGGGGGGGGGGGGGGGGGGGGGGGTTTAAGATTAAAAAAAAAAAAGAAATCACATGTACATAAATACTCACAGCCTTTGCCACGAAGCTCAAAATTGAGCTCAGGTGCATCCTTCTTCCACTGATCATCCTTATGATGTTTCTACAGCTTAATGGGAGTCCACTTGGGGTAAATTCAGTTGATTGGACATGATTTGGAAAGACACACATCTGTCTATATGTAAGCTCCCACAGCTGACAGTGCATGTCAGAGTACAAACCAAGCATGAAGACAAAGGACTTGTCTGTAGACCTCCAAGACAGGATTGTCCTGAGGCACAAATGTAGGGAAGGGTACACAAACATCTCTGCTGCTTTGAAGGTCCCAATGAGCACAGTGGCCTCCATCATCTGTAAGTGGAAGATGTTCGGTTCCACCATGACTCTTCGTACAGCTGGACGTCCGTCTAAACTGAGCAAACAGAGGAGAAGCATGGGCGCAATTTGGTGGGGGATAGGGGGGACATGCCCCCCCCACCTTTTCAATCAGGGGGACAGAATATGGTATGTCCCCCCCACCTTCTGACATATATGTGTGTACTTGAAACATGCTATGCCAGTCTTATGTGCAAAACCATGTCAGAATAGTATCTTTGTTCCTGCAAGTTTGTATTTTTAGCAGCATTGATTTGTTTACAACACCTGTTTCTTGTTTGTCAAATATGGAATTTTCTGGGAATGCATTTGCCCAGATTTGAAACCAAAAATAGTTGCCTCTAGGGACAAGTGTCTACACATAAGTATCAATGGACCATATGCTAATTTACTAAATTCTGAAAGTTAGAAAAAGAAATCAGAAAAGCTATCTGGGACCTCAGAAAGCCCATCTGCAATTATTGCTTGATCTCCAAAATCAGTCTATGCAAGCAAATTTATGTTCAGTATGAGTGTTGTCATTAGTGCCACTTCGAAAATTAAATTCATGATAAGTAATTTATCCTAAACTTATGATCTGTTGTTTTTTCAAACTTATGCAAAAACAAATCTTGAGAAAAAAATAAAGTATGCGATAGTTAATAATTAAGAGCCTATTCTTTCATATTTATGAATGCATTTTACCACATTGCAATTGTTTTTTAATGAGAACTCAACCTATCATTCTTTTTGAGTTCTACACATGTGGTGATACCTTATTTACACCGGGATGTTAATAAAATCAATGCTGTCTATACTCAGAATAAAGTACTTATATCCACAGTTTCAAATTGCATAAGTCAAATGGTGTCCACTTTATGGTCTTCTCAAAACATTAAAATTACTGTTCTGGATGCTCAGAATGCATCTGAGCTTATCTAGAAACAGTTGGCTTCTGAGGGCCTAAAGCACCCCCCCAGACCCCCAGCCTATGGGCTTCAGCCCTGCGGGCCTCACACTTTGTCCACCCCAATTTCTAGTTCTAAACTGCACCCTTGAGGAGAAGGGCCTTCATCAGGGAGATAACCAAGAACCCGATGGTCACTCTGTCAGAGCTCCAGCATTTCTCTGTGGAGAGAGAACCTTCCATAAGGACAACCATCTCTGCAGAAATCTACCAATCAGGCCTGTGTGGTAAAGTGGCCAGACGGAAGCCACTCCTTAGTAAAAGGTACATGGAAGCCCGCCTGAAGTTTGCCAAAAGGCACTTGAAGGACTCTCAGACCATGAGAAACAAAATTCTCTGGTCTGATGAGACAAAGATTGAACTCTTTGCTGTGAATGTCAGGCATCATGTTTGAAGGAAACCAGGTGCCATCCCTACAGTGAAGCATGGTGGAGGCAGCATCATGCTGTGGGATGTTGTTCAGCAGAAGAAATTGGGAGACTAGTCAGAACTGAGGGAAAGATGAATGCAGCAATGTACAGAGACACCCTGGAGGAAAACCTGCTCCAGAGTGCTCTTGACCTCAGACTGGGGTGATGGTTCATCTTTCAGCAGGACAATGACCCTAAGAACACAGCCAAGATGTCAAAGGAGTGGCTTCAGGACAACTCTGTGAATGTCTCTGAGTGGCCCAGCCAGAGTCCAGATCTGAATCTGATTGAACATCTCTGAAAATAAGATCTGAAAATGGTTGTGCACCAACACTCCCCATCCAACCTGATGGAGCTTGAGAGGTGCTGTAAAAAGGAATGGGCAAAACTCCCTACAGATAGGTGCACCAAGCTTGTGGCATCATATTCAAGAAGACTTTAGGCTGTAATTGCTGCCAAAAGGGCATCAACAAAGTACTGAGCAAAGGGTGTGAATACTTATGTACACATTCTTAGTTTCTTATTTTTATATATATTTGCAAAATTAAAAAAAAAGCATTTTTCATGTTGTCATTATGGGGTGTTGTGAGTAGAATTTTGAGTGGAAGAAATGAATTTACTCCATTTTGGAATAAGGCTGTAAAATGTGGAAAAAGTGAAGCGCTGTGAATGCTTTCCAGATGCACTGTTGTCACAGAAGTCACTCAGTGTATATATGAGACATTTCACAAACGATAAAATACATTTGTTATTTTTTACCATTCATCCCCCTTCACTGAAAAGTTTTTGTTGGTGAAAAGTAAGGCAGCTTGAGATAAATGTAGTCATTTACAATGTGCATCTGATTTATTAAGGAGACGGTGAAGCTAAAACATTGAGGGAATTCCCTTTAATCAGATCTCTTAGGAGTCCATGTAGCGCCCCAATACCCCAATGAGTTCCCTCTTAGAAGCGGAGACTGTAAGATTGGCTGCACGCTGCTTCAATCAAGGGCACCAGGGAGGATTTTGTTAAATCTAACAGCCTTTTACATCGCTGAAAAGTTCATTTCTCTTCATCTATTAACTCTGAATAAAAGCCTACCATCATTTATGCATTTGTTCCCATAGGAACAGACCAGTTGTGGAGCTGTGGATCAGAGCCCAAATTCTGACCTCACAGATGACCGATCACGGAGGTGTGTGCCGCAGAGCTGAGCCGCAAATGGATCCTTCACAGAATTGTAAATCAGGACCTCAAAGACTATTATTTAGCCTCAAGCAAAGACTGCTTGTTTATCAGATGGTGCCTGAGTCTCGGATAAAAACCGCCTCATAAATCTGGGTACCTTTTATGGCCTGGTGGAGCCCGGCTGGTTCATTGTAAGTTTAAGAATGCGGAGGTATGGATGCATTTCATGCAAAAGCACACATACACGTCTGATACGACTCATCCTAATGCATGCGGTTTATGAAACGTCTGCGAACGTTCGTTGGTCTTAATGCACCGTTTCAATGAGTGCTATATCCTGTTCAGCAGTGGTGCCATAACTTAGCCACGTCCAGACAAACAAAGCGGAAACCACAAATCAGTGACAAATTATAACGCTTTAAGGGTGAATTCAAGGTGAATCTTTGGCTTGCCTAAAGGCATTGCATTTATGATTTAGTGCACGTTGTCACTATACAGCTTCAATAAGCACTGTCAGTTTTTCACATGAAGTGTCAGTAAGTGCCAAGCTCAAAGTAAGTTATCACGACTCCAGTGCCACTGCAGCAGGTAATTTTCTGAGCATTTTATTTTGTCTTCTGATATACTGCAGCTCCGATATGGCGACGCTAAACCCCAGGTGATAAATCAAACGTGCAGTGGCTGCCTCTGATAACTCAATAAGCACCTGGGCTCCTCCTAACATGTCACACCTGCACTTCTATATGTTCCTGTTCTCCTGGCCTCACTGGGGGACTCAATGCACCTGCCTCGTGCCTTTCAGCAGTTTAGCAGCTGGGAGAGAAGCATTATGCATGCTTAATTAGGAGAATCTGTAACCATGGGAAGAGACTGACAGTTGTAATGCATAATATTCAATATGCTGGAGTGTAGAGGCTACACGAACATCTTTCAGTGAAAAGTATTATTTCATTTCTGAAGTCAAAGAGACTTGTTGGCATCCTTCTTCCTACATACACTGGGTCCTTCCTCTGCACAAGTCCATCTCAATGGACAGTTGACTCCAAACATTTAAACTCATCTACCTTCACCACCTCTACTCCTTGCAACCTCACTATTCTACCATGTTCCTCCTCATTCGGTTCAGTTCAGTTGTATTTTGGATGCAGGTTTTATCCAAGTCATCAATGTCCAAATCTGAGTAGATACCAATTTTAAACATATACATTAGTTAGCCACTTATGGCCCCAGCTAACCACCTTATTCAGGAAATCAGGGTAGGCGGCTCCATTTTGGCAAGCAACTTCCGGTTTGCCACTGCATCTGATGATTAGCTGCGTGGAACACAGTACGCTAGAATTGTCCGAACATGAGCAGCATTAATTGTTCAGTTGGTGGGTGCCACAACAACTGGAAGAAGAGGAAACTATCACTTTCAGAATGATGTTTTGAACATGGAAAGGAGAGATCTGAGAGTCGTGGACAAGCATTTAACTTCTCCATCAAAAGGCGAGGATCTCCGGTGCTGGCTAAAGACGCTGAATTTGAAAAATCCACCCAAACGTCCCTATGTCTGTTCTTTCCATTTTGTGGAGAAAAAAAACCCCACACCGCTGCATCCTTATTCAGAGAAATGGTTGAACTACAGCACTCCGTTGAAGAAGCCACAGCAGATGCTAGTGAGACAAACGGGTAAGCTGTGTTTGTAGCGTTAGCTGCTATCTAATTTACTAATTTTCTGGGGTTTGATACAACCAAGCACTGCATGAAATAACACCATACGTATATAACATTATGCAATCTTGGCATTACGGTGATACTACTTGTCGGATAGTATTTTAACTTGATTCAAGGAGATACTGATAGGCTTCGGTGCTTTTATAGTTCCTCAAAGGCAAATCGTCCATGCCAAGTGACAACACAAAGTAGTTAAAAATATCGGCATACATAATCGAGGACTACTTTTTCATGTCATCTTCCCACTCTATTATGACCCGTGAGTGTGCCAGAGTCGTTCCCTTTGAGCTTTTCAAAAAGGCTTTTGTTTCTACCCGAGTAATGACTTCCATTTTTCTGTATTGAAAATACCGCTCAACGGACGTCCTAAGCCAAAACGCCTCTGTTGCCGAAAGCTGAAATGCCTCTGTTGTAAAAGTGGGAGGGGCTGAATCAGGTAAATAGATAAGTGTTGTATTTCATTGGGTGGTTTTCCCAGTGTTTGTCAAGTTGATGTCTAAAAGAGTTTAAACTACATGCTAACACCACATTGTTGGGTAAGCTATTCCAATTTTTTATTTTCCTACTTCAGAAGCTGTATTTTCTGACACCAGTTTTTTTTTAATACCCTATGACAGAGTTTCAGATAATTTCCTTGTCTTCTACTGCTATCTCTCTGCAAGGATGGTGTCACTTCCTGGTCATACAAGCCATGTGAAATCTAGTATGTGTTTATCATATCACCCCGACCGCAAGGTTGTCAGGCCTAGGTATTTGATCCTTACTTCATACGAAAGAGCCTGTATTGCTTCTACTGGCTTTCATTCCCCTTGTCTCCAGAGGATATCGCCACCTCTCCATGCTAGTTTCAACCTGCTCTCTACCCACACTACATATCACAATGTCATCAGCTAACATCATAGTCTACGAAGCCTCTTGCCTGATCCTGTTCATTACCGCTGCAAACCATTAAGTGCTCAGAACTGATCCTTGATGTAACCCAACCTCCACCTTGAATGCATATGTCATTCCTTCTGAGCATCTCACCACTGTCACAATGTCCTTGTACATATCCAGGGGGTGGGTCTAGCCTTACGCACACCTTGAGCAAACACACTGGCAAGTGGCAAACTCTCTTAGGTGTTTTCTGATTAGAAGAAGAAACCTCAAACAGACCAGACTCAGTGGGGTGACCATCTACTTTGGCCATACTAATAATAACAAAGCAAATAAACAAGCACAACAAAGAACTGTAACACATACAAAGCCAAAAATGTTTTAGCTACATCTGGAGTCTAGTCCAAATTTTGCTTAAAACAGGGTAGTTTGTAAATCTATTCTCGAATTATGAAACCTGAGTCATGTGTACACGTACAACACAGACAGACAGACAGACACACACACAATACTGCACAATAAGACCCCTTTCAAAGAATTTCAAGGAATGGTCATTCTTAATGTTTCAAGTGCAAAATAGCAGGTACGGCCTAGACCTGACTCCTGTATTTGAGGTAACTTATGTTAAGGCTTCAGCTGTATATGAATAAACCAAATTGTCAGTGTCAAAACAAAAAAAATTACAAGGGACAGAAAATCAGTATTTAGAAGTTCTTTTCTGCACTTGAACAGTTAAGAAGTGCCACTTTTACTACTGATGACCAAATCAAAGTGGCCGGACCTAATGATTGCTGCCACATTATGCATCCACAGATCAATCAATCACTTTTTGCCAAGCCATAAAACATGTTCTTTTGTGAAAAACTCCTCGCCATCACACCACCACTCTGCTTTGTGAGTATTACACCAAATACTGTATAACTTTCTTAAAAAGCAGAAACTCCCGAAACTGTTCCAGTTTTGAATATCTGTTTCGTGCTGTGTCCTAATTTATTCAAACTCTGCAGTATTAAATACACTTATTTTAATGAGCATGTTTATCAAGAGGACACCAAAAGGGATTTTGTTGATCAATAATACTGTGTACTTTCTATCCAGTCACTTTCATGTCTGCTTATGAGTCATTACCAGCTATAATAAATAAAGGCTTTGTTAATAATTTTCAACTGATTTCCAAAACCTGGAAACAGTGTGTGGAGAAACGTTTGATCTTTGTTCTGGAAACAGGCTTTTCCACAAAAAATGATCTTGTCAACAATGTATTACTGACAGATAGACAGTCTGTCCAACAGGACTAACCATCAACAAGATGGCAGGAACATCTGCAGTATATTCAGCATAACAAAGTTACTTTGTGGATTGATCTGGTGCATTCAAGTAATCTTCAGCAGAAGGGGATATATTGAGGTAAAGCCGTTAAAATTTAGTGACCTTTGATGTTCCAGATAAATCCAAATGTAACCTTAGCTTGATA
Source organism: Thalassophryne amazonica (assembly GCF_902500255.1). Lineage (NCBI taxonomy): Eukaryota > Metazoa > Chordata > Actinopteri > Batrachoidiformes > Batrachoididae > Thalassophryne > Thalassophryne amazonica. Next base: position 27,994,767 of record NC_047116.1, on the reverse strand, counting down.
TGTTTGCCACCTGCTGGATGGCCAGTGGATGCTGTTTAATGATGGATTAGGAGCAGGTGTGACAGTCAGTGAGAGAAACAGACCATTTCTGCACATAAATGTCCTAAATCAGAGATATAATTGTTTGCCAGCAGTTGCATTATAAAACACAATATGTCATCACACCTCCACACCACCCTGCAGAAAGGATTCTGCATGGGCTTAACAGCAAAAGAAAAGAAAGGCAAGGGAGCATTTCTGCACAGAAATGTAAAAAAAAAAAGGAAAAAAGAAAAGCAAAACAGGAGAAAGTAATTGTTTAACAGTGGTTACGTTCTACAACTCCAAATGGTCACAAGTCCACACAACCCTGGAGAAAGGATTTTGTATTAATTTGTCAACACAGAAATGTACAAGAGTACATCTCTACTCCTTTTCTCCCTCACCCACAGATGGAGTTAGTTGTGTTAGACTGAGGTGCGGAATGAATGGGATCCTTGAGATAAACAGTATTTCCACACAGAAATGTACCAAATAGAGAAATAAACTATTATTTTCTTATTATTTAAGAATGGTCATGGTTTAAAAGTCAACACAAGTCCACACAACCCTGTAGAAAAGATTTTGTATGAATGTAGCCAAAGCAGACTTTTCCTTGTCTCATTGTCTCTCACAAAACATTTGCAGTTCTGACAGTTCCTTTCATTTCCAAAGCCAAAGTATGTTGCCACCACTGTCTATATTTAAAGCAGACATTCAAATTGCAACTCTTCCACTTAAATTGGACTCTTTAGCCAATGTACACTATCTTACAATATATATGACACTCAATACTTTTAAAAATGTATATAAACCATGGGCATACAGTGTTGTTGCACATCTGACCGAAGCAGGTGGTTGACAAAACTCTTACTTGTGTCTAAAATCAGACAAAATACATGTAGGCAGAAAAAAGTATACTAAATTCAAGCAGGTATTTCCTTGAGCGGGGATTTGACATCCTCTAGAAAACAGCTTTGTGTTATGGGTGCATGTAGAAGAGGTAGTCGTAGAAAAGCTTCTGACGGGAGGTTAAATTCCCAATGAATTTTTGTAGTATTTTATGGCAGCAATCTTCTAGCCAGTGAGAGTATTTGGCGAGAGCCCTATGAAACAAGCTAGATATTTATTGTAGACTTTGAGTCATGTGCCCGATTCTGATAGCACTGCTATTCAGTCCATAAAGTACATAAGGAGACGAGAGGGGAGAAGCAGTATGGAGCGTCCTGCTGTAATTATGGTATTCATGAAAAGATGAAATCAAGTGCAAACTAAATCTGTAGTTGCAGGCAAAATCAACAGCATGGCATTAAGGTGTGACCCTGGTCTACCTGGAGGATACAGCCAACATGTCAAAACTTTGCTGTTTTTGTAATCAGTCAGGAGTGAGGGAATGAAGTGCATCGATTGCTTGTGATTATTAACTAGACTGAGATAAGCCCTCTCCTTATTATGCAGATTACTGAGGCTCTCCGCTCCAGCATATTGTACAGATGCAAGGGAGCAGCTGCTCTTACAGATGGTGGGTACACGGATCTATCATTATGCCTCCATTGTCTCCACTTCAATTGTTTGGGGGACAACAGAACTGCATCAAAGAGGAACCCGACTGCAATGAATTAAGAAAGAGAAATGAAAACCATTAACTAAATTTATACACCGGAGGCTCCTGAAAGGAAAAGAGCGTAAAACTGAAGCTATTTCACATACAAGCATGGAGTCGCCCAGTCATGTATACTGTGCCCAAATGTGTTGGATGCAGCAAAGTGCACCAAACATATGTTGTTTTTAGACATAAAAAATGTTGCAAAGCATGGGAAGCAGGGGATATGAATTTTAATATTGAAAAGACAAAATACCAAATAAGCAGAAAGAAAAATCTGGCAACTGATGCGATGCAGTTTGACAAAGAAGAAGCAGCTGACGTAAAGTAGATCCAAAATGGCAATGGCTATCATAGTAGCCATGTTATCTAATTTTATGAACTAGTGCTCTTCCAGTGTTCCAAAAACAGACTAATGTTGTTTTGAATCAGTTGAAAGACAACACTGAACAGAACAAGTATATTCTCTACATGTACAGTGCTAGCCAACACAGCGCGGTTACTGTTGTAGCTCAACATACTAGTTTAAATAATTAGCTCATAGCTGGCTCGAATATTTGTCTACTGAGCTGGCTTGAGGGCAAATGTATTCTACTTACATGTGTATCAGACGCAGTTAGCAAGTTTATTAAAACACAGCCTGAGTGTCCACCAGGACCTGCGATAAGCAACAAAAAAAACTCAAGCAATTTGATAGGCCTGTCTTTGTTTTATGCTATGGCCATTCTGCTTATCAAAACATGGCAACACAGCCAAAATACAAGGTTCACTGGTCCTCACCTGTATCTGTCACAACACAAAATTATGGAAATTGTAGGCTGACATATTGATTCCATTAATCCTATCTGGATAACACAAATGATATGATGATATATTCTGCCAAAGTGGAAGCCCCTTGGCATTAGATTTTATTTATTAACTACTTACAAGCACTTGTGAAACAAAGACGAACAGCACAAATGTACAAACTTCATGTAGTTGTTAAATTATCTGGAGCGCAATCACATTAGCTAGCCTGGCCTCAAAGATCAGTCTACTGAGCATGTTTGAGAGGAAATTGTGTTTAACAGGTCATGTTTGCTACCCATTTAGTGATATTACTTGTCTGATGATGCAGTTTTAGTGAGATTTGTGTGTGTTTATAGATTATTCCCACACCAGTCAGCTGGTCACAGAGCCTTTTCTTATCAGGTTTGGTTAAGTCTAGGTTACAGACTCAGTTTTCTTTATCATACAACTGATGTGACTTATTTGTAATGTCATTTTGACACACTGTCTGTACACAGTTGTTCTTTAATGCTATGGTCTTTTAATTTTTGAACTGTTTCATTGATGGCTGGAGTGGCATGAAGACTGGTCACCTCATTGCGCCTGGTCCACTGATTTGGACTTGCCTTTATGAAGTACCCTTGGGTGACTTGTGATTTGACAACTGAGAACTGAGAGCCTACACAGAAACATTGTGATTTGACACTACACAAAATTTAACTGAAATGGAACTGAACTAGTGCAAGAGCCACAACTACTCCTGCAAGAAATCACAATGTCACCAATTGCCCAGCCTCATGTTCCTAGAACTACTACCCTGATTGTGTAAATATCATATACATGATGTCCATATTTTTGAGCCGCTTAGGTGGGTAGGGAGAGTTCCCATAAAAAGGCTTTTCAACCTACCATCCTTGGTTCTCAAGACCAGGCACCTAAGTGGCTCTACTTTTTTTTTTTATATATATATATACCTTAGTATACACTAGTAGTTCTACCTTAGATTTGGAATGTATAATAGAAGATATACCTTACTGAATTTTCATGTGGGTAAAGTTCCCATTTTGTCTCTATAGTATGAATGGAGCTATGTATTGATGTTCCATGCATGTCATGAATATACAACATCAGTACATAATTTAATGAAAACACTGGCAGAATACGAGGTCTGTTAGAAAACTATCCAACCTTTTTATTTTTTTCAAAAACTATATGGATTTGAATCATGTGCGCTTCCATCAGCCAAGCTTGAACCTTCATGCGCATGGGTGAGTTTTTTCACGCCTGTCCGTTGTGTCATTCGCCTGTGAGCAGGCTTTGAGTGAGCACTGGTCCACCCCCCTCATCGCATTTTTATTGTCAGAGAAATGGCTGAGCGATTGGAGCAGCGCTGAATCAAATTTTTTTGAATTAAACTGTGAGAGACAGCCAGGTGGAAACCATTCGGAAGATTCAGACGGCTTTCGGTGAGGATACTCTCTGCATCACACAGATTAAGGAGCATTACAACCGGATTAAAGACGGCCCACAGCGGCTGAGGGCGCGCCGCACTCCGAGCGGCCATCGACAGGCTGAAACGACCAGATCATTTCCAAAGTGAAGGCTGTGTTGACTTTCAACACGGACGTGCTTTTTGTTGTGCGCCATTGCGGCTCCGCGAATTCCTCCGCACGTCTTTCATTACAAAATCTCCTGTAACAGTGGAATGTGCCGCAAAAGTGCTGATGTACACCTCTTCTGCAATTTCTCTGGTAGTCAGACGACGTCCTGGATCAACACAGCCTTCACTTTGGAAATTATCTGGTCGTTTCAGCCGCTCGGAGTGCGGCGCACCCTCAGCCGCTGTGGGCCATCTTTAATCCGGTTGTAATGCTCCTTAATCTGTGTGACGCCGAGAGTATCCTCACCGAAAGCCGTCTGAATCTTCTGAATGGTTTCCACCTGGCTGTCTCTCACAGTTTCAGGAAAAATTTGATTCAGCGCTGCTCCAATCGCTCAGCCATTTCCCTGACAATGAAAATCCGATGAGGGGGTGGACCACTGCTCACTCAAAGTCTGCCCACAGACGAATGACGCAACCGACAGGCGTAATAATATAATTCAAATCCATATAGTTTTTTAAAAAAATAAAAAGGTTGGATAGTTTTCTAACAGACCTCGTATTACTGAAAGGGCATCAAGCTGGCATTTTGAGTCACAAAATGACAAATATTATCCAATCTTTTCTGAGCTACCGCTAAATAAATTTTCAACTTGTGTATAGTTAGAACAGCTTAGAAATGTTCATCACATTGTTTAAAAATGTCATTTAACCATAGTTAAATGGATAGTCAATGCACAAGTATGTCCATGTTTCCATGTGTTATTTTTAATATCCTCTCTTCCAATCATTCACGTTTTCTGAACATTTAAGAAGAAGCGATGAAGGCTACAGAATAGTGAATGTTAAGTACATGATATCTTTACACTAAGCCAAAAACACAGAGAAGAATATGCAGACAATGTCAGTTTTGCCCTTAAGGCGAACCTGTGCTTCTCCATTCGACTCCGCGCACCTCCCGCTGTGCTCCGCTGAGATCAGGACACTGGTAACTCCTCTGATCAAACATGACATTACACTGGAGGGAATTACATGCTCAGATTATAACAGAGAAGGTCACTGTGTTGTGAGCCATGACACTATATTTCACAGTAACCTACAGGCAACAAAGGTAATATTACTTTAAGAATTAATGTGGCAGCATTAAACTGAGCATCATAGAACGTTATCACCCTCATTGGGCACACCAGTGATTTAAGTTTAGTGAGAAATTTAAACAGCTGACAAAGACTGCACTAAATCTTCAGATCGTATGTGTAGCTGCTTGCTCTACGTTATGTTTTTGACTCCTCCCACTCGCTTCCCTCGGGACACAAAGTCACAATCTCCAGCATGGAAGGCAGATGCTCTGGCCACTCAAGCCAGAGCTCGGTGTCGCAGAGCGGTCCGCTCTGCCTTCACTGTGCATGCGTCATCAGCAGTGGTTCACTAATACAATAACATGCTTTTGGAGGGCGGTATGCATTTTCAGAGGCCTGACGTTTATGCCCAGTCGCCCAAAATGACAGATATTCGCCCGAGTTAGATGAGGGCGAATATCTGTCATTTTGGGTGACAGCATGGATGGAGGGACTCAGAAAATGCATACCGCCCTCCAAAAGCATGTTATTTGCATTATTATCACTTACTGAGATACACAACACGTGGGATCACATTAACAATATTTAATGTCATTTCAAAACACACGACACCAGCAAACGCATACATAAAAAGTTGGCTCACTTTAACTTTTGTTGTGTTGGCTGGCGCACGCTGCTCTCCAAATTTGCCAGTGCGCCCTCATCAAACTGGCTGCTTTGGCTGCTGTTCATTGTCGTACTATCCATGAGAAAATCATCCGGAATATCCATATTGGGACCAACACACACTTCTCGCCTTTTCATCTTTTCCGCCACTGACAGTTCTTGGGCTGCATGCGCTATGACGTCATCGGTTTATGCTGTGGGCAGCTGCGGGCGGGTATAGCCAGGTAGCGTAAATGTAAATCTATGCTACCGGCCCAGCAACACCTCAGTAAGTGATAATAATAAAGGATTATTAACCAAGTGGGAGGTCTGTACAGGACAATATCAAACTGAAGTGTTAGTACAGACCGAGTGTTAGCGAGGTCCGTGTGAAAAACACAGACGTCTGATATCCCCATACAGACCGGGCAAACAAGGTTAATAATTTGTTTATTATACGGTTATTCTATATATAAACACGCAAACTTACAGTATCAACCAAATATGTTGCTTGCTGAGGGTGTTGAGCTTGTTCGCTTTCTTCACTTCCATGAAGAACTTGCTAACGCATGGTCCGGTCGTTAGCTGGTAAGCTTTCAATCTATGTGTTTTTTTCCAATGCTGTTTAGATATTTATGGAGTACGTTCATGTCCAACTTGGTTTTTCGAATCGTGTTTTTAGCCAGCTGGTTTGTAACAAAAATATGCATTGCAGACCAATTGTCATGGTAACTGGACCAGATATGGGAAAATATCCGACCAGTAATCAGACAATCAGAGCACATGTAGCGTCGCAGCCATATAATAAAATCGGGCATCTCTCTGCAAGTTGGAGGCATGTACCTCAATGGATTCTCTTCTGGTTATTCTCCAGAATTTTATTCATTAATTGTCTGATTGAAGAACGAGCTCCAGTAAAATTTATCTTCCTTGCTCTCTTACAGCTTTCTGGCAATAACACCAAGCACGTCGAAAGCTTCAAGTCGCAAAAATATGGCTTCTTTTTTAAACACTAAGAAGAGAATCTTAATCATTTTTGTCTTCTAAAGCATTTATTCTGTATTTAGTGATTACAAAGAAAGCATTGCCTCAACAACGAACGTGATGATAACATTGACATTAAGCAGAAATAGTCCCATAATGCAGGGAAGAACGACATTATTTTTTACAAACAGAAAAGCATTTCCTCTGCAGAATACACTTTGCTTTCAGTATTCTAAAGAACCACATGAATTCTATATAAATTTTAAAAGATCCTATCTTAACATCTTTTTTATTATTAATGCTATGTATTTATTCAATACTGACACAGGATTCAACAATTCAGTGCTTCCAACTAAACTCCAGACTACAAACTCTTTAAATATGGACACGAATATAATGGGAAGCAAGAAAATAAGTGGTTGAGAAACCCGTGTGTTTCAACATTAATTCCTTGTCTCTGTAATATTCAAAAAATAAATAGGAGTTTTCCTTTCTTTGTCCGTGTGTCATGGGTGGATAGATTGAGCTCCTGTCAGAGCACAAAGCTCCCTCAGAAGTCAACATCACCTCGTCTGTTGTTAGGACCCGGTCCACATGGGGCCAGATTTGATTGGAAAGCCCAAAGGGAGGCGTTCCACCAGTCACAGGGGCATTGTTAGCGCCTCCAAAATGGCCAGAGAAGAATGACTGATTATGCAACCCCAGCCAGGGTTACTAATAGGAATTCTATTTGAATTTCTAACATAACAGATGTTTGCTGGGCACCTCCGCTGAGTGCGCATACACAGTTATGCTAATTTGCTACTGTTTCCCTTCAAGTTAGCTCAGAGTCATTAGAGCACACAGCTAGCTCAGATCCCTCTGTCAAACTAATAATTGGCCATTATTGATATTAATTAACATTTTTGCTCTCTATGTCCTTTTTGACCTGCTATCTGTTAGTAAATCCAGTTACCGGGACCTATTAGAGAAATAAAATCCACCATCGCGGTTGTGAACCATTTATCAGAAAGAGAACATAAAGCCAATTAGGAATGGGTGCAGACAGTCGTCTTCATTCTCTGCTGACTACTTTTTGATTTCCATTATAAATTGCTAATAGGGCAGCTACTGCCGAAGAAGGGAGGAAGCGCGGGGGTTAGCATTGCTCACTCCCACCCGCTATGACAGGTGAAAAGGGCCTGTAATAGTATCCCTGCTTGATGAGGCTACACTATCATCAGCTGCTGTTTTTTCCCTTGTTTTTTTTTTTTTTTTGTCGAGGGCCATCATGGCGAACCTCCTCTCCTGGTCAATCACGCTAATTAGACTCATACTAGAGTACTACGGGAAGCCATTAGGGTGTTGACGTGTCATTCTCCGTGCTATCATGATGCAATGAGCACAACAAACATCGCAGTTTATATGTTTACGGGTTCAGATCAAGAAATCCTAATAGGTGTATGTCGACTGGTTTATTTTCCACACAACTCCAAAGGGAGTAGCAGGCTGCAGGAATATATATCAAAAAAGGCTATCAACAATGGTCAGATGTTCTGTGTAAAATCAATAGTGAGCCATAGATGGCTTGAGTTTTCACGCTTCTCTCTCGTCATTTAAAAAGACTGTAGGCTATATGATGCCTGGAAGGACCCCTGAGGCTTTTGTAACATAGCAACCGTCCTATACGTTTGGAAAGAAACACAATAAGCAAATCACTTTTGAACTTGATAGCATATCATCACCACTCCACACTTGTGGACTTTCCCCCGAACAAAATCTTATCGGAAGCACCGCGGCTCAGACAGTGAAGGAGGAAGCTGAACATAACTGATGCGAATTCTTCCTTGGTGAATCCAGATGCTGCTGCTGCACACCGGCTTTATGACAAGAGGTATAGTGGCACCTTAAACGAGCAGTATTTAATAGCCTGGTTTCAAGTGTAAAGGCTTTCTCCCCTGTGCATTACTCCCAGAACCTAATTACAACTTTCATCATCAATCATGAGCATTATTTATTCAGTGAAATGAATTTCTAATTAATAACTGATGAGCATTATGGTCTCTAAGACTGTAAAGCAATTAATTATGGTTGGCAACAGGGAATATCGCTGTAAAGAAGAGCTAGCACATACTCACAGCACAGCAGTGCCAACAGGCTAATGTCCACAAAAAAAAAAAAAAAAAAAAAAACACAAAACAGGCACTGGGTTGTTTTCGTACCTTTTACTGGTATAATTACTTTCATGCATGTTGCCTTGCAGATGTCATACTATTGGTGATGAAATAAATACTGAAAAAGCATTTAACTAGTTGAGGCTTTTTTTAAATGCTCCATCTACCTCCACACATTTTAAGTGGAGATCTTGTGCACAATGTATTTATCTACTTCATACAGTTAAATATGTGTGATGTTTCATACTACATCCCTCAGTTGTCAGTTTGCATGTTGAAATTTTCCTCTTACAAGCTAAACATAAGCCTGAAACAGTTTATTTGAGACACATGTGACATAAGTCACAGGAGGCCTTATCTGGACTACTAGCTGCTGGAGCACCAACTGAGCATTGCTGCACTCTGAATGATGCATCCTCAAACACACACCTCCCTCACTAAAGGAAGAGGGTGGTGTGGGGCTAGCATCTCCTTTCCATTTAAAGTGACAAACACAAAACAGGTCATTTTTCAGACACCAAATTCCCCCCCCCCCCCTTTTTTTTTTTTAAATGGGATGACCTGTATTAGTTTGTTGAAGAAAAAGTGCATAATACAACCCCATTAAACACCAACTGCACAATAAACAGTGCTTTTGTTGCGAGAAATTTTTATTGTAAAGAAAGAAGAAACATTTTTTGTTGTTGTTATTGTTTTTAGCTAATGACAGCTATAAATCAATTAACCATTTTTTTTTAATTAAACTTGGTCTAAATATTGTTAAAAAGAAAGCACATCGCAGTAAATTTTCAGGAGGCTCTATGGTGCAAGAGGCTTATTCCAAAATGGAGTAAATTCATTTTTTCGTTCAAAATTGTACTCACAACACCCCATAATGACAACATGAAAAATGTTTTTTGTTGAAATTTTGGCTAATTTATTAAAAATAAAATAATAATAAAAAAGAAATCACATAAGTACATAAGTATTCACAACTTTTGCTCAATACTTTGTTGATGCACCTTTGGTAGCAATTATAATGTCAAGTCTTCTTGAATATGATGCCACAGGCTTGGCACACCTATCTTTGGGCAGTTTTGCACATTGCACCTCCCAAGCTCCATCAGCTTGGATGGGGAGCTTTTTTCCCCAGATGTCTCCAGAGATGTTTAATGTGCTGGAGCCTCAATTTCCCTTGGGAGTCTTCCCAAGGGATTAATAAAGTTCTAGCTAATCCAATCTAATCTACTGTTTTATTTCATAAATTACAAGACAGCATTATTTATTGTTTCTGAGTTATCATGTAAACAAACTGAAGTCATCCATGCATCTATGTGTATATGCATCTAACTAATCTATTCACTCATTGCATTTTACCAGGTACATGACTAAGACTTTTCCAAAGAAGATGAAAATACAGCATCTTCACAAGCATCACATAAATATTTTCCACTCTGATACAACCTTACCACAAATCTTAACTGGATATGTGTGTCTGACAGGTTTCAACATTGGAGTACTTTTTCATAAACTGATGAGGGAAAGTGTTTTCAGTTCTATCTCTACGTAAAAGGAAGCAACGATCCACAGTCCACCTTCAGCGCTTGATCAACACCAAAAACATACAGAGATCTTCTCTAAATAGTGTTGGCAATTTCATCACAGATTGTGGAGATCAGATGTTAACATTTTGAGTAATCCTGCCCACCACAAATCAACAAACAAACAAGCACAGGTGAAAACATAAGTTCCTCAGTGGCCGTAATCAATCTCTTTGATTTGGCACTGATAAATAAAGAAGATGATTGTGATGCTGCAAAGAATCAAAAATTCAGATTGACAACTTTCAAACAGCAGAAGAAGCAAATAAAAATAAGACGTCATCAAATGAGAAAACAACCACAATCAGCAAAGCTCAAATCAAATACTCATGAAACAAAGCCCATATATGTTCCATTCATTCAAGCGTGTTAATAGCCCATGCACTCATCTGGGGGATGTTACAACTGTCATTGTTTATAATGTTCATTACTGCATTTCCCAAACCTGCAAGGTTCATAATTTCTAACTGTAATTTTCTTAAGAAGTCTACAGCAGGTTGGGCAGCATCTTCAGCGTTAAACTTACTCTTTTCCAGCCTGATTTCTACTACTGTGTTTCTGCAGTGACCACAAACAAAACTTAGATGGGAAAAAATGAAGGTAGATTATTGTGCATCTTCATCCACACATTACAATAAAACAGAAACATTATCTCAGAGACACAAATAAAGTCAAAATGATGACAAAGAGCCGCGAGAGGTTGTAATTCTTCCATTTAGAAAATGGAACTCTGTGAAGCAGTGCTTTAATTTGTCTGTTGTTTCAATTCAGCACAAATTCTTGCACATTTGTGGTAGCGTTTTTGCATATATTCATCTCATACATAACTCTATCTGCACCAAACAGAGATGGATTGTGTCATGCATGGCTGTTTGAGCCATCCAGAGTAAACGTAATAAATGTGCATGACTATAATGCTGAATTGCAGCAGCGTCTTAATGTGTGCGACTGCTCCTTTATATTTCGAAAGACAATACTCCCATTTGTAGAGGTACCTTAGTTAAATGGAAGAGCGCGTGTTGTGTGCATGTTCAGGCATGTGTTAGGTTAAGTGTCCAATGTGTCGTGCAGATTGAGACATATGCACACACAATGTGTTTTATTTCAGCATAAAGACGATTCAGTATGCACTCAAGATTTTAGGTGTGCCCCACGTGCACATGGGTTTATTCTTTGTCCTTCAAATTAAAACTCAGGCCATGAATACCGACTTGGCTCAATCCTGATAAATTGTGCTAAATTGTTGAATTTACTCTCAGCAATATGCAGATACTGAATTAGCAACAAAATTCTTCAGTGATTTTCATTGCTTCATTCATTTTCATAACACAATATATTTTTTGTTATTTTGTATGCTTAATGTAATCGGTTGAGATTCCAACACATTTATTCATAGTTTCAATAGCACTAAGAAGAAAAATATACGTTTTTTGACTACGCAGCATTTTGGTAGCACACAACAAATTGTGCTTTTAGGCTTTGTACAAACAGGAAATCATAGTTTGAGGAAGTTTGGCAAACTGACAATAACCCAGTGGCAACAAGATTTGAGTCGCTGACATAAATGTTTAAAAAGAATGGACCACTAATCCACTAATTTTTTGTCTACATAATTAAGCTGCAGTGCAGAATGCATTCTTATAAAAAAAAAAAAAATTGGTGATAGATTGTTTAAAAGTGCATTTTCTTTCTTAAAGAAATCAGTTCCAGTTAAAAGAGACTTTAAAAGACCTTTTAAGGCTGTTGTTGTTATCAGTATTAGTATTACTAATATTATATTTACTATAATTACAATACTAGTAGTATTGCTGAATTACAACGCTTGTTTTGTTTTATTTGTTTTATTTGCATGCATCTGATTTTTGAATATGAGTAATATAATTATTTATTCTAATTAAAATTATACAAATACTTCACTCTGCAGTGGACTGATTGTATGGCAATTCACGCACAATACTAGTCACCATCATGGACTTTGATGATGTGAGCCTTTACGTCACAAACACAAGACATAGAAATACAAAGTGTAATGAATGCAGCAGTTGTATAATGACATTAAAAGTATCAGATGTCCAGAGTTGTTTTTGCACAGTAAACGCCGCTTGTGGTGTATTCTTTAAATTTTGCGCATTTATTCCTTGTTATGACCTGACTTCACACTCACTAAAAATATTTGTTATAAAATCCACTTTGATGTAATGTATAAACACATCTCCACCTACTTTACAGCTGCAGATGTGTTCCACTTCTCTGCCAAAGTGGAACTCTGTTTGTCATGACGTTGTTCATGTGCACTTGTCCTGTAATTAAATAAATATAACACTCATTAAGAAGCATACCTCCGCCATGGATGAATACTTTGCTAATGCTGAAGCAACACAGAACTTGTGACAATATTCCATTTTTCCCCTAAAAACAATAAAATGCACGTGATGTTTTTATCTTTTAATAAACACTCTGACTGCAACTTTTACTTTCATGATTAATTAGTTTGATTCCTATTTATTTTACAGAAAAAAAAAAAACATCTTGGAACCACTCAGTTTCTGACGGTGAATGTTTAAACATTCATTAGATTATCTAAATGTTAAATAATTACTGATTAATTGTGTGAATCATCTCAACAACAAACAAAAACAAACATCTTCAGTAGCCGTGGAATTATAGGTGTAGCTAACATGCCCAGCTACAATACATGCTAACTGGTGCTATAATCATGCTAACACACAAATTATAAAGGCTACAATTTAACTCACTGAAAACACTGAAATAAACTTATTCTATAGTCCATTAGAACAACTGACCACACAGCAAGGCATATAATCTTATATTTGGTTTAAAATGCTCAGGAAGGAGCTACTAGCCTGTTATGGAGTGGATGCTAGCAGCCCGTTAGCAGCGGACAGCAGCTGTCATTCAAATTGGCCACACCCAAATATGGATACCTATAGCTTAAAATAGCCAAAACGTAGGTGTCATAAAAATTCATACCTTGCACAGTTCATGAGTAGGGTAACTAGCTATGGAGACCAAAACCATTTTTGTACCATGCTGCAAACATGCTTATTTTTGCTGTAAATGTGGAGATTTTATCATGGAGTTTTAAAATTTAACATCAAGATCCTGGAACCAACACACTAGTAAGCGTCACTCAAAGTGTCCATACCCAAATTCATAAGATTATGGCTTGAAATATCTTAACGGTAATGACTTCTATAAAAATTCGCCCACATAAAGTTGCCATGAATTACAATAATAGCTCTACAGAACAAAACCTTTGGTTGATAGTGGCCTGTAAGCATGTGTTCGCTGTAAAGTTGGACATTTTAGCATGCCGTCCTCTGGGGATTGATTCACTTTTGGTGCCACCTTCAAGTGGCCGTTTGAGGAACTGCAGGTTTTGGCACCTCTGTGACAGCTTTTTCCAGCGCTGGGAGGTTGGCACTTAGGTTGAACTCATTTTGTTGTAGAGAAAGTAAGCTTTCAACAGATTTTCATACATTGCCTTTTTGATAAGAAACAGAACTCCGGGTTCATCGTTACTGTGCACAATTCACACAATTAAAGCTCAGGTAGCTGATGAAAGCCAAGTAGCAACCCCTGGTGTTGAAAAATTAAGCCAACACACAAGTGCCAAATCTTGAGGTCCTTGAATGGCCACTTGAGGCTGGCTCCAAAAATGAGTCATTCCCGTAGAACCCCATGTTAAATTCTTATGCTTTCCAGCAGAAATAAACATGCCTACAGCCTGGTATTAAAAAATGGTTTTGGTCTCTGTAGCTAGTTTCAGAGTTCACAAAAAGTGCAGAGGAGGTGAATTTTTATTTACCTCATCAATTTAAAGTATTCTAAGCCACAAAGTTATGACTACTTAGGGGCGCGATTACTTTGAGTGACACCTAGTGTGACGGGTCAAGGGCCACGCTAGCTGTGGCTGCTAGCTGCTGTGGAGATGAACATGTTTGTCATTTCACAAATATTTTGCTACAAACATCTGACATAACATGGCTTGCTGTGCAGTTAATTGTACTAATGGTCCCTGTAAGAAGTCTGTGCTGCAGTATTTCCATTTAATTAAAGTTGAATATATATGTTAGCACTAATTAGCAAGTATCGCTTGGTGACCTTAGGCATCATTTCAGTCATAATTTTAATAATGTTTCATATTAATATGCACACCCAAATCAACAGTAATGAAAACCACCACCCAGTCTGTAAAAAAGTACACATTAATTGGGCAGCGCACTCTCATTTGAGGGTGGGCAATAAAGGGATAAAATATGACACATGATGTAATTTCTCTCATTCCGGGTAGGGACAGAAACATGGCACTGAGTATTTTGGCAAATTACACACAAAGTGAAAACACAAAGGGAAAAAGTGACAATGTGGTGGAGAGTGGACATGTAGTGGTTTGTTTATTACCCAGAGCTCAAATGTGTCAAGGTGGTTGTGCGGGCAAGAGAAAACTGGTTAGCTGTGTCGGCTAACGCTTACTGACACAACTTCTCCCATTTGCCTCGTCTTCTCTTCTCCATTGGAAACCAAAAAAAACTACACCTTTCACTATTGCTTCTGTGATTGCAGCGGAAAACAAAACAGTACACCACATTCCTGTTAGTATTGACGCCATTTGTGGGAAGAGACTAATCCCAGGGCATAGTCTGGGAGTGTTCAGCACAAACCATTCAAAGGATGGGGGGTTCAGTGGAAAACATTTTAAACTAGCACGTCTTAAACTGGCAGGTCCACTCGGTAACAGCGAGTATGCTTTTAAGTTTATCGAGCCGGGCTGAATGGTTTGCGCTGAAACTCCCACACTCCGCCGGGGGATTCTCTGCCGTGTTTGTGGCAGCTGTCCCCATATATGGTCAAATCCCCGATATCATGTAGGGGTTCAAACAAGACTGTGGTGCCCTATTAAACACCCGAATCAAGATTAGCTTTTTATCTTTAGCTTGTTTTCCAAATACAAGATGAGTGAGCGTACAGGCCTCATTCATCACACATCTTGCCAATGTTTCACCTTTTTCCCCAATTTAAGGGTTAGTTGGGAGATCAGCGGAATCAAACCCTGTCAAGATGGCATCATCAGAGCTTCAAACCCGCCCTTCAGAAAACCAATGGACGATGTCAGGGAGGGCTTGACCAGTACACACACATTTTATATATATAGAGTCTAAGATTAAGTCCACTCATAGAAGACTGTGGCTCCGCCCATAGCTAGCTGTACACAGAAGACAGCAGGTCACTTCATTACCCATGATGCCACTCTTACAACACGGCAGCTACGCTCTGTGTCATTCTTCAACACAAGTGAGACATCGAAGAGACAGGACAGTGCGTAAGTGTCCTTCCTCGCAGGACTTCACCACGCACACGCACGACTCTTTTGTCTTTCCATCTGGCAAAGTGGGCTGTTGTGATTGATTTGTGGATTTGTGACCCCCCCTTTTCCCCCCCATTTAAGTGAAATAATGTATGGAAGCAATCTGGCGACAGACATTTTGGAAAATCTATTTGAAATCATTTCAGCTGAAGCCGCAGCAGTTTGTCTTCTTAGGGGAGAGGAGCAAAGTATAATTGTCTGCAGTCTAGTAAAACACAGTATAACTGCCATCACACTTGACTGAGCTTATAGCCAGCGAGTCCCATGGCCTCTAGAAGATAGAGCAGTTAATGTTCCCTTTTATTTTAGAGGATATGTCACTTGTATCGCAGATTTATACCATGATACAGCAATTTTGTCCAAACAGATGGATAATGGTGTCAGCGGGAAAAGCCCTGTTTTTATTGAGTTTCCAGCGTATTGTTTAGGTTGGGGAACGTGTTGAGCAGCTCCGCCAGCGCCTTCTCTCTTTATCTCTCTAATCTTGCCAGTATTAGATTTGATCATTTTTGTTTGGAGGAGGAAAATGTGGCTGTAATGGCTTCCTAATAGCAAACACAGGGGATACAAATCCAGGGACCCTGTTCTGTAGTGCTTCCATAAGCACCACTGATTTATAGAGGTCTTTATGACAGAAAGGAAAATGATCTGCTGCAGGTATAAATCAGGTGAGGAGCAGGAAATTGAACTTAGATATCATCTTGTCAGATGCTTAATGCTCTTCCTCCTGTCACATTCGATAGGACCAATTTGGAGAATCCTGCAGAGGTAAAAAGAAGACAATTAACAATGACAGTGTGGTAATAGATGAAGCTATAAAATGAACCTGCTGCCTGCAGGATGCTTTGTATGATTTCCACATAAGGCGCTGCCAGGGGTGTGTTGCCTTGGCCTTCCATTTCCTCTTCTTGCTTCTCTGAGAAATATGCATCACGTTTTGTAAAATGGCACGAAAAACACCAGACAGGGTCGTAATTTCTGAGCTTGGACTGCACAGGAATGTACCTTCAGGTTGATGATGTTCACTTTTTACTAAAACCAAAAGTGTGTTCCAAACAATAAATTATTAGACATCGTAGAGAAAATGATGTACAAATCTTCCAAGTAAATTCCATTAGAGTGTTGGAATCTAATTACACACACACATGGTACACTGTGTGTGTAAGCAACATAAAAAGGGCCCTATCTTGACGATCTGTGGCGTATAGTCCAGAGCTGGTCTCCCATTGCAGATTTGTGGCACTTGAATGATTACTATAGTGACTTAAAAAATAAACAATCAATACTCAATTGGAGCATGTGATAGTGTGCAACCGGTGCACACAGTGGCATTGCAGAACGTTGTAACCAATCGTGAAACTTTTAAACATGTTCAAAATTATCATGACGCTATGACTCATCATGATCCACAAAAGTAAACAATTGGATTGTAATCTGTGCATATAGCAGCTAAAATGTGATTGTTTAAGAAACAATTGTTTTCCATTGCCTCACAATAGTACCAACACTGCACCACACCTTGTTTTGTTACAATGACTGAATTTTATACAATTCATCCATTTAAGCTACAATAATTAGGGACATGGTCGCTTTGAGTGACAGCAAGTGTGTCACTCAAAGGTCACTAGTTGCTGTGGCCTGACTGACTGACTGTGCTTTCAGATCATTTTATTACAAATAACTGAGATAGTATGGCTTGCTGATTAGTTGTACTAGTGGACCACCAAAAAAGTCGGTGCTCCAGTGTTTTGTAGAGTAAAATTTTAGTGTTATTCAATTTCTAAGTGAGCATCATTCGCACTATAGGGATCAATAGCTTGGTGACGTTAGCTACACTGATGGTGCCGTGGTCATTGAGAGAATATACCAGTCATAGCTGCCATTTAAAAAGAACCACAGCCCAGTCGGAAAAATTATGTATTAAACAAACACCTGAAACAAGGTTGGCTAGTGTGTTAGCCTTAGGTAACTTTGAGAAAGGTTGGCATGTCTGGGCTTCACGCATTATGTCTAGCTCATATCAGTCTTGACTACACTCCAATCCTTTACCCGTTTTTAGCTTGGTCATATGTTAGGTGGAGTCAGGCGTTGCCAAGAAAACCAAAAAAACGTGAGCTTCAAACCCACTCTTCAGAAACCTACTGGGGATATCACACAGGGTTTGTCCATTTATTTATTACATAGTGATCACACTCTATAGCAACTAAAATCAAATCAAAAGCATCCAACAAAATTAAAACAAGCACACAAAAAAAACCTATCAGAAGCATCTATGGTAAGCTAACAAAGCGAAGTGTGACAATATTAGCTGAACCCACTAACTAGCTTTTTTTTTTTTTTTACTAACAGATTTTATTGGACAAACCCAAAGGCAGACTTTGAATCCCTATATTAATTTATTATCACCAACAATATATGTTAACTCACGTAAGTAACACATTTCATGGCGATATATTAATTCTTTGGTCAACAATACAATAGTTGCCGATATCACAGTGTTTGCCACGATTTGGCTCAATTAAAAGGTCTGTTACTGATATAATGCAATATCATATTACCCATTACCCCTACCACATTTTTAATATTTATGGAGGTGTACATTGACAGAAATGGTGACAGTCGAATCATGAGAATTTCAAAATAAAAGCATGATGCTATGGATTAAGATTTTTACTTTGCAATCGATGATACTGGACTGTTAAACCGATATGTATTGTGATATTCCAACTTGCAAGTAATTATAAAATGCACAAACAATAACTTCACTATGAAATTTTAAGGTTCAGAAAAACATGGTGCAAATTCATGGTGCTCAGTCAGCTATGTGAGATTTATTGATTCTTATCTGATGCAGTTGTCCAAGTTAAATAGAGTGCTCAGAGGCTTCTACAACTAAAGTAAAAAAAAGAAAAAAAAAGTGAATTTGTCTTTAAAGAATATATTACAGTGATGCTGCCGTCGTCTACAAAGGGGCAACGATAATGATGTTGCAATACTGTTAAAAGGGGAAAGAAAATGGGGCTAGAAACATAATAATGTTGTTAATTCTGTTACAAAACTCCAAAGTTTGCTTCGCATTGCAGAGCCACGCGCTCTCCGCGTGCCCTCGTCTAGTTGTCAAATTGTATCAGCACTCAAACAGATGTCATTGCAGTCAGCGGTGCAATGAGTTCAAGCTAGGCCCGAAAACGACAATGCTCTCTGATCCCTGAATGTCACTGTGGTGTAAAGTACAGCACACTGGTTTATTGCCGGCATCATGCATTCAACAGCACGCATTCATGATTTGACAAATCGAGGGGTGGGGGTGGGGGGTGTGTAGATAGATGCCCATCCATCTGGGCGTGGCGCCTTCCAACGACTTGAATTTTAAAAACTCATTGCTCGGAAGCTGATGACCTTTGGTGAAAAGCTGCTCAACTTTACCACGTGGTAATTCAAAGCCCGAGCAGCTGTGAGAGCTACAGTAATAACCCAGCGATCCTGCTCGGGAGCCGTCACCTCGCACCTCATCAAGCCCGGCTCTTGTATCATCTAATTTGATTTTAATGCGCCTCTGAAGGAGCTTGTGCCTTTATGACTGTGTAATGATGCTGTTGTCAAGAGCCAACGGTGATGTCTGATATCACAGCGACTTGTGCGCCACCCGTCGCAGCGTGGCTCATGCGGCATGACTTTGTTGCTCTTCCTGTTGCATTGTACTTCATGATTGACAGAAACATGGCAAATCTTTAAAACTCCCTTCTTTATTACCTCTGTGTGATATGGTACTTTTTTGTATTCAGTACAGTAGATAGAGCATAACGAAGGTCTTGGCTGAGATGAGAATTTTGAAATGCTCACACTCGTGGGCAGCAAATGGAAAAGTGACATGCCTGGTGCACATGTCTATTTTACTTATTCCGTGCCTCTGTTTCATATGCTGCCTCGCACCATGGGGTTATTTTCCTCCGGGGTTCAGAGGGGCCACGCTCTTTCATTTCTTCAGAAAATTGTTTCGCAGGATTTCAATCTTTGGCTCCGAGATATGACAAAACACAATATCAAGAACACTTATGTTTCTTATCTGCCATTTTTTTTCTCGGTATAAATAAAAGATCAGTATAAATTTAAGTCGCGTGGCCTCGAACGCGCACGTGAGCGATGAGTATGAAAGGGTCTATGAACCATGGGGCAGCCCCATTGTACATTTTCATCGCTTGTTCAAAATTACCTTGGCACTGGGGCTTTGGGTGTCATTTGTCATCCTTGAAAAACAATTAGTTTTTCCACAATAGTAACCTGTAACCATTTGGGCAAATACACACAAAAAGCTTAAAGGTTTATATTTTGTTTCAACATGACATGTACAGTATGTCTACTTATATATACCTATAAATGATACGCCAATATGATTGGATAAAACACTAAAGAATAAATAGCAATACACCCTTTTCGCGGACGGGTAATATTTTTCATACCACCCGAGTAATCAGCCAATCTGGACAGCGGAGCGGCGCCACGACGAAGAGGCGCTGTCAGAGGAACTGTGAAATACTGGTGAGTCACTACTAATAATTTCTTATGTGTCCAACCTCGTACGTTGATCATTAAAATTCGTTAGTTCTAAAAGCCATCATAATTATTTATAGGAAAACGTTCTATTGTTTTTCTACTAAGGTTTGAACTTTACACAGTGTTTACACAGGAGAGAAAAGTGAGAAAATGTTAATGCCTGTTTGAGAAAAGTGTGTAGTGAGGGGTTTTACAGCCTTATAACAGCTATAATAATTGTAAAAAAAAAATAACGCTGACTACTTCACAGATTTCGCCTATCCCGCGATAAACGAGGGACCACTGTATATGATAAAATCGTTATCAAGTTGTTCACCAATGAATATGGCTTTTTACACCCTTCAGAAAACCATACATTTATCATTTATAGGTATATGATAAAATCTTTATCAAGTTGTTTTACCAATGAATATCCATATTCGTTGGTAAAACAACTTGATAACTGATAATATTGTTCATACGATTTGGAATATTCACTGCCGGGGACAACTAACCTAAAAGTTAGCTTCAGTAAGTGTTTTTGCTCTTTGTGACGACTTTACTTATTAGATTAGTGTTTAAGCTCCAACAGGAACAAACGTATGATTTGAGACCATTAAACTTTATTTATTTATAAATAAATACATGTGAGCGCAAGTAAATTTAGTGGAAGCTTAGCTTATTGGTCCACAGTTAGCTAAAAAGCTAATCTGCCAACAAAACCTAACATTTTTGTTGGCAGATTTGCTTCTCAGCAAACTATGAAAACAGTTTTTGCTTAATGTGTCAACTTTGCTTATTGGATTAGCGTTTAAGCTCCAACGGGAAGAACATATGATTTTAGACTATTAAACTATTTTAAAAAATGTGAGCACAAGTAAATTTAGTGGAAGCTTAGCTTATTGATCCACTAACAGCTTTCAGTTAGCTGAGAAGCTAATCTACCAAAAAACAGAAAAAAAAAAAAAAAAAAAGTGAGCTTTGCTAATTAGGTAGCTGATTAACTGGATTGTGCTCAGCCCTGACAATAAGTTACGGTGACAGTCGATTAGGTGTTAACCATCATTATAAATATCCAGAGTGAGGAGTTGAAGGGCCATCCCGAGTATTGATTGATCCAAAAGGGCCCTTATATTGCTAAACCAATAAAAATTACCTCAACATGCAAATGTACACACCATCAGTTTTACAGACAGCAACACCTTTAAAAGCAAGGGTTTAAAAAAGCGGCAATAACACTATTTATAGTATCTCAACTGTTTTTTCCAGTACAGTCTTCAATATCTATGATCACGGCATGCTTTTTGAAATCTTTTGCAAATTATCTATAGAGCTGATTTGACAACGTCACAAACCAAAAGAGTTTGCATACAAATAACTGCACACCCAAGATCCTCCAATGGAGCTGTTGAGCAGGATTGTGCAAACCAAAAACTGAATTTGAGAAAATCGTTCTGTGTGCTAGCTGTGGAATCAAAACCGTTCCAGATAGCACTTCTGATGCACACAGCTGCGAAGCATGGCATCTTAAACAACCTTCTGAACGATGTGAAAACATCCAAACATCGTCCTATTGATGCCTTCTCCCCCCCCACCACCAGTTTGGCTCTTGTCAGAGGTCAACCTCAAACAGCATGCGGTGGAATCGGGCGTTACTGTCGATGTCACATTGATGCATTACAAGGCCCAGGAGGTCACATCTCTGTAAACATACATTATCAAAACCCATAGTAGATGCGGGCTGTTGACCTCACCAATGGTTTACGGTGCATCTTCAGGGGAACAGGGGAACGGGGGGTGAGGAGGAGGTGGTCACGTGATGGCAGAGAGCAACTTTGTAGCTGCAATGACTTTCTCGTTGAAAATGAAGAGGGTCAAGCAATCAAGACTGGCCAAGCTCGGTGTCAGCGACATTATGTTACGCTGTCTGAAATGATCAATGAGCGAAAATAAAATCATCAAAAGCCAAAATTGGCCTGCTAATGAAAACGGACCATTTACACATGCTCCCTGATGAAACGCTGGACAGAGAAGAAGCATGTACGGCATGATAACCACATACACGGCAGCTAAAGACAAATTTATTACAAGAACTACACAGGAGGAGAGGTTATCGTGGATAAAGTGCATGTTATATATTTGTATCTTGACAGCAGCAGCATGAGCAATTTCCAAGTACTTCTTATAAAACCCAACAACAAAAATACCATCTGAGTACACTCCCATTTTCTCAAGATGTTTATTTAATATTATTTAGACAAAACAAGAATTCAGTCTGCAAACAAATACTGTCATTTAACACTGGAAGTGGTTAAATAACTGTCTGTACACTTTGTCAAGTTTACAACAGTCTTAGGCTGGGAGTTAAAATATAAAAGGCACTCAAAGTACTAACAAAACTAATTTCATCTGTTTTAATAAATATATACTGTATGTATTCATATTATGGTACCATGGTTGTGTAAACATGCTCGTACTACAGCGTTAAAGAGCTCACCACTATCTGTAAGGCACGGCGGCATAGAAAAAAAAATATCTAGAAATAATATTTTTTCCCAAAATATTTGTGTCTTTGCAGAATAACAGAGACTGAATGTTTTAAGGGCAGAAATATTCCAATATCACAAAAAACAAACACACAAATATGTTACGAATTCATTAGATTTTTTTCCCCCATATTCTGAAAAACAGTCTTGACCTGTAAATGTACTTGAACTAAATGGGATCGTTTGGCGGTAGCTACCACATGCTAGTGCTAGGCAGGCAATTTAGTATCTGTAGCGTAAACAATAAAAACTAATTTCAAAAAATTCACAAGAAAGGACTGTAAGATGAAAATCAGATTTTGTTAATGTGCCATTTCAACTTACGGCACTTATTAAAGATACCTTGACACGTTCACAGATTTGATTCCTGCACTGGCACGCAATCTTGCGTGCCAGAGAGTAAACTTACCATAAACTGTTGCTAACTGTGCGTGACCTGTGTGCGGCTGTGTGACAGTGCGCAAAGAAAATTAAAAAAAAAAAAAAAAAACACGCATTCATTTCACGAAAGTTGTGCAACCCATTCAAAAACACTGCGTGTCAATGCATTTAACTGCGTGCAGGGCATCTGAACAATTATGACAAGATGTTACATCTATAGTAAACATAACTTTACAGATACATTATCTAACTCATAAGAAGGAATGAAAATACAACTGTTTTACCAATCCATTACAGTATAAATATTATAAATAATTACCTTTGAGTCAAGATTCGAAACGCATTCCACCGCACGATGCGCACGAGCCAACCTGCAGCTGTAGATAATTTCTCCGTCATCAGCTACAAAATGATTATTTTACATAGGCGTGGTGTCAAACGAGACAAAGCAGGTCACATTGGCATGACGAATTGCGCTGCAGTGCGGGGACCAAGTTTGTGCAAGTGTCAAGGTGCCTTTACACATTTACCGTTGTCCTAGTTCTTCTCAGGGAACAAAAAGTTCAAGCCTGACTCACTTTGAATTTACTCGTGTACTTCCGAGTCGTGCTCTCCCTCAGATGTCTCGGAGGGCAAGTTTTGGGACACGGGCGTGCTTTCCTCATCTGATGCAGAGCTGTGTTCTGTGGACGGAGGTCCTGGTTCTTTCACATCCTTTTCAGCAGAAACATCCTCAACATCCGCTTGTCCTGAGAATTGAAGATTACTTTTTTTAGTTTGGTTCGCATGCATTTAATAATAAGATCTGCTAAAACTTTAGGGATACAGAGATATAGATACACATAAATAGGTAGATAAAAGATTAACAGCGAGAGATAAAGTTAGATAGTTAAATAGAGCAAGATTATCTTTCAGCACATTTGCAAAATCATGAACACCAAGATCTACTTTCTGACTTGTTTTCTTATGATTACATTTTATCATGTGGGTAAAAAGAGCTGGAGTGTCATTATCACCTAAAATAGGTTGGTTGTCTGCTATGCCAGTATTAGATGATGTCAAGTGTGCTTCAGACACCATATTCCGTTCAGCTGTGATCTCCGGGAGTCGGGGTGCCTGAGGTCTAGTCTTTCTTGCAGGGTTTAAGAAAAAACAATATGCGCACCTGAAGGCTGAAACAACACAAATAAACAGTGCACATACGCAATCTGTCACCTGAGTTAGCTGTAGATTTTCAAACAGACACAGATTAATACACATGAATATGAAGCAAAAAAAAAAAAAATGCCTGAGTTGCACAAACAATTCAGATTGATGTGCAGCACTGGTTTGCATATTCAATCTTGTGATTTTGCTTACAGAGGTCGGCAGTGGCAGAAGCATTTAAGAGCTCTATGATATACTACGCTGCCAAATGCTAGAGGGCAAGGGAAGGCACAGTGTTTGATGGAGACTGACAAAGAGGGCTGTGTTTCTCCAGCTCTTACCAACATATTCAAATTCCTCTTTTAATGCCATGCCGTTATGGGACTCACACTGCTGACATATGAGGGCGTATCTGTGAGGAAGAAGAAACAATCCAGCTGAAAGAGCAAAGAGTACACAAACCTTTCTATGCAATTCACAACACTGGATCATTCACATTGCAGGATAGATTTCAATAAATTCAAGATTCTTTTATTCCATTTTGCAACAAATAATTTCAGATTCTCAAGTACTACAACCAACCACTTTTTTTTTTTAAATTGAGTGCAACCATTACTACCGTATGCAAGTGTTTGTTTCTTGGAAATGCTCGTGTCAGGCCAAACAGCAAATGGCAAGTATGCAACAACTACAAAATGTTATCTTCAACAGTAAATCTTCAGATTTTCCATTATGCAAGGCACAAAATTTTTGCCATGCACAAAAGGAAGAAAAGCAGGGCTGCAGGATACATTGAGCACTGTCTGAACATTCTCATCGCAATGATGTGATGTGTGCACCCACAATAATCCCATTATGGGACATGTGATGTCAAGAGAGGCAAATAAAATCAAATGTGTCGCACAACACTTTTGCATAATTAAAAAAAAAGAACAATAAAAAAAAAAATCATGGTCCTTATCTTCAGTGAACTAACTGTCTAAAGACTGGAGCTGTTGATTTTGTGTTAAAAAGGGGCAGATATGATAAGCTGTTGCTTCTTTCTGCTCCTTTTGATTCATGATGAATGCTGCTGTTGCATTTTCCTTTTAATTGAATTAAATAAATAATGAAATGAAAGACCAAATATTGGCACTACCAGCTGGAGCTGTAAAATTAACAGGAGTCAAATATGTCTATATATTGCAGGTTGTGTAACCCTACACCCACAGACAGAAAACATTATCATTCTTCTCAAATTCATTGTCTTAGAAACAAACATTCAAACATTTTAGCCCTCACCAAACTGATCACACTAAAACATTTAAAGTATGGGACAAGAATAGGTAGAAGATTTTCTGATCTTGTCAGAGGATAGGATCAAAAGGAATACAACCAATTATATGGACTAAATAAACTAATAAAACAGGTCATAAGATCTTTAGAAAAGTGTGTGATCTAGTTTGGAAAACTACAGTCAGGTTGTTGTTACTCACACCCATTGGCAATACACGTGGAATAATAAAGCGTCAACGGTTATAATCTGTCAGGATTGCGGTCACCATGGTGATCACTGGGCTACAACTTTCATCACATCTCTGATACATTACACCATTTAGGATGAAGCAACAGAGAAATCAAAATTCCAGAGTTAAAATGTGCTATATAGAAAATACAAAAAACAGGACATACAAGGAAATGCAAACCCTTAAAGTAGACCTGCATTGAAATAAATGTGGTCAGATTTCAGAAAGAAATAGCTGATATGTATTTATAAGATCCTTGTGAATGCAGTAAAGTAAATTTGTAAGCCCAAATTTGTAATTCAGCGGAGAAATCTTCGTTTAAAAATGACAAATTTGGAGCTAAAATTTAGCCCTCTGTGAAAACAGTCTGTACAGCCGCATCATTTCCATGACGTCAGGGACAAGACGACGCGCTCCCGCCTTCAGTCCGATCCCACATTGAAATTGATTTTATCTGTTAGTAATGTTACTTATACACGTCCTGGTTTCAACATCCAAAAGTAAGCTGCAATGAATGTGAGATACAGATCTGTGTGCTCAGATCAGCAACGACATCGACAGCGGGCATCGTTCTTCCTCTCCCGCTCTCTGCCTCCGCTATGCTCACTGTTTTAATGCGAAGCGGCCGGTACACCTGTTGCTGCAAGGACAGACTTCTTGCGGCAAAATCCACAGCACCGCACGTCTCGGCAATCGGAGCCCCAGAGTTCCATGGACGCTGAGAGAGGTTTATATATTTTTAATGACTGGGATTCTTTGCGGGTCTCACCTCCATATCCCGCGATGGTACCGGAGGTGAAAGACAGTAGATTTTCATTGCAACACCACTCAATCAAACGGGCGTATGAAAAAGTCCCCCAAAATAATTTTCAAGCACAAATAAAAGAAATGTGTACTCACCAAATGTGCCGCAAGACAATATGAAGTTTTAAAAAAAGTAGATCCTTCCGTATAAGACAAGAAAAAGGTGCAGATGCAAACTGACGTAAATCCACAAATTACAATTGGCGCAATGCATGCTGGGATAGGGTCTTGTCCGTGACGTCTCGGCAGCGTCCATGATGAGAGGGACAATTTGCGGAGGGCTAAATGTTAGCTGTAAATTTGTCATTTTCAAATGAAGATTTCTCCGTTGAATGACAGATCTGGGCTTGCAGATTTACTTTACTACATTCAGAAGGATCTCATGTGTAAATGTAAGTAATTTTTTGTTCAAAAAATCTGACTGCATTTTTTTCAATGCAGGTCTCCTTTAAGCAGAGTTGTCGTTGGCTCGAAATTAAAGTGTTTCTTCATGGTACTAGGAAAACCACATGAATGTGATCACTGAATGGTGCAAAAAGGCCTCATTGCGCACGTGTGTGTGTGTGTGTGTATGTACACACACAATAAAACAGGTATGTGTAACACATTAGTGATAAAATGACAGTAATATGCATTGTTTTTTTTTCCTATTGACAAAAAACAAAATAAACCCTTCTTAATAAAATCATTTTAAACAGGATGAAGTTCTGTAATTTAAAATTACACTCTAAAACTGGGGTGGGCGTAGAGGGCCGAGACACTGCAGGTTTTCCGTGTAACCAATCAGCTCAGCAGGTGGGTTGCTGATGAGCTTCTGCTCTGAACACCTGGTTGTCAATGAAATCACCTGCTGAAACACCTGATCTTTAATGAAATCACCTGCTGAGGCGATTGGTTGCATGGAAAACCTGCAGTGTCTCGGCCCTTTATGGCACATGACTGCCCACCCCTGCTCTAAAAAGTCAGACATCAATGCCAAATAAACACAGCAGAAGGGAAAGAAAAAGAGAAAAGGAAAATTATACCAACGTAAGAAACTGCTCATGTGGAACTGTTCACAAGCAGAGAACATTTACCTATTCTGAGGACCATCACCAACAAGATATTCAATGACTCTGTCCACAGCACCTCTTTCTCTTGGGAGCACAGGTCTGACCAAAGGTGGCCCTGGAGGGTGCAACCCTGGTTAAGAATAACACTAACACTAGTTAGCCAAATAAAGTTTTATGCAAACTACCACACAAAAGAAGCATACTGTGCAAAGCCAATAAAATACTAAGAAACCCATTTAGCTGTACACACCCTGATAAATTTGACAAAACCTACTCTTTTTCTTAACCATTTAAAACAATCTCATTTGCAAAGCACAAGCAGATTCCATGCTGTGTTGGCGAGCTGTAATTAATATAATCTAACATCAAGAGCAATCATAGGAAGATGACTGGTCATTTCTGTGAGACTTGGCAGAGTCTCGGTGTCCTGCTGGTTATTAATTTACCAACATATGGAAACTCTGTGGTGACTCTTTGTATCAAATAGCTTCTCACTTTCAATTTTCAACAGAAGCAGGTGATAACATCAAGTCATGTAAACCATTTGCAAGGTGTTCCCAATGCCAAAGACAATTTCACCAAACATTAAAAGACATTTAGTGAGATTCCAGCACCATTGCCCAGAGAACAAATGCAGGTCTGGCTAATTAATCATAGTTAACACAATCCTGCTTCGTGTGTACCTCACAGTTGGCATTCCACTTGGCAATTACAGCATGCTGCTTCCTCAAGCGGCTTTCCTTTCCTATTTTTAACTCATAGTAATCAGAGTATAGAAATAATCAATATTAAATGTTCAATACATTTTCTTTCTGATATACTGGCTGTTTATTTATTGGAGTTTTTCCATTTGCTGACTGGCTGGTTCTCAAAATATTTAAACCAATCAAACACACAAAACACAAACATATTCTCCAGAATGTTACAAAATAATGGGTACATCCAATGTCCCTGCCATTTGCTGGTCTTACTTCACATGCATTTGTTTGAGGAAAGTTCTGCCTTTTAGCAAGACTACTGAATATTACATTCAATTATCTGCTACAACTACAACATATACCTTACTTGCTGACAATGCACACCAAAGAGCCTTGAGCAACTGGGGACACGAAACTGGGGAACACTAAATCACACTCTAATCGACCACATTATGATGTGGTCCCTCTGTGTGCAGGTAACTTACCAATTCCTGGAACAGGTGTTCCAGGGGTCACAGACTTCCTCATCAAGCTCTGCTGAGCAGCTATAGCTGACAGGCCCCTCTCTGGGGGTCCACCAGGAGCAGAGTGGGAAGATCGCCCAGAGATACTAGGCCCTGCGGCAAGAGGAGGACGAGCACCAGCGCTGCTTGCAGGGTACCCCGCCACTGGGGTGCTTGGGACACTGCGCTGGCGGAGCTCTAATATGGAAAAACCACACAGTGTTAAGCTGTGTCAAAGAAACACAGGCCTGTTGAAATTGTGCTGTCATTATCAGAACTTACCTTGTCCTGGTTTTGGAGCCATTTGAGGTCCAATTGGAGTGGATTCCAGCTCCTTCAGAAATAGCATGCAGGAGTTCATTTTCAATGCAAAAGGCATGAATCCAAGATAACACAATGTTAATTTTATCATAACCATGAAGCAACAATACTCACAATTTTTCTCTTGGAATCTGGATCAAATCTCTCCAGAATCATTTTAGCATTTTTGTAAGTCTCAGTTTCCATAACTTCTTCAAGCTGCAAAAAAGAGTAAAGTTTATATTTTGAAATCAATCGGGGACCCCCCCACCCCCACACAGAGCAAACCACTGTGAAACATTAAGAAATTATCAGTCTATTTTAAAGATGTAAACTCCTCCCACCCCCTCACTCTTTGTTCCTCTAACAAACAGACAATGCGAGGTGTGTTTATGCGTTTTGGAGGTGTCGCCTTGAAGGGACTCCTGGGGAAGTGGTCAGTTTTCTTGTTCCCAGACTTGACAATTTAAATTGTAAGATGAAATGGGCCTTTGCATGTGGCCATTATGTATAAAATATTAATTCACTGAATTTACATAAAATGTCATGAAGGATATTATCATCAGGATTTTTGTCCTATCACACAGCCCTAGCTGTGATCATTCAGGAATTTCTGTTCATCTGACACATATACAGAAACAGACCTGTTTTGGATTGCTGATTTTTTTTTTTTTTTTTTGGTTTTGTTTTGTTTTCATCTGCACACAGAGGCCTGGACTGTTTTGCGGGCACAAAGACACCCTGTGATTTGTTTCAAAAGCATCTTTTCACGAGCCTCCATGCCTGGCATAAACAGGAGAAAACCCCTTTCACACAAATGCTTGTGTTCACAGGAGACTAACAGAACTTGAAGTAATCTGACGTCATTTCTATGGGTCATTTCAGAGAAGCTAAATGGCACGGACCTTCATGGATGTGTGCAGTTCAAGGCACATTTCAATGTGGCAAACTACTGGCGATTTCTGGTAATTACTTTAGCCCACTTCCCCATATAAACCATATAAAGCCTGCCAAGACCACATAATTTATGCAATAACATATTTATCAATCAGTCATACTGCAACCCATAATCAAATCAACTTTATTTATATAGCGCCAAATCACAACAAACAGCTGCCCCAAGGCGCTTTATATTGTAAGGCAAGGAATACAATAATTACAGAAAAAACCCAACGGTCAAAACGACCCCCTGTGAGCAAGCACTTGGCAACAGTGGGAAGGGAAAAACTCCCTTTTAACAGGAAGAAACCTCCAGCAGAACCAGGCTCAGGGAGGGGCAGTCTTCTGCTGGGACTGGTTGGGGCTGAGGGAGAGAACCAGGAAAAAGACATGCTGTGGAAGACAGCAGAGATTAATCACTAATGATTAAATGCAGAGTGGTGCATACAGAGCAAAAAGAGAAAGAAACACTCAGTGCATCATGGGAACCCCCCAGCAGTCTAAGTCTATAGCAGCATAACTAAGGGATGGTTCAGGGTCACCTGATCCAGCCCTAACTATAAGCTTTAGCAAAAAGGAAAGTTTTAAGCCTAATCTTAAAAGTAGACAGGGTGTCTGTCTCCCTGATCTGAATTGGGAGCTGGTTCCAGAGGAGAGGAGCCTGAAAGCTGAAGGCTCTGCCTCCCATTCTACTCTTACAAACCCTAGGAACTACAAGTAAGCCTGCAGTCTGAGAGCGAAGCGCTCTATTGGGGTGATATGGTACTATGAGGTCCCTAAGATAAGATGGGACCTGATTATTCAAAATCTTATAAGAAGAAGAATTTTAAATTATTTTCTAGAATTAACAGGAAGCCAATGAAGAGAGGCCAATATGGGTGAGATATGCTCTCTCCTTCTAGTCCCTGTCAGTACTCTAGCTGCAGCATTTTGAATTAACTGAAGGCTTTTCAGGGAACTTTTAGGACAACCTGATAATAATGAATTACAATAGTCCAGCCTAGAGGAAATAAATGCATGAATTAGTTTTTCAGCATCACTCTGAGACAAGACTTTTCTAATTTTAGAGATATTGCGCAAATGCAAAAAAAGCAATCCTACATATTTGTTTAATATGCGCATTCAATGACATATCCTGATCAAAAATGACTCCAAGATTTCTCACAGTATTACTAGAGGTCAGGGTAATGCCATCCAGAGTAAGGATCTGGTTAGACACCATGTTTCTAAGATTTGTGGGGCCAAGTACAATAACTTCAGTTTTATCTGAGTTTAAAAGCAGGAAATTAGAGGTCATCCATGTCTTTATGTCTGTAAGACAATCCTGCAATTTAGCTAATTGGTGTGTGTCCTCTGGCTTCATGGATAGATAAAGCTGGGTATCATCTGCGTAACAATGAAAATTTAAGCAATGCTGTCTAATAATACTGCCTAAGGGAAACATGTATAAAGTGAATAAAATTGGTCCTAGCACAGAACCTTGTGGAACTCCATAATTAACCTTAGTCTGTGAAGAAGATTCCCCATTTACATGAACAAATTGTAATCTATTAGATAAATATGATTCAAACCACCGCAGCACAGTGCCTTTAATACCTATGGCATGCTCTAATCTCTGTAATAAAATTTTATGGTCAACAGTATCAAAAGCAGCACTGAGGTCTAACAGAACAAGCACAGAGATGAGTCCACTGTCTGAGGCCATAAGAAGATCATTTGTAACCTTCACTAATGCTGTTTCTGTACTATGATGGATTCTAAAACCTGACTGAAACTCTTCAAATAGACCATTCCTCTGCAGATGATCAGTTAGCTGTTTTACAACTACCCTTTCAAGAATTTTTGAGAGAAAAGGAAGGTTGGACATTGGCCTATAATTAGCTAAGATAACTGGGTCAAGTGATGGCTTTTTAAGTAATGGTTTAATTACTGCCACCTTAAAAGCCTGTGGTACATAGCCAACTAATAAAGATAGATTGATCATATTTAAGATCGAAGCATTAATTAATGGTAGGGCTTCCTTGAGCAGCCTGGTAGGAATGGGGTCTAATAGACATGTTGATGGTTTGGAGGAAGTAACTAATGAAAATAACTCAGACAGAACAATCGGAGAGAAAGAGTCTAACCAAATACCGGCATCACTGAAAGCAGCCAAAGATAACGATATGTCTTTAGGATGGTTATGAGTAATTTTTTCTCTAATAGTTAGAATTTTATTAGCAAAGAAAGTCATGAAGTCATTACTAGTTAAAGTTAAAGGAATACTCGGCTCAATAGAGCTCTGACTCTGTCAGCCTGGCTACAGTGCTGAAAAGAAACCTGGGGTTGTTCTTATTTTCTTCAATTAGTGATGAGTAGTAAGATGTCCTAGCTTTACGGAGGGCTTTTTTTATAGAGCAACAGACTTTTTCCAGGCTAAGTGAAGATCTTCTAAATTAGTGAGACGCCATTTCCTCTCCAACTTACGGGTGATCTGCTTTAAGCTGCGAGTTTGTGAGTTATACCACGGAGTCAGGCACTTCTGATTTAAGGCTCTCTTTTTCAGAGGAGCTACAGCATCCAAAGTTGTCTTCAATGAGGATGTAAAACTACTGACGAGATACTCTATCTCACTCACAGAGTTTAGGTAGCTACTCTGCACTGTGTTGATATATGGCATTAGAGAACATAAAGAAGGAATCATATCCTTAATCCTAGTTACAGCGCTTTCTGAAAGACTTCTAGTGTAATGAAACTTATTCCCCACTGCTGGGTAGTCCATCAGAGTAAATGTAAATGTTATTAAGAAATGATCAGACAAAAGGGAGTTTTCAGGGAATACTGTTAAATCTTCAATTTCCATACCATAAGTCAGAACAAGATCTAAGATATGATTAAAGTGGTGGGTGGACTCATTTACATTTTGAGCAAAGCCAACTGAGTCTAATAGATTAAATGCAGTGTTGAGGCTGTCATTCTCAGCATCAATGTGGATGTTAAAATCGTCCACTATAATTATCTTATCTGAGCTAAGCACTAAGTCAGACAAAAGGTCTGAAAATTCACAGAGAAACTCACAGTAACGACCAGGTGGACGATAGATAATAACAAATAAAACTGGTTTTTGGGACTTCCAATTTGGATGGACAAGACTAAGAGTCAAGCTTTCAAATGAATTAAAGCTCTGTCTGGGTTTTGGATGAATTAATAAGCTGGAATGGAAGATTGCTGCTAATCCTCCGCCTCGTCCCGTGCTACGAGCGTTCTGGCAGTTAGTGTGAGTCGGGGGTGTTGACTCATTTAAACTAACATATTCATCCTGCTGTAACCAGGTTTCTGTAAGGCAGAATAAATCAATATGTTGATCAATTATTATATCATTTACTAACAGGGACTTAGAAGAGAGAGACCTAATATTTAATAGACCACATTTAACTGTTTTAGTCTGTGGTGCAGTTGAAGGTGCTATATTATTTTTTCTTTTTGAATTTTTATGCTTAAATAGATTTTTGCTGGTTATTGGTGGTCTGGGAGCAGGCACCGTCTCTACGGGGATGGGGTAATGAGGGGATGGCAGGGGGAGAGAAGCTGCAGAGAGGTGTGTAAGACTACAACTCTGCTTCCTGGTCCCAACCCTGGATAGTCACGGTTTGGAGGATTTAAGAAAATTTGCCAGATTTCTAGAAATGAGAGCTGCTCCATCCAAAGTGGGATGGATGCCGTCTCTCCTAACAAGACCAGGTTTTCCCCAGAAGCTTTGCCAATTATCCATGAAGCCCACCTCATTTTTTGGACACCACTCAGACAGCCAGCAATTCAAGGAGAACATGCCGCTAAACATGTCACTCCCGGTCCGATTGGGGAGGGGCCCAGAGAAAACTGCAGAGTCTGACATTGTTTTGCAAAGTTACACACCGATTCAATGTTAATTTTAGTGACCTCCGATTGGCGTAACCGGGTGTCATTACTGCCGACGTGAATTACAATCTTACCAAATTTACGCTTAGCCTTAGCCAGCAGTTTCAAATTTCCTTCAATGTCGCCTGCTCTGGCCCCCGGAAGACAATTGACTATGGTTGCTGGTGTCGCTAACTTCACATTTCTCAAAACAGACTCGCCAATAACCAGAGTTTGATCCTCGGCGGGTGTGTCGCCGAGTGGGGAAAAACGGTTAGAAATGTGAACAGGTTGGCGGTGTACACGGGGCTTCTGTTTAGGGCTACGCTTCCTCCTCACAGTCACCCAGTCGGCCTGCTTTCCCGGCTGCTCGGGATCTGCTGGAAGGGAACTAACGGTGGCTAAGCTACCTTGGTCCGCACCGACTACAGGGGTCTGGCTAGCTGTAGAATTTTCCACGGTGCGGAGCCGAGTCTCCAATCCGCCCAGCCTGGCCTCCAAAGCTACAAATAAGCTACACTTATTACAAGTACCATTACTGCTAAAGGAGGCCGAGCAGTAACTAAACATTTCACACCCAGAGCAGAAAAGTGCGGGAGAGACAGGAGAAGCCGCCATGCTAAACCGGCTAAGAGCTAGTAGCTGCGCTAAGCTAGCGGATTCCTAAAAACACACAAAGTGAATAATGTGTAAATAATTTAGAGGTGATTCAGCAGACGGAGTGCTTTAGTTAAGGCACGTGAAGATTACACTGTGAAACAAATCGTTATCTAGATCAATCTAACTGCGCAGATTAAACAGCTAACAGATACAGCAAAACACCGCTGTGCTCCGGAACAGGAAGTGATACAATACCGCAGTGAGAGCCAACCACCAGTAGAGGCAATACCCATAATAAGATTTTCATGGAGGCAGAATAGAAAATATTTTATATTTTGCGGCTTATGGGTGCCGACCATGGTCCACTTTCATTAATAAGGTGAGAAACAAGACCAGTTTTTAACCAAAATGTTGCTGAATGGAGAAGACTATATTACCCAAGTAGTAGCAGCAATAAAAATATAATAAATTTGGCTGGTGATCCTGTGTTGTGCTACCTGCCCCAACCAATCATGAAAATTATCCTAATCCTCAATGGATGATTATGTATGGCGATTAAATACTTTCAAACCGGTGGGTTTTTAAACACACGCACATGCATGACTAGTGTATATGCAGGTTTCTAAACTATTTAAAGAGCCAGATTTATAAAAGCAGTCAGTCTACTCTGTGTAAGCCTCATCCCATCAAATCTCAGAAGGTACGCAGTGCGGGGCCTGGTTAGTACTTGGATGGGAGACCTCATCAGAACAGCAGGGGCTGTGTGCGTTTCACTGGGTAAAACTGGAGTTACATCAGGAAACGCATCTGGCGTGAAACTTGTGCTAAATAGCAATGCGGATCTGCCTGTAGCCGCTGTGGCAACCCCAAACAAAAGAAATGGGAGCAGCCAAAAAGACAATGGCCATATTTATAGAAGCCGATGGACGGTGACTTGCTGCAGCGTCACTGTGAGCTACTGACTGAATTTTGCAACTCTCCGTGGTGCTGACACTAAAAAGAGAATTAAACCACCCCTACTTTCAAAGCATGCAGCCAGTGACCCGCATGCACACATAGAGCATATCTGAGTGTGTGCTTGAATATAAATGTGTACTTTTGCCTGGAAAGCTGTTTATCTGCTTGTAGTTTATTGCTCAACCCACATGTGGACATGAAAACTTGCACAGCATGGCATGGCAAAGGACAGGGCCGGTGCAGTGACAATATGGTAATTTGTGTGGTGTGATGTAATAAAGTGGACATGGAATGTGTGTGGAAAGAAAATGGTGGGAACATATTCGTACGGTGCATCCAGAAAGTATTCACAGCGGTTCCCTTTTTCCACATTTTGTTATGTTAGTCTTTTTTTTTTCTCCTCAAAATTCAACACACAGTACCGCAAAATGACTGTGATTTTTTTTATTAAAATTTATTAAAAAGAAGAAAAAAAAAGAAACCACATGTACATAAGTATTCACAGCCTTTGCCATGAAGCTCAAACTTAACCTCAGGTGCATCCTCTTTCCACTGATCATCCTTGAGATGTTTCTACAGCTTAACTGGAGTCCACCTGGGGTAAATTCAGTTGACTGGACATCATTTTAAAAAGGCACACACCTGTTTACATATAAAGTCCCACAGTGAAAGTGCATGTCGGCGCACAAACCAAGCATGAAGTCAAAGAACTGTCTATAGAGCTCTGAGACAGGATTGTCTCAAGGCACAAATCTGGGGAAGGGTACAGAAACATTTCTGCTGCTTTGAAGCTCCCAATAAGTACAGTGTCCTCCATCATCCATAAATGGAAGAAGTTCAGATTCACTAAGACTCTTTCTAGAGCTGGCCGCCCGTCTAAACTGAGATCGGGGGAGGAGGGCCTTAGTCAAGGAGGTGACCAAGAACTCGATGGTCGCTCTGTCACTGCTCCAGCATTCCTCAGTGGAGAGAGAAGAACAACCATCTCAGCAGCAAGCCGCCAATCAGACCTGTGTGGTAGAGTGGGCAGACGGAAGCTCATCATCAAAGTCCATCGCGAGCGATGAAGACTTCAGTGAATCCTCATATGCGAGCGCAAGCCGAAGTCTGACACACAAATGCGTCCACAATCTGGACATGCTACATCCTGCCTTGGTGATGCAGGTAGGGATGGGTATTGATAAGATTTTATCGATAGATACCATTATCAATTCTGCTTATCAATCCGATTCCTTATTGATACCTCTTGTGAATTTTCTGTGTACTAAAAGTAGGCTTTACAGGTTTTGTATGTCAACATTTTATTTAGTCTTAAAGTAAATAAATATATAATTGGTCACTGTATCCTTGATCTCTGGGCATAAATAAAATTTGCAGTTTTTGTCAAAAGCATTTCCTTTCAGACATTTTGGCATGAATGTCTCTCCATACCTCTGAGCTGAGCTCAGCTGGCTGCTGCACGTCAGAAGCCAACTCTGAGAAGAAGACCACCTTTGGGAGACGTGAGTCGACCATCCGAACAACATGCCCAGCCCACCTCAACTGTGCTTTCGTGATGAGTCCTTCAATGCCAGCTCTGCAAAACACTTCTGTGTTGGAGACCCTGTCTTCACACAAGATGCGCATTATTTTCGGCAGGCAGCGGAGATGAAATTGGTCCAGGGTTCTAAAATGTTTCCTGTACAGGGTCCATGTTTCACAACCACAGAGTAGGAATGTGACCACAACTACTCTGTAGACTGCCAGTTTGGTGCGTAATGTGATGCCACGTTCACTCCACATGCGAGTCCACAGCCTGCCAAAGGAAGCACCTGGCTTTGCCAGTCTGTTTGAGACTTCCCTGTCCATGCTGTAAGTTGAGGACAAGCAGCTCCCCAAGTTGGTGAAAGAGTCAACGCTGTTCAATGTTGTGCCCTCTATCTCAATGCTGGGCTTTGGGGGAGAAAGGCCAGGTGCAGGCTAAAGAATCACTTCTGTTTTGTGTAAACTGATTGACAGACCAAAGGCTCTGGCTGCAGTAGCCAGGCAGCTGGAAAGCTCCTGCAGCTCTGGCTCACTGAGTGTGGCAAGAGCACAGTCATCCACGAACAGGAAGTCGCGCACAAGAGCCTCAAGGACCTTGGTGTTGGCCTTCAGTCATCTCAGGTCGAATAGATGGCCATCACATCTGTAGCAAACAGTGATTCCTGTGTTAGTTTTGGAGAATGCAGAGAACAGCATAGTAGCAAACATGAAGCTGAACAGGGTTGGTGCCAAGACACGTCCTTGCTTCACACAGATGGACACTGGGAAGGGGTCTAACATAGAGCCATTTTCCACTACACGAGCCATCACGGAAGGATCTGATAATGCTGACGATCTTCGGTGGGCATCCGAGCTTGGACACTATGTAGTATGGACCACAGACCGTGACGACTGACAGTATCAAAAGCCTTCGTCAGGTCAACAAACAGGATGTAAAGGTTTTGGTTCTGTTCCCGACACTTCTCTTGCAATTGGCGAAGTGCGAAGATCATGTTTTATCACATTAGGGCAGGTGATGGTCTAGTGGTTAAGGTGTTGAGCTTGAGTCCAGAAGATCATGGGTTCAAATCCCCGCCTGACTGGAAAATCACTAAGGGCCCTTGGGCAAGGCCTTTAATCCCCTATTGCTCCCAGTGTGTAGTGAGCGCCCTGTATGGCAGCACCCTGACATCGGGGTGAATGTGAGGCATAATTGTAAAGCGCTTTGAGCATCTGATGCAGATGGAAAAGCGCTATATAAATGCAGTCCATTTACCATTTATGTCAGTTGTTCCCCTATTGCTCCTGAAGCCACACTGGCTCTCGGGACACGACATCATCCAGCGGGTGGAGTGTAGTGAGGTTCAGGATGGCACGGCCATGATCTTCCCTGCAATACTCAATAGTGAAATGCCTCTGTAGTTGTCACATAATGCTCTGTCACCTTTGTTTTTATACAGGTGACTGATGTTAGCATCCTTGAAGTCCTGCGGCACTGACCCTGCCTCCCAGAACTGCTGCATCAGCTGAGTGAGCTTGACGGCCATGGGCTCTCCAGCGTTCTTGCAAATCTCGGGAGTGGGGGAATCCCCATCCAGGCCTGAAGCTTTGCCGATCTGAAGCTGCTTGATTGGTTTCCTGGTCTCCTCCAGATCCGGGGGTCTTCAAGTGATGACATAACCAGGTGCTGGGGCATATCCAGGATTGCTTGTTGGTCTATCTGGGATGGTCTGTTCAGCAACTGACTGAAGTGGTCAAACCACTGCTGTACAATGTCACTTTTCTCAGTGAGCAGAGTAATATCCGCTGCACGAATAGGTGCCATGGCATTGGGGGGATGGTCCATACACTGTCTTCAAGCCATCAAAGAATTTCTTGGAGTTGTGTTCATCTGCATACCCTTGGAGTTCTACAGCCTTGGCCTCCCACCATTTCTCCTTCATCTGACGCAGCTCAGACTGGACTTTGCTTCTAAGATGCTTGAATCGATCATGCTTGGCTGTAGATCCTTTATCGCTTCTGGACAACTCTGAGAATGTCCTTGAGTGGTCCAGCCAGAACCCAGACCTGAATCTAATTGAACATCTCTGGAGAGATCTGAAAATGGATATGCACCGACACTCCCCATCCAACCTGATGGAGCATGACAGGCGCTGCAAAGAGGAATGGGCAAAACTGTCCAAAGATGGGTGCGCCAAGGTTGTGGCATCATATTCAATAAGACTTGAGGCTGTAATTGCTGTCAAAGGTGCATCAACAAAGTAGTGAGCAAAGGGCGTGAATACTTATGCACTTGTGATTTTTAAATTTTTATTTTTAATAAATTTGCAGAAATTAAAAAAAAATTGAAGTTGTCATTATGTGGTGTTGTGAGTACAAATTTGAGGGAAAAAATGAATTTCATCTATTTTTGAGTAAGGCTTTAACATAAAATGTGGAAGAAGTGAAGCACTGTGAATACTTTCCAGATGCACCGTAAAATATTTTATCCATGCATTATTCAGAGTTTTATGTACTTATTTTCTACAACTTGAGCCAAATTTGATTCTGCCAGAACAAATAACCTTGAGTCAATGTATGTTTGTAGATGGCAACAGATTTGCTCTGCTCCCCTATTTGTCACAGTCATTCTCTGCGTTACTTCCAACAAACTGTATGCAATTGTCAACTTGACCCCGTTCTATGCACACCCACAACAAGTGGCTCGCCATCAGACACCGTTTTAGTGCCATATGAATGTGCAGCTCACTGCAGACAACCACAGACCTGATCACCATCTTTGACGCGGTAAAGTCAGGGCTTCACGATTGCTACATGATAGCAAGGTGATTGCATGCAGTTATGCTAATTTGGGTGTCACTCTAGTCTCCTGTTTGTTTCTGGTGTGACTGAGCACTAAGACAACAACTGGACATCTTTGATACTAGGTGTCTTCTGAGAAACCTTGGGTACTGCTGGAAAGACTACCGGTGTAAAATTGAACAGTTGCTTAGGGAGACTCAGATAAGGAGTATAACCTGCACTGTAAGAGAATATCAGCTGTCAGATCTGCGCATGATCCAGCATGGAGGTGCCTCAGTGTTGAGGACCCCAGCAACCGGAGAAGGCTAAGAGGTCACCCACATTTCACCTAGTTGCAGAAGATATCTGGTTACTTTCGAGAGGTGGGATGTACAAGGTATGCCTGGGTGGTTAATATCCATGACACAAGGGCGTTCCATAGTACTGTGGCTATGTCAATTCACAGCACCATGTTAGCATTGTCTATGGATCTCTTTAACCACAGATTTCTATCAATCTGGTTCCATAAGTGCTGAGGTTCCTTTTGGGTTATTATGTACGTGACATAATTAATCTGTGTTCTGTCAACAGAAATATCATCAGAATTACCAACATTGATGCTACAAATAACTAAAATAAGACATAATTTAGTCACTTCCCTAAATTGTGCATCTTCATTTAAAATAAGTACCAAATGTTTAGATATTATATGAAGAATAATTACATTCGCTACTTCGATAATGGAGAGTGTGAAAATCCATCAGCCCTAATTATTGAAAGTTATTAGTGTTGACAGAGGATGACAAGCAATTTCTCAGATTTATTTCTTTCCAGTGCTAACTGCTATTAATTAAAATGACATTAGCAGAGTGGTTTGCTGGGTTAAGACACTGTACCAATCAAATGTCATCAATTTACACAGAAGACTGCTTTTTCTGTTTGTCAATAAAGGCACAGTAACATCACCAACAACACCGACACACTGAAGTCTTCACTTCCATGAAAAACACTAAATATCTGAATTACAGCCGACTCTACAGGGATTATACATTATCTTTCTCCTACGCATCTAATGACACTGTCAATGAATCTATGCTTTCATACCATCCTGTAGTTCTTACAAGCAATAAGGAGTGTGTACAATATGTTTAACACATTTAAGAACAAGAGGTACTTAAA
This sequence comes from Thalassophryne amazonica, assembly GCF_902500255.1. Taxonomy (NCBI): domain Eukaryota; kingdom Metazoa; phylum Chordata; class Actinopteri; order Batrachoidiformes; family Batrachoididae; genus Thalassophryne; species Thalassophryne amazonica. Next base: position 27,953,645 of record NC_047116.1, on the reverse strand, counting down.
GTGTCTCAAGTCCAATCAACACTATGTAGGTCCTCATTAACCCCCTGGAGTCTTGGGTATTATTGAGCATTTTTGACTACTTTTGGTTTTACCTTCATAATTGACTTTAAAAAACAGTTTACCTTGCCTTGTTTGGTGTCATTTTTTTCAGTACAACCTCACCTGTGTGACTTTACAGTTTTTCTTTCATTCTGACACGCTGCATTAACATATCGACCCTAAGATCACCCCAAAATCTAAAATTCAAATCAGAAAAAAGTTAGTTTTTTTTTTGTTTTTTGTTTTTTTTTAACTGTGAAAACCAGAAATATGTTTAACAAACCATTTTTGTAACACGGAGCACAAATATAAATTGTAAATTTAAAAAATGTATGTAAAAATGTAGCATAACCAAAATTATAAACAATTCACAATAAAATGCAGGAAATGTTTCAGGCATTTTTTTGTGGCTATTTACATGCAATAAGATGCCACAAAACTATATTTGTGACACTCAGAAAAAAAAAAATCCTGTTAAATGGACATCAGAAGCCCCAAAAATTTGTACAGATATTCCACCTCAATATTCATGTGTATTTTTCCCTAATTCCTTGTTTTTGTAGCATTTTATTGGTGATGGACTGTCCTGACTGTGTTAGTGGCCAAAAAAAAAACTTTGGACTCTCTACCTGTGTTATCCACCCCTGGAGCCTGCTTACTGCTGGAGCAATGTGTGTCTGCATTCTGCTCTGCGTTCCAGGAACTCTGGAGCGCAGAGTCCTGGAGAAGGTGGAAGGAGAGGCGCAATCCAATCCACTGTGGAGATCTGTGCGCATGTCGGTGGATCCACCTGCTCTGGTTGCTCACCAAGAACAAAAGATGGAGGAGGTGACGGTCTAGTGGTTAAGTATTAGGCTTGAGAACAGAGGATCCTTGGTTCAAATCCCAGCCTGACCGGAAAAATCACTAAGAGCCCTTGGGCAAGGTCCTTAATCCCCTAGTTGCTTCCAGTGTGTTATGAGTACCTTGTATGGCAGCACCCTCACATCAGGATGAATGTGAGGCATTATTTGTAAAGCGCTTTGAGTGTCTGATGCAGATGGAAAAAGCGCTATATAAATGCAACCCATTACCATTTATCACGCATCATCAGAATCCTCACTGTCTGATTCAATTCAAAATTATTCAATTAAAAAAATAACTGAAGTGCATGCTCAACATTCGTAAGACACATCATTTTTACAAACCAAAAAAAATTAATAAATAAAACACACCACCACCAGACTAACCACACACGCTAAATATTCCACCAAAATAATACACACTTCAAACACGCCAAATATTTCTCAAACCTCTCAAATACCAAAACTAATTGCTGTCTGCCTTTCTCTCTCCTCGCCAAACAACCCACATTATTCCCTTCCACAACAACCAAATTATGTGGCTTGGGGATCATTGTTATTGGCTTATGTAGTTTATTTTCCACCAGTGATAAAGACAAATTCATGTTTTGTTTTTTACTTGTGTTGCTTCGGGCAGAGGGGGAGAAGGAAGAAAAACTCAGTTTGCACGCGTCATTCACAAAGTGTGCACCCACAAGCAATACTACGTGGGGTCGGTGGGCTATGATCAAACACACGTGGGGTTAGTGAGTTGTGATTGGTTAGCTTGTGCATTTTCCACCAATGAAAAAGAAGGAGTTATGTTTCTTCCCACTGCTGTCGCTGCTGCAGTAGAGAAGGAAATGATCCTTTCTGCTGTGGGTGTCTACATAAACGCGCAGCAAAAATAACATTAATATTCATGAAAACGCATGGTGTAAAAATACTCATAAGTCAATTATACTAGGCCTATTAACAAAATTTAAAAAGTGGGGTAAAGGTTGAAGACTGCACCTTTGACGTGCATTAAAAGGGAGACTCAGAGTGCAGTGGATTGTGCACTTCGTCCACTTAATTAAGTCATGTGACTTGACGCGGAGGCGCATCATTCGACTCCAGAGGGTTAATATATGCATGTATGTCGTCACACCTCTGTGAATATCATATACAGTTATCAGAACAGTTTTGGCACATTAAGCAGGGCTGTGAAATGAAAATTGTGAAATCCGAGGAAAATTTGCGGGGGGGTACAGCTCCCCAGGAGCTGGGGTCTAAGGCCCTGTGGAGCCCCAGAATTCAATTTTTATCTAATGATACTTTTTCAGCATCTCCTGGAAGAACAAATCTCAAAATTAGTGCATATTTAAATGACCCTACATTCAACCTTTTATTTGACCTGTCAATGATGATGTTGAAATAACAGAATATGACGTGGAAGTAGGACCTGGAATGATTTTGCTTTTAATTGTAAACCAAATTATGCATTAACTCAGAACAATTAAACTACATGAAATTCATGAAGACTGAAAAGAATAGAAAAAGATTGTAGAATATTTGGAAAATCATGGTAAAATATCAGTAACATACCTTATAGTAAAAAATCACTTATATTCTTGTGTAAATTCATGCAGCCTAAATCCATTCAAAACCACAATGTCTTTTTTACAATGAAAGAAAGTCTAGATTAGTGAAAAAAGTCACATAATCTTGTCTAAAATCCTGTTTGAACAGCAGAATGTTTATTTTCACTTTAGTTCACTTTTCCCGTTTCTTTTATCTTTCACGGGTGTTGATGAAGCCAGCGACGATTCCACGGATTCTTGTCCTTATAAGACTTGCTCAAACAGTCTTTCTTGCCATCTTCTCTCTGTGCGACGTCAGTCCGTGACACAAACATGCTGCACAAATCTTATTTTAAAAACTTGAAAGCTCTAAAAGTTTGGGATGTCCACATGCTAAGTTTAGCTTAAGCGCCGCACAGGAGCAACACAGCGTCGCCACAGCAACCAACCAGTCCTGCTTTACGACAACTTTCGTAACAGCTACACTTTGAGTGGCAGTTTTCGTCTGCGAAATTCCGCGGATCCGAGGAAACTGATTTGTATCTGTAACACACAGATCAGTGTCCTCGGACTTATAAAACTTACACGATGTCGTAAAAAAAGAATGCTTTGCGATAAGCATTTTAAAAACTCAGTGATGTTCACGATTAAAGAGTACATCACTAACCCCCCCATGATGAAATCCGCAGAATCCCGCGGATCCGCGGAGTTTTCACAGCCCTGATTAAGATAAGTTAATCATTTAAAAATATATTATGTCTGCCACTTTGTGGTAATGATATATAATGACTGAAAAAGACACAATTTCATTCTTAATAATACACAAATTTGTGTACAGAATTTCCCAAAAATTGAAGCAGCGCATCTACTCCCCAAGGGGAACCCACATGTAAATATTAAAGTGCCTCTCCTCTAATATTACTGCATTCACAAAGTGATAGAGCATAAAAAAAGATTGACAGGAACAGCATCACTCATCTTAAATCTTTGTGTCTAAAGTCTTAGAGAAAGCTGTTTATGACCAATTGCAGGCTTATCTGGATCTTAATGAAATAGGGGAGAAGTTTCAATCTGGTTTTAAATTAAGACAGTACTGAAACAGCCCTTTTAAAAGTTTTCAATGACCTTCTTTTAACTGTTGATGCTGGGAACTCTGCGGTTCTTCTACTTTTAGATTTATCTGCAGCCTTTGACACAGTGGACCACAGTGTCCTTGTGACTCGCCTCGAGACGCACATAGGTATTAAGGGTTCAGCGCTAAATTGGTTTCGGTCCTATCTTTCCAACAGAAGTTTTTCTGTTAATGTAGGACAGTACCCTTCCTCTGTGTCTCCTCTTAAATATGGCGTGCCCCAGGGCTCAATTTTAGCACCACTTCTCTTTGCTTTGTACATGATCTCTCTTGGGTCTGTTTTTAAAAAGCACAAAGTCTGTTTTCATTGTTTTGCAGATGACATTCAGATTTACCTTCCTGTAATTTCGTGTGATACCCAGGCTGCTGTAAAAATACTACAGGACTGTCTAAATGATGTACAAGTCTGGATGAGAGCTAATTTTCTGAATCTTAATAAAAATAAAACTGAGATTTTAGTGTTCGGGCAAAGTAATCCTCTACAAGGACAAGACAGTGTTATAGTGTATAGATAGTGTTGGTCCTCTGTCCACTTTTTGCCACCCTTCTGTAAAAAATCTAGGGGTGATAGTTGACCCATTGTTCAGATTTGATAAGCACATCAGCTCTGTCATCAGGGCCAGCTTCTTTCAGCTGAGGACTCTTTCCAAGATTAAATCTTATTTTACTCGAGTTGATTTTGAAAGAGCCATCCATGCATTTATAACGTTACGTCTGGATTATTGTAATGCTCTCTATGTTGGACTGGACCAGCGCTCCCTACAGCGCCTGCAGAGTGTACAGAATGCTGCAGCCCGCCTTTTGTCTAAAACAAAGAAGCATGAGCACATCACCCCTGTGCTCTGCACCTTACAGTGGCTCCCTGTCAGCTTTCATGTTAAATATAAAGTTTTGCTGATTATTTTTAAGTGTCTGCACTGTATAGGCCGAATGTATCTGAGTGAGCTCTTGCAGCCGTACACTCCACGTAGGGCTCTGAGGTCAGATGACCAGCTTCTCCTGGCTGTTCCTAAAGCCAGGCTTAAATCCAGAGGTGATAGAGCCTTTTCTGTGGCAGCACCACGACTCTGGATCGATCTTCCGCTGACTGTCAGGTCCTCAGAGTCTGTGGGACAGTTTAAGTCCAGACTGAAAACTCATCTCTTCTCCCTGGCTTTCAACACTGACTAAGTGGTGTATGCTTTGCTCTGCTATTTTGCTCTGTATTTTTAGATTATTTATTTATTTATTTTATTATTTTCCTTTAATATTTTAAACTTTTGTATTACTATTATTGTGAAGCACTTTGGTCAGCTATAGCTGTGTTTTAAATGTGCTATATAAATAAATTTGAATCTGAATTATCAGCATATCAGTGGTAATACTCTGGATTTGGTTCTTGCACGTGGCCTTGCTGTCACAAATATCGACATCCTGCCTCTTGCATCAGCGGTCTCTGACCACTCACTTATTATGTTTACAATTACGCTGCCGCGTTTAGTGGAGCAACAACCTTGCCTATCATTGCAGCGACGAATTAAACCTTCAACTTTGACTGAACTCGAAGCAAGACTACCTGAAATCCTAACTTCAAGCTTGATGAAATTTCAGTCTGTAGACAGTCTTGCAGATAGCCTGAATTTAGTGCTAAAAACCACACTTGATAAGATTGCGCCTCCTCTATTAAAGCCACGCCTTCCCAAAGCACAGACACCTTGGTTCAACAGTTATTTGCGTGACCTTAGGCAGAAGGCTAGAGGGTTGGAACGGAAATGGCATAGTTCCAAACTAGAGGTGTTTCACCTTGCGTGGCGTGAAGCTATTTTAGATTATAAGCATGCTTTATTGGCTACGAAGCAGGCGTATTATTCTGAATTGATCACCAAAAACAAGCATAACTCAAAGTTCTTGTTTGATACGGTGGCATTTCTTATTCATGGACAGCCACATGTTGGTCGTTCTCCTTTTTCAGCACAGGACTTTCTGGACTATTTCGAAAAGAAAATAGAAGATATTAGGTTGAGCACATCTCAGCATACTTTGGTCCAGTCATTGTATTCAGCTACTGAGCTGGGGACTACCACCGAGGTGCTACCTAGATTCACGGAATTTAACAGTATCTCACAAGGTGTGCTGACAAAACTCGTGATGTCTACTAGAAGCACAACTTGTTTATTTGATCCTATACCAACAAAATTGTTTAAGGATCTTTGGCCCATTCTTGGGCCGACTGTGCTGGAAATTGTTAACCTTTCTTTAAACTCTGGATCTGTTCCAAATTGTTTTAAATCTGCCGTGGTTAAACCACTACTCAAGAAATCTAATCTTGATCCTGGTGTATTGAAAAATTATAGGCCAATATCAAATCTATCATTCTGCTCTAAAATTCTGGAAAAGGTGGTTTCACGGCAGCTTGTGGACTATTTTACTGAGAATGATCTTTTTGAGCCACTGCAGTCTGCTTTTAGAAGACATCACTCCACAGAAACAGCACTTATTAAAGTAGTTAATGATCTTCTGCGAGCAATATACTCGGATACTACTACAGCATTGGTGTTGTTGGATCTCAGTGCTGCGTTTGACACAGTTGATCATCATATTCTACTTGATAGGCTAGAAAACTGTTTCGGGATTACTGGAACTGCTCTTGCGTGGCTGACGTCTTATCTGTCTGGCCGTTCCCACTGTGTTTTGTGCAATGACACTACCTCTGACTTTAAGGGCATGACGTTCGGGGTTCCGCAGGGATCTGTTCTGGGTCCCCTGCTTTTTTCCCTGTATATGGCACCCCTTGGGAACATTTTGCGGCGTTTCAGGGTTGCTTTTCATTGTTATGCTGATGATAGTTGTATATGCCGATAGCTGCTGGAAATCCTGTCCACATAAAATCTTTACAGGACTGTCTCGCAGCAGTGAGAAGTTGGATGTCTAGCAACTTTCTACTTTTGAACTCTGATAAGACTGAAATGATGGTTCTTGGTCCAGCAAGACATCAGCATCAATTTGATCAACTAGAGCTTAGCCTAGGTTCATGTGTTATGCATCATACTGACAAAGTGAGGAACCTTGGGGTAATTTTTGATCCTACGTTGTCCTTTGACCTCCACATTAGGGAAATTACGAGGACTGCTTTCTTTCATCTGAGAAATACAGCGAAGATTCGCCCCATCCTGTCTATGGCTGATGCTGAGACTCTGATTCATGCGTTTGTCTCTTCTAGATTGGATTATTGTAATGCTTTATTTTCTGGCCTGCCGGAGTCTAGCATTCGAGGACTTCAGTTGGTACAGAATGCTGCTGCCAGACTTTTGACACAAAGTAGAAGGTTTGACCACATTACTCCCATTCTGGCATCCCTTCATTGGCTACCGGTTTCTGCCAGATCGGATTTTAAAGGTTTATTGTTGGTTTATAAAATTGTTCATGGACTGGCACCTTCCTACCTGGCGGACTTTGGTTAAGCCCTACGTACCTGCGAGGCCCTTGCGTTCGCAGGGCACAGGGCTTCTGTGTGTTCCGAGGATGAACAAAAACCCGGTGGGGTATAGAGCCTTCTCCTACCGTGGTCCGGCTCTTTGGAACGCTCTACCTGCTGTTATTCGGCAGTCTGACACGGTGGAGATTTTGAAATCAAGACTGAAGACCCACTTTTTTAGACTGTCTTATCATTAATTTTTTAATCTGTTTGTGTTTGCTTTGTAATTTCTTTTTATTCTACTGTGTTTTATCTTTTTACTGTGCTTTTCTTGCTTTTAATTTTGATTTTAGATTAATTTGTGTTGTTGTGAATTATGTGAAGTGCCTTGGGGCGACTTTGTCGTGAGTTGGCGCTATATAAATTAATAAATTGAAATCGAATTTAAATGACAACACAAATCTATAATGGTCATCGTCAATTACCTCAAATTAAACAAGGACCACTTACTATTTTCCTTTTTTGGGATTTAAGTTCCTCCAGCTTTTCACCTGGGGAGGAAGAAAAGGGTTTCAATAAAATGTTTTGTGTGTGCTGTATGTGTGTGCGTATATATAAAACTTACTGGTTTTTTTTGTTCTTTGTGAAAACAGAGCAATAAGCATTTTGCGAAGTAGCCACACTCTATAAGCAAAGTAATTTAAACAAAGATTATTTGGTTACAGTTACATGACACCAAAAATGTGATCTGTTATCTTGTATACTTACAACAATGGAAATATAAGAAAGGGGAGAAATAAAACTAGTCGTTCCATCAGCTGCTCAGGCAGATACCAGAAATACACAATCGCACATGTCATCAGGTAGAGAAGAGATGAGTAAAGAAGCAGTCGTCCAACCCATATCTTCAACTGCCTTTGGTATTTCTTACTGTAGTCCTCAAGCGTCTGTATATTCTGTGAAAACAAAATAAATAATTGTTTTAGTACAGAATAATGGTGCCATTAATGTGGCACAAACTGGCTACATGGAACAATTATTTTAACACAACTACAATTAATAGTAGCACTGTGAGTATAACAACTTATGTATTTGCATGAAGAGCACGAGCTACAAGGATTGAATCTGCCAATGTCAAACACAAAGGAAACTTGGTGGACCCCCATTAGCATGCATAATTCCACAGAGGCCAAAAGCATTATCTTAACATGTCAAAATATATTTTCTGGATTCAGTACAAAAATAAAGTATAATTCTGGGCCAGGCTTTTCATGTCATCAAGTATAGTAAAAATAAATAAATAAATAAATACACAAATAAATAGCTTCTGGAGTAATGCTGTCCACAACCAACACAAATAGACATGAAATACACTTGGGAGCTGTAAACAATTTGAAGCTAAGGATAGCTGGTGTAGTAAGGAGCTATCCAGACAGCATTTACACAGTGTACTATATATAAAGTAAATTGAACTTTTTAATACATAAGACTTTGGGTAAGACCATTGATAAATTTTAATTTCAAAGCCAATTTTTCCAATGCGGCTGTGTGGTACAGTATAAGCAAAGATTAACATACTTTTTCAATATAATCCAATTTGCAAAATACTAAAAATTGTGTTTTTACAACCTGACAATTTCACTGAAATATGACATAAGTGCAGAACAAGCCTCTCCTTCAGCCATTTATTATCTAAATATTATAAACTGCCTGCTAAATAGACACTGTGTGTACAACAATTTTAACAATGAACTGAGAATATATTAAAAACTTCTGCAGTTTCTATAAACTCAAACTTGCTGCTTTGTCTTACATATTGCAAATCCAGGAACTCAGCTTTCTCAGCAGGTTTAATGGGCACTGGGTCTTCACATAAATGCAAATGGAGCCAAATTTTGATGGGATTATCTTGAAATTTTTGACAATGAATATCAACTACCAACAAGCTTAAATCAAAATGTAAATGTGCACATGCAGCATATCAGTAGTAGTATTCAAATTTGGCATTAACTAGTAGGAGAGGAAAGTTTTACAACCAAAGTCAAATTTCTCTTTTTGCTGCAAGAGCAAATTCAATTATTCTGTAAACAACAACTTATCTTTCTCTTTTCACAAAAATGGATATCTGACACCTGTGCTTTTAAAGAGCTGGCAACTCTATCCAAAAATAGCTGGAGGGCAGAATGGGACTGAGTGCTAATCCCTCTGGTACAGTTAGAGCATGTGTGTCCGTCAATCTGAGCATCAAAAAAATAAGAGGTAGCCAAACTGGGAGTGACAGAGACACTGTAGTCAGGGCAACTGGGGGAAAAAAATGTGAATTGTAGTAAAATCTCAAGGTATCGGATTTACACAGAAACAATAAACAAGTCGGGCCTAACACAAGCAAGGTTGAAAACAGGGGGAGAAAATAACTGATTATTGAGTATTAAATTAAAATGAATGTTTCTCAAACAAATAAGGTGAAGCTAAAATCGTAAGAACCCAATCTTACTTTCAGGTTCTCTGCTAGTGTTAAAAGAACTTTTTCAATCTAAAGACTTTAGTTTGTGCAGATCATAACAATTTGTATTTTCTCCCACATGTTTGATGAAGTTACTTGGATAAAATTAGGATTTTCTTATGATGATGCCATAATTATGTTGGTCAGTTAACATTATTAGTTGTTCTCAGGTGGATTACACAAAAACTGCCACAAAACGTGGTAGAAAGATGCAGCATAGACCAAGGAAGAAAACATTACATTTTGGACTAAATCTAGATCTAGTGACATATCAGGATCCATAACATTGTGAGAAATGACATTTAATATTTTCATTAATTAGGAAGCATTATATTAATCTTTGAAAGACCAATTTTGGCATATTTATTGTGATAACATCTCTAAATCTGTAGTGATATTAATTCAACTGCAGCATGCTAGCAAATATGGCTACCAGAAGCACAGAAGAGTGGACTATTGGTTACGCTAATGTTGGCTTCCAAGTGTTGTTCGAATTTATCCTAGAGCATTTCAGCAATATTTAAAAATGAGTATTTTTTTCATAATTGCTCACTTACCAAACAGCACCTGTAAATTTTAGTTCTCAGTCCTGCGCTATTGTTTAGCATTACTTTTATTATTTATTAAAAAACAAAGCATGTACACACTGAATATAGTAAAGGATTCAGGGTTTCCAATTTGCACTTGAAAAATAGCATCACTTTAAACTGCCTCTACAGAATGAAAGTATCCATTACATTTTACCTGTTGACAACTGGAACATCATCTTAGATATGAACAACAGGACACACATTTACAACAAGTGATTATTTATCAGGAAGAAAACCATTTTTGGTCATTTTAATTTTAGACAGCAATGACAAGCAGGATGCTGATTTATTCTCAGTGACAGAATGGGACATATTCATTGTGTTGATGGAGATGCAACCAGTTTTGTTTCAGAAATGCAGGAATGACTTTTGTAATATTACTGACAAAAATGACAACGCAGCATTATGAAAAGGAAATTCTTTAAATAATCATCTAAAACTTATAAAACAGGCAGCACTTTCCCTTTGTAATTTATTGAATTTCACATTTACGCAAATCATTGGATACTAAATGACCATGGCCATGGTTCTACATCTTCAGTAGTCATCTCGTATCTGCTGGTATATCTGACAGCAATTCTGCTGTAATGACTAGTAGGGCTTGTTAACTGCCAACATGTCAATGTGGCATAACAACTTTGCATTTATTTGCACTGCATTAGAAATAGTCAATTACCATGATTCTTGGGCACTATTTCTATTGTCTGCTTATGTCCTTACATTTATGTATGATCCTTCTTGTTGTGAACTTTGTCTTCTTGTGCTTCTTATGAAATGGCCACATTTAATGACCTGGCTTAATGTGCATGAGCCCCAGGGTGCACATTAGGTTATGTTACAAATGGTGTAGAACACAATGTCTTGCAACAGTAAGCATTTTGTGGTAAAGTCCATTAACAAAATCAAAGGAGAAAAACTTCTGCGAGTGAACTATACTTAGCCTGGCATAGCGAAAGCAAATTTATTTGTGAAGCAAATGGCTCTGGTTTACCAGGCTAAACCATACTGTTGAAACTCCATGCAATGTATCTGAGGAGTTTACAGTGAAGTACATTGTAATATGTCTGAGGTAAATCATACCTTGTCAATTCCTTCCAAAACCTCTACAGTGGATGGCTTAGTCTGCAAGATAAACATTTTGAAATACAACTCAGAAGAAAATGTGGACATTTGTCAAAACAGATGTACATTTTGGGCAAGAAGTTTCTTGAAGGGAAGTGGTAACTTCCCATTTTGTATTTTTCTTCACCCATGGTGCATGTGTACTCATACTTTAGTTAATATAAGAGCTGTTGGTAGACTACAGGGAAAAGTACTATTGCAACTGCACACACTTCAGCAAAATAAAATTCCCTATTAATTAAAAATAATCACTTGTAGTCAAGCAGCATATGACAGGACACTACAGAAAGACAAAAGGAATACTAAAGGTGTTGGATACACACTAGGGAAATAACTGATGAAAACTTTCAGCATCAATTAATCTATCAGTGATTTTTATTATTTCTTGGTTTGGGTATTAACAAAACAACAACCTTAATTTTGCAAGCATAAAGCAACAACTGTTCTGATTACATGTTCTGTCTAGTCAAAAATCCAAAATGTATCCAGTTTACTTTTTTTTTTTTAAAGGAAAATAGCAAATGATCTTAAAGAAGTTGGAAGTAGTCATGAGTAGCAACTTTTAAACAACTGACAAGCTGTCAACTAGTTGTTTCAAAACAATACAAACCCTCCATCGTGAAATGACAGCCCCCATGCTGACTGGACAGCAGAGCGTATGTTGCTTCTTAGACCCTCCTCTGAATATTGGCCGTGCACAGCGGGTCTACCTGTTGGCAAAAATGAGGACTTCAATTACATTCACACTAATTGTCAACATAATTAACCAGAATAATATGAAGTGGAGCTGTCAGTGCATCTGGGATTTCAAGAAAACAATAGGAGTTTGTACAACCCCTGGCAAAACTTATGGAATCACCAGCCTCGGAGGATGTTCATTCAGTTATTTAATTTTTTAGAAAAAAAGCAGATCACAGACATGACACAAAACTAAAGTCATTTCAAATGGCAACTTTCTGGCTTTAAGAAACACTATAAGAAATCAAGAAAAAAAATTGTGGCAGTCAGTAACTGTTACTTTTTAGACCAAGCAGAGGAAAAAAAATATGGAATCACTCAATTCTGAGGAATAAATTATGGAATCACCCTGTAAATTTTCATCCCCAAAACTAACACCTGCATCAAATCAGATCTGCTCGTTAATCTGCATCTAAAAAGGAGTGATCACACCTTGGAGAGCTGTTGCACCAAGTGGACTGACATGACTCATGGCTCCAACACGAGAGATGTCAATTGAAACAAAGGAGAGGATTATCAAACTCTTAAAAGAGGGTAAATCATCACACAATGTTGCAAAAGATGTTGGTTGTTCACAGTCAGCTGTGTCTAAACTCTGGACCAAATACAAACATGGGAAGGTTGTTAAAGGCAAACATACTGGTAGGCCAATGAAGACATCAAAGCATCAAGACAGAAAACTTAAAGCAATATGTCTTAAAAATCGAAAATGCACAACAAAACAAATGAGGAACGAATGGGAGGAAACTGGAGTCAACGTCTGTGACCGAACTATAAGAAACCGCCTAAAGGAAATGGGATTTACATACAGAAAAGCTAAACGAAAGCCATCATTAACACCTAAACAGAAAAAAACAAGGTTACAATGGGCTAAGGAAAAGCAATCATGGACTGTGGATGACTGGATGAAAGTCATATTCAGTGATGAATCTCGAAGCTGCATTGGGCAAGGTGATGATGCTGGAACTTTTGTTTGGTGCCGTTCCAATGAGATTTATAAAGATGACTTCCTGAAGAGAACATGTAAATTTCCACAGTCATTGATGATATGGGGCTGCATGTCAGATAAAGGCAATGGGGAGATGGCTGTCATTACATCATCAATAAATGCACAAGTTTACGTTGATATTTTGGACACTTTTCTTATCCCATCAATTGAAATTGCTTGCCTCTACTGGTGGTTGGCTCTCACTGCGGTATTGTATCACTTCCTGTTCCGGAGCACAGCGGTGTTTTGTTGTATCTGTTAGCTGTTTAATCTGCGCAGTTAGATTGATCTAGTTATCTAGATAACGATTTGTTTCCCAGTGTAATCTTCACGTGCCTTAACTAAAGCACTCCTTCTGCTGAATCACCTCTAAATTATTTACACATTATTCACTTTGCGTGTTTTTAGGAATCCGCTAGCTTAGCGCAGCTACTAGCTCTTAGCCGATTTAGCATGGCGGCTTCTCCTGTCTCTCCCGCACTTTTCTGCTCTGGGTGTGAAATGTTTAGTTATTCCTCGGCCTCCTTTAGCAGTAACGGTACTTGTAATAAGTATAGCTTATTCATAGCTTTGGAGGCCAGGCTGGGCGAATTGGAGACTCGGCTCCGCACCGTGGAAAATTCTACAGCTAGCCAGGCCCCTGTAGTCGGTGCGGACCAACGTAGCTTAGCCGCCGTTAGTTCCCCTCTGGCAGATCCCGAGCAGCCGGGAAAGCAGGCCGACTGGGTGACTGTGAGGAGGAAGCGTAGCCCTAAACAGAAGCCCCGTGTACACCGCCAACCCGTTCACATTTCTAACCGTTTTTCCCCACTCGACGACACACCCGCCGAGGATCAAACTCTGGTTATTGGCAACTCTGTTTTGAGAAATGTGAAGTTAGCGACACCAGCAACCATAGTCAATTGTCTTCCGGGGGCCAGAGCAGGCGACATTGAAGGAAATTTGAAACTGCTGGCTAAGGCTAAGCGTAAATTTGGTAAGATTGTAATTCACGTCAGCAGTAATGACACCCGGTTACGCCAATCGGAGGTCACTAAAATTAACATTGAATCGGTGTGTAACTTTGCAAAAACAATGTCGGACTGTGTAGTTTTCTCTGGGCCCCTCCCCAATCGGACCGGGAGTGACATGTTTAGCTGCATGTTCTCCTTGAATTGCTGGCTGTCTGAGTGGTGTCCAAAAAAAATGAGGGGGGCTTCATAGATAATTGGCAAAGCTTCTGGGGAAAACCTGGTCTTGTTAGGAGAGACGGCATCCATCCCACTTTGGATGGAGCAGCTCTCATTTCTAGAAATCTGGCCAATTTTCTTAAATCCTCCAAACCGTGACTATCCAGGGTTGGGACCAGGAAGCAGAGTTGTAGTCTTACACACCTCTCTGCAGCTTCTCTCCCCCTGCCATCCCCTCATTACCCCATCCCCGTAGAGACGGTGTCTGCTCCCAGACCACCAATAACCAGCAAAAATCTATTTAAGCATAAAAATTCAAAAAGAAAAAATAATATGGCACCTTCAACTGCACCACAGACTAAAACAATTAAATGTGGTTAGCAGGATGAATATGTTAGTTTAAATGAGTCAACACCCCCGAGTCACACTGTCAGAATGCTCGTAGCACGGGCCGAGGCGGAGGATTAGCAGCAATCTTCCATTCCAGCTTATTAATTAATCAAAAACCCAGACAGAGCTTTAATTCATTTGAAAGCTTGACTCTTAGTCTTGTCCATCCAAATTGGAAGTCCCAAAAACCAGTTTTATTTGTTATTATCTATCGTCCACCTGGTCGTTACTGTGAGTTTCTCTGTGAATTTTCAGACCTTTTGTCTGACTTAGTGCTTAGCTCAGATAAGATAATTATAGTGGGCGATTTTAACATCCACACAGATGCTGAGAATGACAGCCTCAACACTGCATTTAATCTATTATTAGACTCTATTGGCTTTGCTCAAAATGTAAATGAGTCCACCCACCACTTTACTCATATCTTAGATCTTGTTCTGACTTATGGTATGGAAATAGAAGACTTAACAGTATTCCCTGAAAACTCCCTTCTGTCTGATCATTTCTTAATAACATTTACATTTACTCTGATGGACTACCCAGCAGTGGGGAATAAGTTTCATTACACTAGAAGTCTTTCAGAAAGCGCTGTAACTAGGTTTAAGGATATGATTCCTTCTTTATGTTCTCTAATGCCATATACCAACACAGTGCAGAGTAGCTACCTAAACTCTGTAAGTGAGATAGAGTATCTCGTCAATAGTTTTACATCCTCAATGAAGACAACTTTGGATGCTGTAGGTCCTCTGAAAACGAGAGCTTTAAATCAGAAGTGCCTGACTCCGTGGTATAACTCACAAACTTGTAGCTTAAAGCAGATAACCCGTAAGTTGGAGAGGAAATGGCGTCTCACTAATTTAGAAGATCTTCACTTAGCCTGGAAAAAGAGTCTGTTGCTCTATAAAAAAGCCCTCCGTAAAGCTAGGACATCTTTCTACTCATCACTAATTGAAGAAAATAAGAACCCCAGGTTTCTTTTCAGCACTGTAGCCAGGCTGACAAAGAGTCAGAGCTCTATTGAGCTGAGTATTCCTTTAACTTTAACTAGTAATGACTTCATGACTTTCTTTGCTAACAAAATTTTAACTATTAGAGAAAAAATTACTCATAACCATCCCAAAGACGCATCGTTATCTTTGGCTGCTTTCAGTGATGCCGGTATTTGGTTAGACTCTTTCTCTCCGATTGTTCTGTCTGAGTTATTTTCATTAGTTACTTCATCCAAACCATCAACATGTCTATTAGACCCCATTCCTACCAGGCTGCTCAAGGAAGCCCTACCATTATTTAATGCTTCGATCTTAAATATGATCAATCTATCTTTGTTAGTTGGCTATGTACCACAGGCTTTTAAGGTGGCAGTAATTAAACCATTACTTAAAAAGCCATCACTTGACCCAGCTATCTTAGCTAATTATAGGCCAATCTCCAACCTTCCTTTTCTCTCAAAAATTCTTGAAAGGGTAGTTGTAAAACAGCTAACTGATCATCTGCAGAGGAATGGTCTATTTGAAGAGTTTCAGTCAGGTTTTAGAATTCATCATAGTACAGAAACAGCATTAGTGAAGGTTACAAATGATCTTCTTATGGCCTCGGACAGTGGACTCATCTCTGTGCTTGTTCTGTTAGACCTCAGTGCTGCTTTTGATACTGTTGACCATAAAATTTTATTACAGAGATTAGAGCATGCCATAGGTATTAAAGGCACTGCGCTGCGGTGGTTTGAATCATATTTGTCTAATAGATTACAATTTGTTAATGTAAATGGGGAATCTTCTTCACAGACTAAAGTTAATTATGGAGTTCCACAAGGTTCTGTGCTAGGACCAATTTTATTCACTTTATACATGCTTCCCTTAGGCAGTATTATTAGACGGTATTGCTTAAATTTTCATTGTTACGCAGATGATACCCAGCTTTATCTATCCATGAAGCCAGAGGACACACACCAATTAGCTAAACTGCAGGATTGTCTTACAGACAAAAAGACATGGATGACCTCTAATTTCCTGCTTTTAAACTCAGATAAAACTGAACTTATTGTACTTGACCCCACAAATCTTAGAAACATGGTGTCTAACCAGATCCTTACTCTGGATGGCATTACCCTGACCTCTATTAATACTGTGAGAAATCTTGGAGTCATTTTTGATCAGGATATGTCATTCAAAGCGCATATTAAACAAATATGTAGGACTGCTTTTTTGCATTTACGCAATATCTCTAAAATTAGAAAGGTCTTGTCTCAGAGTGATGCTGAAAAACTAATTCATGCATTTATTTCCTCTAGGCTGGACTATTGTAATTCATTATTATCAGGTTGTCCTAAAAGTTCCCTAAAAAGCCTTCAGTTAATTCAAAATGCTGCAGCTAGAGTACTAACGGGGACTAGAAGGAGAGAGCATATCTCACCCATATTGGCCTCTCTTCATTGGCTTCCTGTTAATTCTAGAATAGAATTTAAAATTCTCATTCTTACTTATAAGGTTTTGAATAATCAGGTCCCATCTTATCTTAGGGACCTCATAGTACCATATCACCCCAATAGAGCGCTTCGCTCTCAGACTGCAGGCTTACTTGTAGTTCCTAGGGTTTGTAAGAGTAGAATGGGAGGCAGAGCCTTCAGCTTTCAGGCTCCTCTCCTGTGGAACCAGCTCCCAATTCAGATCAGGGAGACAGACACCCTCTCTACTTTTAAGATTAGGCTTAAAACTTTCCTTTTTGCTAAAGCTTATAGTTAGGGCTGGATCAGGTGACCCTGAACCATCCCTTAGTTATGCTGCTATAGACGTAGACTGCTGGGGGGTTCCCATGATGCACTGTTTCTTTCTCTTTTTGCTCTGTATGCACCACTCTGCATTTAATCATTAGTGATCGATCTCTGCTCCCCTCCACAGCATGTCTTTTTCCTGGTTCTCTCCCTCAGCCCCAACCAGTCCCAGCAGAAGACTGCCCCTCCCTGAGCCTGGTTCTGCTGGAGGTTTCTTCCTGTTAAAAGGGAGTTTTTCCTTCCCACTGTAGCCAAGTGCTTGCTCACAGGGGGTCGTTTTGACCGTTGGGGTTTTACATAATTATTGTATGGCCTTGCCTTACAATATAAAGCGCCTTGGGGCAACTGTTTGTTGTGATTTGGCGCTATATAAAAAAAAAAAAAATTGAAAATTGAATTGAAAGGATGTTTGGGGATGATGAGATCATTTTTTCAAGATGATAATGCATCTTGCCATAGAGCAAAAACTGTGAAAACATTCCTTGCAAAAAGACACATAGGGTCAATGTCATGGCCTGCAAATAGTCCGGATCTTAATCCAATTGAAAATCTTTGGTGGAAGTTGAAGAAAATGGTCCATGACAAGGCTTCAACCTGCAAAGCTGATCTGGCAACAGCAATCAGAGAAAGTTGGAGCCAGACTGATGAAGAGTACTGTTTGTCACTCATTAAGTCCATGCCTCAGAGACTGCAAGCTGTTATAAAAGCCAGAGGTGGTGCAACAAAATACTAGTGATGTGTTGGAGCGTTCTTTTGTTTTTCATGATTCCATAATTTTTTCCTCAGAATTGAGTGATTCCATATTTTTTTCCCTCTGCTTGGTCTAAAAAAGTAACCATTACTGACTGCCGCAATTTTTTTTCCTGATTTCTTATAGTGTTTCTTAAAGCCAGAAAGTTGCCATTTGAAATGACTTTAGTTTTGTGTCATGTCTGTGAGCTGCTTTTTTTCTACAAAATTAAACAACTGAATGAACATCCTCCGAGGCCGGTGATTCCATAATTTTTGCCAGGGGTTGTAATTTCAACACTTAGCATCAAGCCATTCCAAACATATTCAAAATACGGCTTATAATTTATTTTTTTCGAGTAAAACTACAGTGACACAAATTGCTATTTTAGTACAATAAATAAATAATTTTCTAACAATTATAGATGTGATATTATCAGAAATAATATCACATCTACTTTAAGAAAATCCTCCTTTATGAAACTCCATCATCAAACTGTGTACCTAGTAACGCAACAGGTGAAACTGCACTATGCATAGTTTCTCCACTCACTTGTTCTTGCATAATCACTTTTTTGAGCACTGCCCACTCCATACATATTTATCATACAGCGCAATTATGATTGTCTATCTTATTAATTGATGCAAATGAAGTCCAACAAATATCCAATGATGAGTAAATGTTCTTGTTCATTTTTAATGGTGGAACAACACATTGTAGACAGCGATAACTGTATCGTGGAGCAGGTACTAAATAGTATTGTCTGTTTAATTTTTTTTAATGAGTATTAAGATACTCAAAAGTCAACTACCATATGGAAGAAACAATGATCCCAAGCTACCTGTTATGTCCTTGGAAAGGACATTTAATCTGCATTGTCTCAGTCCACGTAAGTGTAAACATAAGTATTGGCCTTGTTTGGGGAAGCAAAAGTAACACACTGTAAAGGACCTGTACCATCTGCTAGATGGAAAAGTGCTGTCAAAATGCAGCATTTCTTCTTCCTTGGAGAAGAATCATAATTTATTTATAAAATATACAAAGAGTAAACAGATAACATCAAGGGTTACAATATACCAGGGTTCTCGCCAGCGCAGTTGAGCATGAGAGCATTTTTTTTTTCTTTTTTTTTTTGAAGAACACGTCGCGCGTTATTTAACATCCCAGTTAGCAACACAAAGTGGCCCTCAAAATGCAGGAGAGACAGATCGAATGTGCTCTCACAGGGCACTCTCTCTTTCAGCCAGTGGTGTTTGCGAATAGTTGTAGCGACAGATCTACTACGAGGTGTTGGAGGCAGCTCAGATTTTTCACGAATGGCATGCAATTCCTCCTCCGTGCGCAAGTTGGCGTCAATCGTGTTATGTGTGAAGGGGCCCTTAAAATTAACATTCACCAGATATTTCCTACATAACTAATGTGAACAGCAATGCAATTATGTATTATGATACAAACTGCATATGTATGTACTCATGTATAGTTCATGTACCGATACTCTGACTTGTCTAAAGAAAAATGGCTGTTAAAGTGATGATTTGCATTAACAATAAACCTTATATTCAGTTTGTCCTCTGAAGATGGAGGGAGTCTTCATAATTGGCTGTAATTCCTAAACAGTTAATGCAATGTTTCTGTTAAAACTGTTAAAGCTGATGGTCTACAGTACAAAATAAAAATTAGGCAGTGTATATTTTGCCAAGTATGGCAAACACGCACCTAGCGCTATTTGACCAGATCTCCTCACTGATTGGCGGGTTCAAATGACGTCGTCAAAGAGTTTATTTCAACATGGCGATGCCCTCGGCAAAGTTGAACTGCACAGTATTTCGTTGTATGCAGCACTGGCAAAATGGCAGGTTGTGCTGTTTTGCTGCCTGTCTAAATGTATTCAAGACGGACGGAACAGCCGCGGTCGAGCGGGAATTTAAAGGCAATTGGAGTTTAAAATCTCCTTATTTCACATTCATGATAGTAGCGCGATACTGGTGATTTTCATTTTTGAAAATTGGCATATTTTCACTATTTTCAGGGGTGGACTGATCAAAGGTTTTGCAGACATGACAGAGAAAAAAACAGGATAAACACACGTGCCAACGTGGACTTCTGTACGAGGTCTCTTAGATAATAAACCGACCCTTTTATTTTTTTTTTAACTATATGGATTTGAATGACATGCGATTACACCAATCATGCTTGAACCCTCGTGCGCATGCGTGAGTTTTTTCACGAGTGTCGGTGACGTCATTTCCCTGTGGGCAGGCCTTGAGTGAGATGTGGTCCCGCCCTCTCGGCTGAATTCCTTTGTTTCACACGCTGCTCGAGACGGCGCGCATTGCTTTATCAAAATTTTTTCTGGACCTGTGAGGAATATCCGAGTGGACACTATTCGAGAAATTAAGCTGGTTTTCTGTGAAAAGTTTAACGGCTGATGAGAGATTATGGGGTGTTGTATAATAAATGTTATTGTGCTGTTTTGCACCTGTCTTAACGTAACCCTGAGAATGTACTTGTTATTCAATTTTGTTTTAGCACTCTGGGGTCAGTCTGAACTGGGAGCGAAGAGCTGGATGTACTTGTTATTATTACACTGATAGCACAACTTTGTTTTTGTAGCCACTAACGACTGGGAGTGAAGCATGCTGGGGTCATTCTGAACTGGGAGTGAAGAACTGCTTTTATTATGTCTTTGTAATAGAGAAAATAACTTTCAGATGCCTGTTGATTAAAGAAATTATGTGCGCCAGGGAGGTTGAGTTGGCCACTCACCCTCCCTTCGCGGACACACTAGAAAAGAGGAGTAGAACCATGCTTCAACAGAGTCTGCTGCGGGTTAACGTACGAACGCCCAGCCGGTTGACAGGTGCACTCTGCTGAAGGTGTTGGCTCTCCACCTTAAAGGCGTCACGGTAAGAGAGAAAAATGCGCTGCAACCACTTGTGTTTGATGTAACTGCTTTTGTGGGGATAAATATACGCCTTTTTGTTCTAGCAAAATGCAGTCTGTGTGATCATTTCTGTGTGTCGATCTGACCGAACCTTGTGTTTCAAAACAGGTGTTTCTGTCGGTGTAAGGACTTCCCACGGAGCGGGACGTCCTGCAGCGCTTCCAGGCGCTGTCGTCGGCCTGTTTCGAGCTGAAAACATCCTAATTTAAGGCTTAATTCACCCAGGACATCGTGAGAGAACAGAGAAGATTCAGAAGAGGCCGGCATGAGGAATTTATGCGGACATTCCACTGTTTAAGGACATTTTTTTAATGAAAGACGTACACGCAATTCGCCGAGTCGTTTCCGTGACGACTCTGCAAATCTGTGTGCGCCGCGACAGGAAAAACACCTCCGTGTTGAAAACCATTTGTAGAATTCAGGCGGCTTTTAATGGCTTTCAACAAGTGAGTAACTGAGAAATTGTTTAACAGCTGGGCATGTTCCAACTTGCCCGTTAAGATTTTCCAACAGAGGTGTTTTTCCTGCCGCGACCCCCCCGCAGTCGGGTCCAGCCCGACATGCGACTCTGCCTGCACGTTCTTTCATTACAAAATGACCGTTAACAATGGAATGTCCGAATAAACTCCTCATGCCGACTTCTTCTGAAAGTTCTCTGTTCTCTGACGACTTACTGCGTCAACAGAGCCTGAAATGTGGAAGTTTTCAACTTGAAACGGCGAGACGCTGCCGCCCTCGAAGCGCAGATCGCCGTCAGGCGCCGTGGACCGTCCTAAAGCGACACTACCAGACCAAAATCTCTCATCAGCCGTTAAAATTTTTACCGAAAACCAGCTGAATTTATTGAATGGTGTCCACTCAGTTGTGCCTTACAGTTTTGAAAAAATTTTTATCAAACAAAGCAACAGTCTCTGAGCCATTCCTAAACAATGAAAAAAAATCGACGAGCGGGTGGACGACTCCTCACTCAAAGACTGCCCACAGGCAAATGACGTAACCGACAGGCGTGAAAAAACTCTTGCATGCCCACGAGGGTTCAAGCATGTCTGATGTAATCACACGTGATTCAAATCCATATGGTTTTTGAAAAAAATAATAAGGTCGGATACTTTCTAATAGACCTCGTATTTTTGTTTTGTTGTCTTGAATTGCAGGTTTTGGAAATCACAAATCTAAGAGATTATTTCTGTTTACTATGGCATTTTGAATGTTTTATCATGTTAGCTACACAAAATGAGGCCACTTACGAGTAAGGCCAAATAAAAAATAAGTTGTTTATCATCCCCGCCCGACAGAAAATTACCAAGACTGCAAAAATTATTTCCACCGTGTCAAAAAATATTTGTTATTTTTTCTATTTAATTTTTATTTATTCTTTTTTTAATCTATTTTTTTATTTTATTTATTATTTTATTTTTTTAATTATTTTCCACTGGCACTTTTCTCCACACGGTGGAAATTATTCGGGTACGGCTATGCCATATTTTTGAGGCTGTTTTAGCGATGGCACCCAAAACGACATGGAATCCCTCCGCCACTTGGTGATTTTCTGTTTCCGATTCAAACGACTTTATGGTACCCAAAATGAATAGAATCCCTCCGACTTTATGACACCCCAAAACGGCATTAAAAGATGAAAATTAGCACCAACACTTAATGCCGAAGGCGCCGTCATGTTGAAATACTCTTCAATGACGTCATTTGAACTAGCCAATCAGCGAGGAGATCCGGTCAAACTACCAGATGTGTTTGCCGTATCCGCAAAATATCCACTTAGTGATCCACTGTAGCCTTATTTGCATAGTAAAATCCTATTCATACGTAATCGCGTGGACCATGAGGCTATAGGTACGTGTACATGTATTTGCTATTGAATATATAGATTCCTAAACTACACTCAACAAAATATAAACGCAACACTTTTGGTTTTGCTCCCATTTTGTATGAGATGAACTCAAAGATCTAAAACTTTTTTCCACATAACACATATCACCATTTCCCTCAAATATTGTTCACAAACCAGTCTAAATCTGTGATGTGAGCACTTCTCCTTTGCTGAGATAATCCATCCCACCTCACAGGTGTGCCATATCAAGATGCTGATTAGACACGATTAGTGCACAGGTGTGCCTTAGACTGCCCACAATAAAAGGCCACTCTGAAAGGTGCAGTTTTATCACACAGCACAATGCCACAGATGTCACAAGATTTGAGGGAGCGTGCAATTGGCATGCTGACAGCAGGAATGTCAACCAGAGCTGTTGCTCGTGTATCGAATGTTCATTTCTCTACCATAAGCCGTCTCCAAAGGCGTTTCAGAGAATTTGGCACTACATCCAACCAGCCTCACAACCGCAGACCACGTGTAACCACACCAGCCCAGGACCTCCACATCCAGCATGTTCACCTCCAAGATCGTCTGAGACCAGCCACTCGGACAGCTGCTGAAACAATCGGTTTGCATAACCAAAGAATTTCTGCACAAACTGTCAGAAACCGTCTCAGGGAAGCTCATCTGCATGCTCGTCGTCCTCATCGGGGTCTCAACCTGACTCCAGTTCGTTGTCGTAACCAACTTGAGTGGGCAAATGCTCACATTCGCTGGTGTTTGGCACGTTGGAGAGGTGTTCTCTTCATGGATGATGCAAAGGAGATGTGTTGCACTGCATGAGACAAATGGTGGTCACACCAGATACTGACTGGTATCCCCCCCAATAAAACAAAACTGCACCTTTCAGAGTGGCCTTTTATTGTGGACAGTCTAAGGCACACCTGTGCACTAATCATGGTGTCTAATCAGCATCCTGATATGGCACACCTGTGAGGTGGGATGGATTATCTCAGCAAAGGAGAAGTGCTCACTATCACAGATTTAGACTGGTTTGTGAACAATATTTGAGGGAAATGGTGATATTGTGTATGTGGAAAAAGTTTTAGATCTTTGAGTTCATCTCATACAAAATGGGAGCAAAACCAAAAGTGTTGCGTTTATATTTTTGTTGAGTATATGTTAACCACAACCACTAATCCTTACAATAGCCCCTAACGCTAACCATAACATAGAATTTGTAATTATTATTACTACGACTAGATTAACTAGATTATAGACTAGATTAACAAAAATATTTTACCTTTAAAAGAGTTTAAAAAGTTTGCCTTTCAAAAAAGTTTATACTCTGGCCCTCATGTGAGCCAGAGTGTGTGTGTGTGTGTGTGTGTGTGTGTGTGTGTGTGTGTATATGTATATATATAACATAACATGACATGACAACCAGCAGCTGCTGCTGGTTGTCATGGAGCCCAAATCATACGCCTCCATGCAAAAAAACACAAAACATCGTGATATCGAACCGTGAACACCGTAACGGTCATCAGTACCATGAACTCAATTCTTGTTTATTCCACAAACGTAATAATCATTAAAAATATTTGCATCTCGATTGACCACATTATATAAAGACTTACTTTTGCAGCTAAATATAGCTTCACTAATCCAGTTTAGCAAAACTCAGAATAACACTTCCGAGTTTATGACTGCAAACGACGACACGTAGCCTAAACCGTACATGAAATTTGACACTGAATATTCGTCATGTCAACACTTGCAACGAAATGTCGCCGAAGGTACTTTTACGATGTTCAACAGTAAACACGGCAAAGTAAATGTGAAGCTAGCTGACTGCTAGCTACCTTTAGGAAGCTAACCCAAACAGCGAACAAGTTCATGTTAACGCTAATGAAGCGCACTGCTTTGCATAAACAGCGGTGGAAAAGCTCACAAAATACTCTTGTGAAATATAAGAGACTACCTGTTTTTCAGGGTTGTCCGCAGCCTGTTAGAGCTGCTCGGCTCGCCGACACGCTCTTTCTTAAGCCGGAGGGTGTAAGCCAACATGGGGAGTGTCTTCTAAAGAGCAGCGTCTAACATAACCGGAGGCGTTTCCAAAAAAAAAGGGTTCAAATGTCTGATGTGTCCTTCATGTTCTGTCTTTACAGCAAGATAACTTATTTTTATGACTAGTAGTGTCAGTAATTCATACGTCCTCGGCAAAGGAAACCTAGATACCTGCTGTTCGAAATAATAAACGCAAACCACGTTATGGTTTTCCCCAATTTTAAAATTCCCAACGTTAGTTATTAATGCATTCTTGCCTTTTACGATTACTTATAACAATGATTCTCAAAGTGTGGGTCTTGGTCCCCTGATGGACCGTGAAGGAACTGCATGAGAGCCTTCCATTGTCATTTAAAAAGTGAAAAAAAAAATATTTCATTTTAAACTAGAAGACAGCACTCGTAGAGGGCAAACCTCCACCAACATTAGTTTCCAATTCCACAAAAATCAAGTTCAAAGTCGTGTTAGAAGTGACTTTTCATAAGCTAAATTAGATGTGATCAAATGCTAGGAGTATGTATTTAGTTCAAGCACTTCAATCAGAGTTTTTTTTTTTTTTTTTTGTGGTGGTGTCAGTTTTTTTTTTTTCAACTTTTTCGGTTTTTGAATTCGTTTTCAGATCATTTTCACAGATCAGTGGTTATCTCTGCTATGCATAATTTGTCATTGCTTTTTGGCTCTTGGTTTCCAGCTGATAACTGGAAGATAGACATACAGGCATAAAATTGGAACCTCCATCCAATTTTGGTGGTGTAGGTACCATCCATAAAAGAAAAATGAGAGTGATTGAGGCACTTTTGATTAATGTATATAATGTAAAGTGTACACCAAATGGGCTTTTCAATATTAAATTCAAATGTCTGCAAAATCCACAATCCAGATCAGATCTGGATCAAACATTGTCAATCAGTAAAGGATACCTTCCTAGATAATGCTGTCAAAGATTAAAGAAATTTGTTCTTTTTTTGTCAGAATTATGACTTTTTGAATATTTGTTCAATATGAAAGTATAGGGATTTTTCCAATTTTCCAAGATTTTTCCTGACTTTGACCTTTGACCTATGACCTTGAAATTTAATCAGTTCTTGCCTATCAAGATATGAATCCTCTGTAATATATATATATATATATATATATATATATATATATATGAAAATTGTGGGTTACAGGCGTTTCACAAACAAATCATTACCTCCACCCAACTTCGCTGGCGGAGATAATTATCCAAAAGGGTTTATTATTGCTTTTTTAAAAATGTAATCATAAGTAATAAATCAAAGCTATGGGGTTTAAATTGCACATTATCCTTTATTTATCTGACCTATTTTAATATACTTAATCTCATGTGTCGATCAAAACTGTGACTAAACATTTGTGTTGACCCCATAAGATTTTCAAAAGTTGGGAGCTGGGTGGTACATTGGATTAATGGTTAGCACTGTTGCCTTACAGCTAGAAGTGTAGCAAGGTGAAATCCAGATTGAAATATATTTCTACTAGCTTGGTTAGTGGGGATTCCCATTTGGTTGACCTGGTAGACACAAAGATGTATCATTCAAGTCTGACTAGGTTTAAGGGTAGAGTTAGGAGCTGGATTTCCATGACAGATTTGTGCAAATGTAAGTGATATTTTCATAATGTAAAAAAAAAAAAAAAAACTATTGTGAAATGACAGTAGTTGTGCAGCTTAGCTAAAATTCCCATAAAAATTGTTCATTTTGTTATAAAAGCAAGGAATCTGGCACACATATTCTAATTTAACTAATGTTTATTTTCAGATATGGTGCCATCCTGGAGCTGACCTCTAATGAGCTACAGGGGTCAATAAAGAATTACACAGGGGTCAAAACTTAAAAATTCTCCAGTCATGTTGAATCTATACCACATTATTTGTCTGATCACAAGGATTCCAAAAAGGTATTGTTTGGACTATCTATGACTGGATTCCATGGAGTTAAGAGGTAAAAACAGCAAAAATGGTGACAAAGGTCAGTTACAGTTTGTACAGGGTTCAAAAGTTAAAGTTGCTCCAGTTTTGGTAAAGAATGATGCAATTTATTGGTTGAGTTAGTAGCATTTTAAAAACGAATAGTTTGCACCATCTGTCATGCTTAGTTATCATATTACGGGGTAACATATGTCATATACGTCATCCAATCCCGTGGACCTTGTTTGACCTTTACTTTGGAGACCAAGCATTCAACACAGTCAAAACTGTTCCATTTATTAATCCTTTTATTTTAACCAATAATTTGCATCACTTTTTTTTTTTTTTTTTACCAAAACTGGAGCAATTTAAACTTTTGACTCCTGTACAAACTGAAACTGACCTTTCTCATCATTTTTGCTGTTTTTACCCCATAACTCCAGAACATTCAGTCATAGATACTCCAAACTATGCCTTTTTGGAAATGTTATGATCAGACAAATAATGTGGTATAGTTTTCAACATGATTGGAGCATTTTTAAATTTTCACCCCTGTGTAATTCTTTATTGACCCCTGCAGCTCATTAAAGGTCAGCTCCAAGATGGCTCCATATCTGAAAATAAAAATTAGTTAATTTAGAATATGTGTGCCAAATTCCATGCTTTTATCACAAAATGAACCATTGTTTTGGCATGCCACCCACTACAGGGTTTCCATTGACTGGTAGAATGCAGCTGCTGGATTTTGTCCTTTTGTGATAACTGTCATTCCAGTGAGGCTATCGTGAGAACAGTAATTTCAGTAGTCATGGTGAAGGAAGGATTGGTCCTGCTAAGTATTAACATTTTGTTTTGTTTTTGTTATTGTTGTTGTTGTTGTTTTTTTTTTGTTTTTTTTTTTTTTATTAATACATTATTGCCGTAATGTCATGTCTTATCATGCTTAAGAGGTTATCCATGCCATGTATTTTAGAATGTCATGTGACCTGTATAATAACAGAAAAGGTTTTTCCATTCCAGTTTTGCAAAATATGGCACTTTTTTTTGCAGAATTCTTTGAAAAAGTGTTGTAATGTGGGTAATGGAAACCTACCTAGTGTTAGGGTTGCAGTTACAATTTCAGTGGATGGTAAGTGAAATGTACCAAGTAGCTCAATGTGATAAGTGTTGACCTACGAATATGTAGATATGGATTTGTATCCTGTCACACTGCCTGTCTGTGCCTTTACACACAAGTCCACCCAGTCCCAGTCAATCAATCAATCAATCAATCAATCAATTTTTTTATATAGTGCCAAATCACAACAAACAGTTGCCCCAAGGCGCTTTATATTGTAAGGCAAGGCCATACAATAATTATGTAAAACCCCAACGGTCAAAACGACCCCCTGTGAGCAAGCACTTGGCTACAGTGGGAAGGAAAAAACGCCCTTTTAACAGGAAGAAACCTCCAGCAGAACCAGGCTCAGGGAGGGGCAGTCTTCTGCTGGGACTGGTTGGGGCTGAGGGAGAGAACCAGGAAAAAGACATGCTGTGGAGGGGAGCAGAGATCGATCACTAATGATTAAATGCAGAGTGGTGCATACAGAGCAAAAAGAGAAAGAAACAGTGCCTAACCAGCCCAACCAGTTATAAATGGGTATCAGTCTGAGCACTCCTGGCATCTCATCCAGGGAGAGTCGTAGATGTTCACATGCTTTACACTGTGGATTACAGGGATAAGCACAAATGGGCATCAGGATGAAAACAGGACTTTAAAAGAAATGCAAAATGTGGCAACACACCTGTGATCTGGTCTTCTTTGGCTGGCCAAATGCCATATGTGCACAGCAGGGCCTCACTAAATTTTGCTAAGTATGAGCGATGTCTCCCAACAATATTATTACATTTCTACTGGGAATAATTACCCACTTGTGGTACTTCCACTGAAGACTCAATGTGTGACATTGTTTGTTCAATAAAGTTAGGAAAACATGTATGTTAGCTGGTTAGTCACTTTCAAAAGGAAATATTTATGTTTATTGGCTAGCTTGGGACTAAAACAGACTGAGAGATGCTACTGAAAAATGTCACACCACAGGACCAGTTGTCTATCTGGGTGGTTGCCATCCAGAACTCAAGATGGTTCTGTAGTGTGATGAACGTGGTGATGCACGGCACCAGCAGATGCTCCCAGACATGCCTGTCTGTGCACAACTATCTTTGTTTTGGCGGTTGTCCAAGAACAAATGCCAACACTAAGCCTTATTAAAGACAAAGACACGTTGTGTATTAGGCAATAATATGGCAAAATTTATGTTGATGGAGAAGCTGTATGCTTTCACAGCAAAGATTGTTTCTCCAGCGAGAATCTGTAAGAATTCTCTGGCTCGTTACATTGGGCAGCAGAGGACAGGATAATACTGCAGCAATAGTGTGAGAACATTTTATGGATCTTTTATTTGATTTTTTTTTTTTTAAACAGACACTGGGATTCACATCCTTTGCTTTGGTTGTGAATTCAAGGTAACTATAGTTTTCTAGTTTTTTGTGAAAGAACAAACTTTTCTGCAGTTAATTTCAAGCAAGCAAAAGTGATTTCATTGATGTATTTCTTTAATCCTCAAGTGACCAATCCATTTTAGCGACTAATATGGTAGGATAATTATAGCATCAAATATAGAAGAACCGGTGACTAACAAATATGCCAATAATGAACCCATCATTATCAGGCTCGGTGGAAAGGAATGGCTGTACACAAATGCAGGACTAAGATACATAGCTCTGTGGTTTAAGATGGTTTAGTGTAATAGTAAGCTGGGTTTGGTACACATAAAGGCAGTCCATCAAGAGCAAAAGTACATCTAACATCAGGCTATGGCGTGGTCGAATAAACAGGCAGGTGGTCATAAACACAAGGAGGCTAGTAGGATGAGGAAAGGAGCAGAGCTGGAAGTGAAAGTACAAGGCACATCAATCTGGCGAGGAACAGGTGCAACCAGTGGATCATAAATAC
This sequence comes from Thalassophryne amazonica, assembly GCF_902500255.1. Taxonomy (NCBI): domain Eukaryota; kingdom Metazoa; phylum Chordata; class Actinopteri; order Batrachoidiformes; family Batrachoididae; genus Thalassophryne; species Thalassophryne amazonica. The sequence continues at coordinate 27,923,936 of NC_047116.1, read as the reverse complement.
ATCCAGGTGATAGTGATGTGCAGATCGATACTGAAATATCGATACCTCCGATACCCGATCTTTATGCTCTAAAATCGATTCTCAAATCAAAATATCGATACTTTTGATACAACCCCAATTCCAATGAAGTTGGGATGTTGTGTAAAATGCAAATAAAAACAGAATACAATGATTTGCAAATCCTCTTCAACCTATATTCAATTGAATACACCACAAAGACAAGATATTTAATGTTCAAACTGATAAACTTTATTTATTTATTTATTTTGCCATAAGATCCTTTACACAATGATGCCAGTTTTTAATGCAGTGCTGCCTGAGGGATCGAAGGTCACAGGCATTCAATATTGGTTTTCGGCCTTGCCGCTTACGTGTGGAAAGTTCTCCAGATTCTCTGAATCTTCTAATTATATTATGGACTGTAGATGATGGAATCCCTAAATTCCTTGTAATTGAACATTGAGAAACATTGTTCTTAAACTGTTGAACTATTTTTTCATGTAGTTGTTCACAAAGTGGTGATCCTCGCCCCATCTTTGCTTGTGAACAGCTGAGACTTTTGGGGATGTTCCTTTTATACTCAATCATGAGTGTCCTCAGTTCCCAAATGCTTATTGAGTGTTCTTAGAAGGAAAGGTGATGTATCACAGTGGTAAACATACCACTGTCCCAGCTTTTTTGAAACGTGTTGCAGGCATCCATTTCAAAATGAGCAAATATTTGCACAAAAACAATAAAGTTTATCAGTTTGAACATTAAATATCTTGTCTTTGTGGTGTATTCAATTCAATATAGGTTGAAGAGGATTTGAAAATCATTGTATTCTGTTTTTATTTACATTCATTACAGTCATTTGAGGTAATGTATATCATTAACAGGAACACAGTGGAGAGTAACTAAACTTTTGAAATTTTTGTCTAAATGACACGTCGCGGATGGTTGGCAATTATTGTTGCATTTATTTATTTAATTAAATATTTTACTGGCAATTTTAATTTGAGTCACTCAGCATTATAAAACAGCAAGTGATTATATCACCTTATTGTTGGCTATTTGGGGTTATTACATACATAGTTGAATGTAATTAAGACTAAGCAGTCAGTGCAGAGTTGCCCCAGCATCAGTTTTGCCCGGTGATCTTATCGTTTAAAGATGATACTCTAAGAGCAGCAACACTCACAAGATGCCTGGGAGAGATGATTGCAAAAGATTTCCAGCCTCTGTCCATAGTAGAAGACCAAAGTTTGTGAGAGCTCTTGACCCAAAATATAAACTCCCAGGAATAAAACCTGACAGACTCATCTTGTAAAGATGTTCGATGAATGAAAAGACAAAGTAATTCTTTATGAAGTTATAATTTGAAATACAGTACTTTTTCTTTTTACATTTACCACGCACATTATGTGTATTTGCACAAAGTATCAGTATCAGATCAGTATCGCCGATACCAGCCTGAATTTTACTCAGTATCGGGTTGGAAAGGAAATTGGTGGTATCGAACATCACTACCAGGTGATGAGCTACAAATTAGAAACACATGAATGGAAAGCACAAGAACAAGGGTGTGGCTGCCAGACAGAGTGAAATGCCCACCACCAAGTGCCAGGAGACAGACAAGAGAGATAGACAGACAGACAGACCCAAGCAAGAAAATAAACACACTCAGAAAACCAATGAACAAAAATAACAAAACAGACCAGAAAATAAAACAGGACATGGCAAAATCTCAAACCCTAACAATCATCAGCCATCCTTTGTGACAATCATGAGCTATTTCCATCCTCACTCTGGGCATCAAGAATCAGGCTCAATGCTTGTGCAACTGTAAATCTTGCTATTCTAGGTCTGTTGGCCGTGCTTCCCTGCAAAACAGTAATATATAATGATCAGAGTTGGCAAATTACAAAACCATTTGAAGCTATAGTGTCGAAAATTTCATAGATCTTCCCAAAGGGTCACAACTTTGGATTATACTTGCCACACGGATCGACCGATCCTTGGAAAATTCTATGAACTAATGCAGGACAAATAGGTTCACACATTCATGGTAAGAAACTTTTTTCCGATTAAAATTAGAAAAATAGTGCACAAAAATATATGCCCGGGGTCATAAATGACCCCAGTCGGTCGTTTGAGGGTTAATTGAATATGCATCAACTTAAAATGTTAAAAAGTCTCTTGACTTGTGTAAAGAAATGTGGGTGGGCATGATTTAGTTGTGTTATACTAAATGGTGTCCATATGCATTTGATTATTTTAGCTTTGACATTTTTATTAAATTTAAGTTAAGTTTTAACCATTTGTTTTTACTGTGAGCTTAAAGGGCATAAACAGAAATTTGAATATAGGGAAGTTTGATTTTTTTTTTTTTTTAATTTCGTGTACAATAAATAAATAAATAAAATGTATAAAAGCCCAAGGATGCCCAATTTTTTTTTCTCATGCCACTGTAGTTACCATAAAGCCCCATAGATACCACAAGTTAGTTTGAGTCTTAACGTTCACTAGCACAGAGTGAAAATCATCATTCACAATATAGAGACAGATTTCGGCATGTTGATCATTGCTTTATTATCTGTGCATTTTTCTTCCATTTTAACAATCATGTTCTGTTTTTGGATGGATATCCGGATTTTATTACTCATTTGAGGGCTCTGTAATGTCACATTTTTTTCAATAATTTTAAAATTCTTACAAGTTACATTATTACAACATTGTATCAAAATGTTGTTTTCTGAATTGTCCCCACACACACCCAAAAAATAATAAAATAAAAATTAAAGTCTTATAAGACTGATTTCTGACGTGTAATAGGCCGATTTCTGACGGAAAACCTCTATGTGCATAACCCAACTATCGAAGACCAACATTTGGAACCTGTTATTAAAGCCTCTGAAATCTTACAAACAAACTGATCTGGGCTACCCAAAGAAACCCATTTAAATAATAATATTTGAAGATGTTGCTGAAGGGCTGTTTATGAGAGAAAAATTTGTTATAAAGGCTTATATTTTTAAGTTACAATCAGTTGAATTGAAAAGATGTTTTTATTATTATTATGCAGATACTTGTTTAATATACAGTGTTAAAAAGCTCAAATTTCTGCCTTTAAAACCAGTCTGATTTCTATGATTTAATTTAACCATTTGATCAGTTCTGTAAGGGGTGTACCAGAGATCCTGACCCATCACCCCACCGCTTAAAAATATTTAATGAATGCAATTTTGCAGGGTTTATTCTAAGGATTTTTTACAACTGCACAAGCCCTAAGGTTGATGTTGATATGACTCTTACCAAAGACACATAAGACAGCCAATGAGTTGCACTTACTTGAACATTGGTTTAAATGTTACTATGCTAGCCATACTTAAGTTAACTTTACTTTAGGTTTGTGTTGCTGTAACTTGAGGTTTATGATCATGTACTTCTGATATGACCCCTGGGCCGGCCCTAGATTATGACAGTTTTTGCTTCTTTTGCTCATTCAGGTTTATAATGTCAGAAGCAATAATGGTTGATAATCCTAATTGTTTAAGTAATAAGTAACAATTGCATGGTTTACAATGTATAGTATGAAGTAGTTAGAAGTAATATTATCTAAGTTATTAATAAATAATAAGTATGTTTGAATTACATTGTAAATTTAATGAAAATAAAAATACATTGTTATTGAGTGATCAGTGACTTCTGTTGTGGTTCAATATTAACATTATCAACTCTTTTCATCATGGAAATTTTGGAAAATGAAACAAAATGTGAAAAAATATCTGTAAAAATTTAGTATTTACAATTGCACAAATCTGGATTTACAACCGCACATTTTCAATTTACAACTGCACAAAAGGGGTACAACTGCACATTAGAATAAACCCTGCAATTTTGAGAAATGTACAAAGCAAGATAAAGCAAGGGGATTAAAATATATTTTGTGATAAATTTATACATAAGTGTTCTTCTGATCTAAAAAAAGAAATACTTCGTATTTCATTCAAGAACACATGAGACACAGTGCAAATTTATTGTAGCACCTTAATGTTATCCAGGGCTCAGAGCCACATGGAAGAATTAGTCTTTTAACCAATAAAAGCAATTTCCAAACATAATTGAGAACATGTTTCAATACATATGCATGAAAAAAGGATTTTCCATATGACTGACTCATATGTTTGTGTAATTGATTGAGGGGATGACCCATTATATTAGCTGTTATTTGAGAACCATCAAAACGCACAAAATTGCAAATTGCCCATGCTTGTATGTGAATTAATGCCCCATTCATCATCATTATGAGTTGATAAGTTAATTTAACCATTTCATTCTGTCTTAATGAGCTATAGTTGAATTAATGTCATGTAATATATGAAAGTAACATTTGAACAGAGGCAATGATTTGAGACAAAGAGAGTAGAGACGGCTTTTGAAGCATAATGGCGGCATAAATCTCATCAGACTTATTGTTTTCCAGGCATTTTTGAAAAATAAATACATTTTTGAAATCATAGGTAGGATTACCTGAGATGATTTTATTGAACTTATTTTATTTTATAAATTTTTTTGCAACATGTTTTTGATTACAGTAATTGACTTAAGCAATTATTTTAAATCACATAATTGATATGACTGGAATATCAATTGTGAATAATAGCCCATCAGATTAAAATGTGAAAATAACATCCAAGTGTCTTCAGGGGGCGCAGTCAGGATTTTCTGAGTTGGGGTCTAATGCAATCAAATAGTTGCATTTTTTGTGCACACATAGTATGACATTATATATTAAACAACACTATGTTTCATTATTACAGTATGTCTGTGCAGTATTCTAATAATAGCGGTATAATTAATAATTATTATTTCTCACCACAAATTCAGCAACATCTGTGTCTCTTTAGATCTTGGAGATAAGGTGTCATATATGAAAAAACCTATTGAATTAGCCTCTCATTTAAAAATGTAAATAAATGAAAAGCTTTGTCTTCAATTGTAATACATATTTTGTTTGCAATCCTTTTGAAACTGCCAGTAATGATAACTGAACAATAACCCTCACACAGAGTCTCTGTTAGGTACTTCACTCTTGCAGAGAACTACCAGAAAGAAGGATGCCTCATCTCTGGGAATTAAGGCAGATTAATATTTCATAAAACAATTTGTTTGTATTGTCTGAACAGTTGAAAGCCCCTTTAATAAAAACAATACCGCAACTCAACTCAAAGACTTTGACATTAAATGTCAGGAACAATCAACACGTGAGACCCATATAAATTTTCAAGCCAATCTTGTGCTGATTGCCGCCATATGGGTTGGCATCAGAAAGTCAGGGGATTTTGGGAGGTGATGGTCATCTAGTTAAAGTGTTTGGCTTATGACCAGAGGTTCCTCGCTTCAAATCCACATCAGACAGGAACATTGTGCAAGGTCCTTAATCCCCAAGTTGCTCCCAATGTGTAGTGAGTGCCTTGCATTGTAGCACCCTGATGTCAGTGTGAATGGGTAAATGTGAGGGATCACTGTAAAGCGCTTTGACCATAAAGGTGCTATATAAATGCAGGCTATACCATCCATTTTTTCTAGATCTATGTTTACCCTAATTCACATTATTTTTTCTGTAGATGTATGACAGAAAAAAAAAAAAACAAGAACCTGCGGAATTACCTGCGGAATTCTCATGCAGTATGACTGTTGCACTTTGCTTTGCTCTCAGGCCATCAGACTGTACAACTTCTCACTTGGGGGGAGGAGTAACAGGAAGACAGAGGACGGGAAGGAGAGTAACAGTAGTAGCCATTAAACCAGTAGCAATACGTCTGGTATTTATATTATATTTGCAAACTGTTTTTTTTTTTACTTTTACTTTTGACACTCTGTGTGCTTCTTGCCCTGTGTGCTGCTATTCAATGCTGCTGGAACCTCAATTTCCCAGAGGGTGTTGTGTGGGCCGCTGAAGAGGAGGTACTGCTGGCCCACCACCAGAGGGCGTCCTGCCTGAAGTGCGGGCTTCAGGCAGGTGAGGGCGCTGGAGCACCGGGAGTGGCAGCTGTCACTCATCAACAACACCAGCTGTCACTCATCATCATCATCCACACCTCGAGAAGTGCGAGTTCCACCGTACTTCTTTGTCCTTCCTGGGGTTCATCATCTCCTCCAACTCCGTCGCACCCGATCCGGCCAAGGTTGCGGCGGTGAGGGATTGGCCCCAACCGACGAGCCGTAGGAAGCTGCAACAGTTCCTCGGCTTTGCATATTTCTACTGGAGGTTTATTAAGGGTTATAGCCAGGTAGTTGGCCCCCTGATGGCCCTGACCTTCACTAAAGTCCCCTTCACCTGCTCGAATCGGTGCGAAGCCGCATTTAGGGAGTTGAAACTGCTGGGGAAAGTGTAGTGACACGGACCCACAACAGGGGGCGCAAATTAACGGTCAATAGATGAGCCAAAAGGTAACAATTTAATGTTGTGAATATACACAACGATTATACAGACAATCACAGAATCTGATAGCAGTCAATACACCAAGGTGACGTGTGGGCAGGCTCGAGGATAGAAGACGTCTGTCCTGAGAAGAGCCGGGACCACACGATTTCCACTGCCACAAAACCCGGTGAATTCTGGAGCCGCCAAGTCCCGAATTCCCAGGTGATCACCGTCCCCGACTGTCGGATCTGGTACTGCTGGCGAGGAGCACAAACAGTGAGATGTGGGTGTGTGCACACCCAGTAACAAAAACAGTCAGAAGGTGGAAAGTCACCTCCACCTCTAATCACACACTCGTGCAGCTCCTGATAAACCACCTATCTGGTTTGGGTGTAAAGCGAAGCCGTCACTGTTCACACCAAACGCCAATCCAGCAGATAAGGCACACCACAGGAAAACGGCTGCAAGAGAGTTCAGACTATTATTCAGTATTAAGTCAGCAGAGAAATTACCTTCACAGGTAGATGATATCTCGGCAACGAGGTGGAGATGATGTCCGGTTTTTATGGAGTGAGATGATGAAGTGTAGATGGGTGACAGCTGTCAAGAGATAATGAGTGACAGCTGTCACCCCCGGCTGTGTCCGTGGCGGCAGCGCCCTCTCGTGCCTGAAGCCTGCACTTCAGGCAGGGCGCCCTCTGGTGGTGGGCCAGCAGTACCTCCTCTTCTGGAGGCCCACACAACAGAAACATCGGTTCTCGTCTGCACCCGTTCTGGTGCAGCCCGATCCCAATCGCCAGTTTGTTGTTGAAATGGATGCCTCTGACTCAGGGATAGGAGCCGTGCTGTCCCAGAGCGGAGAGTCCGACAAGGTTCTCCATCCATGTGCCTATTTTTCCCGCAGGTTGACCCCGGCGGAGCGGAACTATGACGGCGGCAATCGGGAACTTCTTGCGGTGAAAGAGGCTCTTGAGGAGTGGAGACACCTGTTGGAGGGAGCTGCGGTACCATTTACGGTTTTCACGGACCATCGGAACCTAGAGTACATTCGGACCGCCAAGCATTTGAACCCCAGGCAAGCCCGCTGGTCACTGTTCTTTGGGCGATTGACTTCGGACTACCTACCGTCCCGGGACTAAGAACCAGCGATCTGACGCCCTGTCCCGGGTCCATGAAGAGGAGGTCAAGGTCGAGCTGTCAGATCCACCGGAACCTATCATCCCCGAGTCCACTATCGTGGCAGCCCTCACCTGGGACGTGGAGAAGACCGTCCGGGAGGCCCTGACACGGAACCCGGACCCGGGGACCGGCCCAAGGAACAGACTCTACGTCCCACCAGAAGCCAGAGCTGCTGTCCTGGATTTCTGTCACGGGTCCAAGCTCTCCTGTCACCCAGGGGTCGCGATAGAACCGTGGCAGTGGTTCAGGCAGCACTTCTGGTGGCGTCCATTTGAAGCCGATGTCCGGGAGTATGTCCAGGCCTGCACCACCTGTGCCAGGGGAAAGGCAGACCACCAACGGGCGCAGGGTCTCCTCCAGCCGTTACCTGTTCCCCAGCCCCTGGTCCCACATCGGCCTGGACTTCGTCACGGGCCCCCACCGTCCCAGGGCATGACCACCATCCTCACGATAGTGGACCGGTTCTCCAAGGCGGCCCACTTTGTGGCCCTCCCGAAGCTCCCCACGGCCCAGGAGACTGCAGACCTCCTGGTCCAACACGTTGTGCATCTGCATGGGATTCCATCTGATGTCGTCTCTGACCGTGGTCCCCAGTTCTCCTCGCAGGTCTGGAGGAGTTTCTGTAGAGAACTGGGGGCCTCCGTGAGCCTCTTGTCCGGGTACCATCCCCAGACCAAAGGACAGGTAGAGCGGGCCAACCAGGAGTTGGAACAGGCCCTTCGCTGTGTGACCTCGGTGCACCCGACAGCCTGGAGCAATCATCTGGCCTGGATAGAGTACGCACACAACAGTCAAGTCTCGTCTGCCACCGGCCTCTCCCCATTTGAGGTGTGTTTGGGGTACCAGCCTCCATTGTTCCCGCTAGTGGAGGGAGAGGTTGGGGTGCCCTCGGTCCAGGCCCATCTGAGGCGGTGCCGTCGGGTGTGGAGCTCTGCCCGCTCTGCCCTGCTCAAAGCCCGGATGAGGGCCAAGGCCCATGCAGACCGCCGGCGGTCCCGGGCCCCTGCATACCAGCCTGGGCAGGAGGTTTGGCTGTCAACAAAGAACATCCCATTACAGGTGGAATCTCACAAACTGAAGGATCGGTACATTGGCCCTTCCCCATCATCAAGGTCCTCAGTCCTGCCGCGGTGAAGCTGAGGCTGCCAGCTTCACTGCGGTTCCATCCAGTATTTCATGTCTCCCGGGTCAAGCCTCACCACACCTCTTCCCTCTGTGCCCCCGGACCGGCGCCGCCTCTTGCCCGGATCATCGACGGGGAGCCTGCGTGGACAGTTCGCCGGCTCCTGGACGTCCGTCGTAAGGGCCGGGGCTTCCAGTATCTCGTGGACCGGGAGGGTTATGGACCCGAAGAGCACTCCGGGTGAAGAGGAGGCGCCCATTGAGGGGGGGGGTCTTGTTGTGTGGGCCGCTGAAGAGGAGGTACTGCTGGCCCACCACCAGAGGGCGTCGTGCCTGAAGTGCGGGCTTCAGGCAGGTGAGGGCGCCGGAGCACCGGGAGTGGCAGCTGTCACTCATCAACAACACCAGCTGTCATCATCATCATCCACACCTCCATAAGAGCCGGGCAGCATCTTCACCTCACTGCCGAAAAATCGTCTACCGATAAGTAAACGTCTCAGCCTTTGGTATCATACAGTGGTAACGTTTTTACTTCTGTACTGACTGTCATTATTCTGAGTTTGCAGACTGTTAAGTGTTACTTCAGGATCTGTACAAGCTCTGTGATTGAGAGGTGGAGGTGCTTTCCACCTTTATGTTGAACTGTTTGCTGGGTGTTCATACACCCACCATCCTGTCTGTTCTTCCTGCCAGCAGTACCGATCTGACAGCCAGAGGCAGTGGCCACCTGGGGACCCAGTGCTTGGTGGCTCCAGGATTGCTTCAGGTCTCCGGTGGAGTGGAAGGCGTGTGGATCCGGCTCTTTTCTGGACGGGCGTCTCCTGTCCTCGAGCCTGCTCACACACCGCCGTAACTTATTTGACTGGTGATCTCAATTGTGTTGTCTGTTGCTCTGTTGTGCACATTCACAACATTAATTGTTATATTTGGCTTATTCCATTGTCCGTTCATTTGTGCCCCTGTTGTGGGTCCGTGTTCCTACACTTTTCACAACAGAGGGAGTCTTCCCAAGGGATCAATAAAGTTCTATCTAATCTAATCTAATATAATCTTGTCACAGTCCGGAGTGTGTCCCTTGGAAAGAAACTAACATACACACAGGGACGGATTAAAGGGGACATCAAGTCCTGACCTATATGTTTACCAATAAACCCTGAAAAACCTACATTATAATCACATGTGAATAGCACCAAATTAAGATATTGTAAAGAGCAGCTCCATCATACTGCACTTACTGTATTTGAAGGAGGCCAAGAGGACACCCATGTTTCACCTTGCTGCTGGTGGGAATGCTTACCTGCCTGGGTGGTTACCATCCAGGGTTCCACTCCAGGATCAGGTTGTTCCTTAAAGTGGTGGATGCAACACCCGTGCTTTACTACAAACCTGAGCTGATCGTCTACAATTTAAAGTGCTTTAAAAAAAATATGCGAAAATGCACATTTTTATTAAGCGTTTTTTTCCCCCAAGGAATTTCCCAAAACATTATGTGAATTGTACATGATTTATATGTTTTGCTTTAAAAAACCTTCACATATTATAGTGTTCTGAGATGTGTCACTTTCCATCATGCAACTGATTGGTGTTCTGCTGCTATGTGTTATTTAGTGCTACCATAGATTTTTTTAAATTATTTTTATATCGTGTTTTCTTTGTGTTACTGTGCGAATTCATTGTCACGTCAAAGTATATTTTGGATGTTCCCTCCATTGTTCTGCACGCGGTGCACTGTGTCAGTCTTGTGCAAAGCAATATGATGCTCATTGTGCAAGAAGTTCTCATTTGTTGTACATTGACCTTGTAGATGTGTTGACCTTTGTACATTCAGCCAGTGATTACGGAGTATGGTTCACAATGGAGCAGAGGCGAATGCTAATAACATAGGTGTTAGAATTTCTACAGTTGTGCAACAATTAATTAGTTCATGTCAAGAACAAAGCAAGTTACACAGATCAGCATTGGAAAGTATCAACTTTGAAATACAGCTGTCTGGATTATAAAATATTCTGAAGCCTGTAAAGAGCGTAGCTGTAATGACATAGCTAATGATATATATCTTTAGCAACGGCTGCAAAGTAGAAGAAAGGATGGCACCACCAACAGTTCTGGGGTGGTAAAATCTGCTTGGACCAATGAGGCCAAGTGTAAGACAGCAATAATGTGAAAATACCATAGTAGTCTGTGTGTGTGTATGTGTGTGTGTGTGTGTTTCATTAAAAATCCATTGTCCACCTTACTGTCTATTGTTCAATAGCCACCCTGACACTAGCATGAATTTAATCATCGCACTGTCACGCAATTTGTCGTGCAATTGCGTGTCAATATACGGTTTGCTTAAAAAGCCACCTTGATACTTGCACGAATTTGATCCCTGCACTGGCGCGCAATCTTGCATGCCAATGAGTAAACTCATCGTAAACTACTGTAAACTGCCCTCTAAGAATAAAATGTTGGATTTAATTGATAAAGATAAGGTAACTTTTTCCATAACTTTGTCAATTAAGTGCAAAACAATATTGGGATTTAAGTAATGTTTCATTTGATTTAATTAATGTCAATGACAATGTTGTTTTGCACTTAATTAACAATGTTATGTGGAAAAAGTTACTTTAACTTTATCAATTAAATTCAACATTTTATGCTAAGTGTGTATGTTTCATTTCTAAGAGTGTGTGCATAAACTACCGTAATTTCCAGACTATAGAGCGCACCTGAATATTAGCTGCACCCACCAATTTTAAAAAGAAAAAAATTGTACAAAGTAAGTGCGGGGTCTCCACGTTGTAACATGAGATATTTACACAGAAAGATGTTAGACAGAAAGATTTTTTAACTTTTAATTAATATGTATCGTAAATATTTTTCCCCTGAAGTGTTACACATAAATATTGACCCGCATGTCATCCAGCGTGCGCACACGGTGGTCTCCGCTGCACACGGAGAACTGAGTAAAAAAGCTCCGCTCCGCTAACTGAACTGATGACGCAAAGTGCGGAGAGGGACTTTTCTTCACTACAATGAACGGGTAAGACCTATATTTACACCACATGAGGAGAGCAGCTTTCAGGAAATCAGTTGACAGCGTCAAATGATGTATTACGACTTATGAAAAAGGTTGTAAAAATCCATAAATTAGTCACATCATTGGAAAAGCCACATTGTTCAAAGCGTGTGAAAAAAGTAGTGGCTTATAGTCCAGTAATTCTGGTATGCGAGGCCCTGAGCGCAATGACACGGGGCGACACACAGTGTTTGCGAATAGGTTGCGCAATATTCATGACTAGTAGTTCACGCAAGTGGCAAGAAATTTATGCGTGCCAGAAATTTTGAACATTTAAAAATTGTTCTTTGAGCACTGGCACGCAGCCTCGCACAGTTAACAAGGGTTTACAATGAGTTTACTTATTGGCGCGTAAGATTGCGTGGCAGTGTGTGGATCAAATTCATGCAAGTGTCAAGTCGGCTAAAGTTTGTGGTGAGATAAAAAGTGTATGTTATGTTAGCAACTTTGGTAAACAAGTGCCACCGCCGCCTTGGCTAGTTTACCAAAGACATTTATTTAGTTAATGTTGTAGCCAGTAGCGGCAACAGGAAATTTTTGTTGGGGGACCTGAGGGGGGCTTCACAAAATGTCATCAAAATGAACAATATATAGTAAAATGCTTTATAAATACCAAGGTATATGTTTTAGTCGCCCGTGCTCCTCTAAAATGTGGTATCAATGCACACACACATCACATAGAATGACTGTATTTATCACTTTGCTCAGTTACGCAATATTGAGACATTCTCAGTGCAAAACTGCAGTTGAGATCCACAAATATGTCAGTCCCTATTTACATTATTTGCAGAATTATTGGGGAGCTGAGGGGGGCTTGGCTCATTATTGGGGGGGCTTAAGCCTCTCCAAGCCCCCTTTTGGCACCGCCATTGGTTGTAGCCAAGCGGTTCAGTGCGCTTCTTTCCAGTGCGGAACGTTCCCAGTTTAAGAACAGCCCTCCCCATTCTCCGTGTAATGTGGAGTTGGATCAGGAAGGTCATTTGTTGTAACACTTGCACCAAATCAACATGCAGATCCATATCGGATCTGCATGTGGTGACGCCGAAAGAAAGGCAAAGCAGAAGGGACTTGATACACTGAAAAAAATTATACTTTGGATCAACTTTAAAAAAATTTATGTAATTTGTTGCAGCTATTTTTTTGTTTGTTTTTCACAATGTATATTTATGATTTGGTAAAGTGATTCCAGCAAATTTAAATTGGAAACCCCAATTTTCCATTAGACCAATGTAAATAGGTACTTTGAATGAAGTGCACTGATGTTTCACTTTTTTCAGTGTATTCCTAGCAGGGGTACACCCACATTTCACATAGATGCGGCACATCATTGTTTGACTGAGTGGTTGCCATCCAGAACCCACAGAGGCTGTGTAGTGTGGAACACCTGTCGACATGTAAGTGCACGCTCCCAGACGTAAGCCGATTCTGTGATCCTAACCTCTTTGTGGCTCTTCTTACTGTGCCCTGTGTGATTCGGGCCCCTGTGTTTCTGCCTAGACCAGCCCGTGCATTAGTCTGTCCACTAGAGGTGGGCGGATCGATCCTAATATTGATAATATCGATACCAACGCTGGTATTGATATTGAACGATCCTCGTGTAAAAAGATCGATACTCAAGCTTTTTTCTCTCCTGCACGCACTGACTGCTGCACACGCAGATTCATCAAAGTCTACTCTCTGTCTGTAAGAGCAACATGGAGCAGCGCACCCTTGTATTGTAGTTTGTCAGCCCTCTACCTCAGGAGATTTTATTTTAAGTTGTGTTAAGTGATATTTTTTTAAACAAAAATGTTGATTGTGATAATAAAGTATTTTGTTGTCACGTACAATGTTTGGTGAAATTCTATCCTAGGTCTTTTGGATCCTTTGGATCTATGAAGCTTAAATATGAAAAAGTATCGGTATTGTATTGATACCGGCCGATACTGGGCCTGTATTACTTGGTATCGGATCAATACCAAAATTCCCGGTATCGCCCACCTCTACTCTGCTCACACATATTACTCTACCGTTGCCTTTATTTGAAGCACCTCAGACATGATTACCAAAAACATTGTGTTTTACTCCCAAAGTATACAACAGCTCTTCAATCTTTTTTTTTTTATTTAAGTTGAGTTTGGAGGAAGGCGCCCATCAGCACCCCTCTGGTTACGCCCATGAATTTCTCTGTTGTGAAATCATAAGTCATAACCACCATAAAAGAGCCACATGTTTTTTGTGATTTTTCCTTGAAACAGAGCTCAGATGGCTCAGTGATCTGCCAGGTCCTGATCGGGTATTGAGTGACTACATTTGGTGTGGTTGGTGGGGGGGGGGGGGGGGGGTGGGGGGGGGGCGCTGCGTTGTATTGTAGTTCCACCTTAATGCATTTTGGGCCCCGCTTGCTCCCTATAGTTTAGCTCTTTTTTCTTTTTTGTCCTCCTGCAGCAGCTGTCACCCTGCATTACTCCCAGTCAGCTAAATGAAACATTATTCTAAACATATGCATCGTAATCAGTCCGGTCACACTTACAAGAACACGCGTTAATAAGGCAATCAATCACTCTGGAACAAGCAAGTTGTTCTGTAACAGCTCATAAACAGTGTGTAATGAAGAATTGGAGGTTAGCATGACACGGCGCTGATCAGATAATCAATGTCAAAGATGCGATGAATGTCAGTAAATGTAGTTTTCATGTCGTTTCTATAAAATCTCCAATTTACAACAAGCAGTTCAATTACCCTGAAAATACAGTCAATTAAACGCGGCTGATTGGACAGTAGGGGCAGCATCATCGATCTTTGCATTTCTATCTCACTGGTGGACATTTAATTTGTTTTTTCTATTAGCATCGAGATAAAGAAAATATAAAATGTATTAAACAAGCAAAAGATTTATTTTCTTGTCAAAAACCATTCGGGAAATGCGACAGACAGTTTTGTGCGTTATGATGAATTCTTGGATAATGGTGTTATGGTGGGCAGTGTTATTTTCTTTCTTTCTTTCTTTTTTTTCTGACCCCTGGATTTGTTTTTTTGCGCCTCCATCTATCCAAGTACCTTTGTTGTTCGGGTTGCAACCCTCGATTTAGTAAAGAGCAGGGAAACACGGTGATATATCACGCACATATTTGCTGCCCTAATCTTATTTCTTTAATGGGGACGTTCACAAAATAAATAAATAATTTTTTTAAAATTCATTTATTTAATTTTTTTTAAATGCAACTTGTCTTAAAGTACCCTGGGGGCGTTCCGCTATTGGTTATATTTTAACCAAGTGCAGTTAACGACAGTATCAGATTGTATCATTTAGAGGTAATGCAAAAATAATGGTAAATTACAGGGCCGGAATGACCCCAGGTGACAGGTCTCATATTCCCAGTAGCTTTGTATGTATTTTTAATTAATGCTTCCCAAATACAAGCGCTGTTATAACACTTATAAGATTATAATACAGGCCATGTTTTCATTGTAGAATTGTCTTCATGATGTGCACCATGCTGTACTGTTCCAAAGTTTTATTTATTTATTATTTATTTATTTATGTGTGTTTTGCTTGCACCTTAGAATTTTGACACGTGTAATGTTTGATATTTTTTTTCATTCATGATTCAACATGAAATTTCCCAAATAATCCGATACCAACAAAATTCTATTTTCCCCTCATATTTTATATGTAGGTATACCATATCAAATTTCTAACCTCATTTTCAAAAAAAATTAAATGGTATTTTTATTTTGTTTTTACTATCTGGTACATGACAACACAAAGATAGCTGACAATAATAATTCAGATTTAAAAATGAATGTATTAACCTGGTTAAATACAAATTATTAATTCAAAAATAGAACGAAACCACCAGAAAAATGTAAGCTTACTCCATAAAACGATATCATTTTAGCACGTGAAACAAATGTGATTTTACCTTCCAACCAAAAACGTAATCCCCTACAAATTATACATTTTTAAAATTATTAATTCCAAAAAACATTTTACATCTAAATTATTTTGAAATGTCTATCATTCATATAAAAGGCAGATATGTGTAAAGATTTTTTATTTATTTTCCAAGAACAAACACGATCAATAAATAACAGGATTTACATTTCATATTGCACATTTTTTCAAGTTAAAATATTTAAATTCATACAGTCATTGTTATTTTTAAATACAGAGATATAGAGTTATTATAACAGAGACCATAGAGGGACCAATACTTTTTCCATCATTTAATTTCAGTGCTTGTTCATCAGCCCTTTAAAGCCTCTTTTTATTATCATTATTATTATCATTATTTTTGTTGTAGTAGTATTTTTGAGTGGAACTTAAAGAAATAATTCCTTGATCATTTTCACAAAATCCAGGTTCTGAATTTGGATTATCGGTGAGCTCACATTGCAATTATGACGGTCGTGTACATCCAGTGTTTTAACATTGAAAACATTCAGCAAGTCACATGAAATAAATTAAAAACGTCTTTCAGAATTTTTTTTTCCAACATCACCATCCACAAGCTTTTTTTTTTTTCCAGGGCAATTAGAGATCCAGATTTCCTATCAGTGGGGGTATTTGTAAAATATTTTTCCATTTACATTTCATATTGGTGATGTTTCATCACGAACAAATAAAATATCACGCAGCAATTAATACAGACGCAAACAGACTGTGAGTTCATCTTATTTTGTCTGATTTGCGCCTTTTTCAGTCCCGTCAATGCTGAAGAGTTCCTGTAGGAACTGTCTCTGGAAAAGTGGATTTGATTTTTTTTAAAAAAAAAGGGGGGGGAGAGAAAAAGGCAAAGAAGGACTTCGGCAATGTAAATAAAATACTGCATAAACTGAAGAATTTCACATGAATAATTTCCCGGGGCTTTTTTCTTCTTCTTGTTCTTCTTCTTAGCATCTTAACATTTTTAAAAAAAACCTGTCAAACATTATGTTTGTATGTGCATTTCTGCGCAGCAGAACGCGCTGGTCTTTTGTATGTCTAATGACTTCCCTCCGCGGGTTGTTAGCACATGACAGCGGGTCTCAAAACGACGAACTTTCGTACAGGAGCTTCATCTAGGTACATGATTGGCAATTTTTGTCATGATCCTCTCGTTATTAACATAAAAATTGACGCTCTAAAATTAGACGCGTCTTCTCGAGCTGATTAGGGGGGTCCCTGGGTGTTGGAGAACAAGCTGCTGCTGCCAAAATCTCACTCTATTAGGCCTATAGTGAAGAAAGATGCTGCCGAGCAAAAAAAAAAAAAAAAAAAAAAGGGAGATCTTATGGTAAATCTGGAAAGCATAATTAGGTTTGGAATTTTGGATGCTTGTGGCCAGATTGCAGCGAAAATATGATATTTATAGTGAAAGCAGTGATGCGTAATTTCCCCAAAGCCTATAAAAAGTTGTCATGGCACCACACGTGTAGAAACTTAGTTTGTTGTTGGTTTAACATTGTTATAAAAAGGGGTTGGATTTGAATCAGATTTTTTTTTTTTTAATAAGTCTGCGCTTGGAATTTTTTTTATGCGCATGTCTTGCGTGAGGAGTTATCTGTTGAGCGCAGCTTCTTCTCGTTGGTCTGGTGACGGGACTGACGTCTTGCTGAGGACGGCGGCAGAATAAGGCAAAAATCCACTCTCGGATCTCTGCCCTGATGCCGTGCAGGTAAAGTCAGCGCTGGTGCTCCTGGAGCTCAGCGCGCTCGCCGCCTGGCTGCTGTGGCAGCTCAGGCACGAGCAAGGCCCGGTGGCCGACGGCGCGCTCACCGCCGCCGCCGCCGCCGCAGCCGCCGCGGCTGCCGACGCCGCCGCCGAGCTGTTCAGGCCTGCGGGTGACTGGTAAAGTCCCGGATGCCTGAAGCTGCACAGGAGCTCCGGCCGTGAGTAAGTGGGACAGTGCGCGGAAGGTATCGAGGGGCCGGATGGAAGTGGCAAAAGGCGACGAGGCGGCGCCCGTAGCGGCGGCGGCGGCGGCGGCTGCTGTGACGCCGACGTGCGGATAGTAATGTAGAGGCATGTGCGAGTGGAAAGGGTAAGGTAGGCTCCCTGTAGCCGCCGCGTGCGTCATCATGTAGGTGTAGAAGCTGGGATCTGCTGGATGAGGCCAGGACATGGCCAAGCGCTGCCTTTTATCCTTCATGCGTCTGTTCTGGAACCACACCTGCACAAAAAGTCAACACAAGGCACATATTGAAACTGCCAAGCTCTAAATTTACAGCCGTGCAAGTTTGCGTCTGAACAACACACACATGCACAGTCATGCATGAAAACTAGGCTTATTTTTCCGTGCATTTTGTGCACAATGCAATTTGTACATGCACATTGTTTAAAAAAAAAATTAAAAAACGGCAACATTTTATCAGGGTATCAAATATGTCACCTCTGTTTTTCTTTTTTTCTGTTTTTTTTTTTTCTTTTTTGCACAGCAAATCACACAAACATAAATAAATAATAATGATTAATTGGTACCTTAATTGTAGTCTCCGGCAGGTTTAGCGCTGCAGCTAATTCACATCTTCTCGGTCTTGAGACATAATTTTCCCTGTAAAATTCTTTTTCAAGCCTTCCAATTTGTTCTCTGGTGAAAGCAGTCCGATATCTTCTGACTTGATCGCTGTTCGAATTTGATGCTGCCGTTGAATTGCCGTTCATGTTCGGCATGGAGTTGGAAGTGATGTTGGAAGTCCCAGAATTACTGTCTGAAAAACCTGAAAATAAACAAATAAATACACAAATTAAATGAAATAAATTATTCATATCGAACACGTGGAAATAAGGTGCTGGATAAGCGTCAAACGTACGCGTATAAAATCTAGTAAAAATAATAATGCGTTTATTTCTAGATGCAAAAAAAATGTATATATAATAATATAATAATATAATAATAATAATATAATAATAATAATAAATTTGGAAATGTGAATAAAATAAATAGATTTCATATAAATATTCTAAGTATTACCTTTGTTGTTTTCTTTGTGCTGGCTCGGGGAGCGGTGCCCAGGGCATCCCACCTCCACATCACTGTTTATATCTGATTCTTGCGAAACTTCGGAGTACAAACTCATTTTCTTCCTGTTTTCTGATGACGAAATATCTGCCGAAGAGCTGTTTTCGCTGCCGTGGTGCGTCCCGAATAGACTGTCTATCTCAAATTTGCCTTTTGTCGGGATGTCTGCGAGGTTTCCGTGCAGGGAGGTGGCGGTGATTCTCGGACTGAGCCGTCCGCCGTGCTGAGAGTTCTCCAGGGCCTCCAGGACCGAATTAGCCGGGGTGTCTGCAAGCCTTTTCCCCGCGACGGGACTGTGCAAACTCCTCTCCATCAGTATCATCTCTTTTCTTATCCTCTCCATCATTAAACAGGAAGAAGGAGGAAAAAAAAAATAAAGGGGGGGGGGGGGGAAAGGTACGCGTCGTCCAGATGGGGTGCAGGAGCGCCGAGGAGTTGTGCAGGCGCCTGCTTCTAAAATAACTATCTAACTAAACCTTTTTATATATATATCAGCAAAGCGCACAAAAAATGAAAGAATTGTGGATGCGGCCGACGGAACGCCTGCTCAGAATGAGCCGTGCGTCCTCCCCGCACGCAGCAGCCAAATGTCATTCATCAAAAGTGGTTGGTGTTTCGTTGTTAAAATGCTCGGCTGACGTTGCTCCAATGATCATTTATTGTAACAGGTTTATAAGCAAATAAATAGCAGAGGGCTGTCACTTGATGATGGAGGCGGCCTTCGGTCAGACGAATAATATCCAAGTGTTGAGAGAGGAGTGAGGAGAGGTGCGCGTCCCTGGGCTGATCCCTCAGTCTGCTGCTCTGTGCGCTTTGGGTTTGGCCTCTTGGGTGAAATTGACAGTCTGATTAATAAAATGAGCGGCGCAACGTTTCCCTCTTCATTTAGGAATATTATTATGCTTTGATTCTCTATTGTTTCCCTCCTCTCTCTCTCTCTCTCTCTCTCTCTCTCTCTCTCTCTCTCTCTCTCTCTCTCTCTCTCTCTCTCTCTCTCTCCCTCTCTCTCTTTTTGTTCACCCTCCCCCTCGAAAATTCCCATTAAAAAAAATATTATTATTATTTTTCAGAATTATTTCTGCACGTTTCGGGATTTTATTATACGAGTTTTTCTGTTTTAAAGCAGTTTGCTGCATTTTTTGTGTGTGTCATTTTGCTTCATTCGTTTCTTCATTCGTCAAAAACACATTTTGATGTGGTGATAATATGTGCGTTATTGCGGTAGATACTTATTAATTCTTCTAATAATGCATCTATTTTTACACACATTACTGCAAGAATGTTCGTTTTTCTTTAAAAGAAAATGTTTCATATTTAAATGTAATTACATTATATATCCTCCCATCTCTACTTGCTTTATTGTTGAACATCAGCAAACTATTCACACTTAGATACTTATGTTTTTGCCTGCGTTTTTGTAAATAATAATAATAATAATAATTGAAAGGATATTGCAAAGGTTGTTCCCACCAATTTTCTCAAAATTAATTCTGCATCATTAGTATATTTTTTAATAAAATGTGAATATATATGTGTGACTACTGCACGCTAATAACGCAGACTGTACATTAACACTGATAAGGTGCACCGCTTGCAAGTGTCAGTTGACTATAAAGGCGTTCTCTGGCGCCTCCTGCAGGTTTTGTTATTAATTGTGGTCAGTGATATGAAGTGCTGTGTGGGATGGGACTGCAAAGAAACCAAATAATTCAAGATGACATTATCGTTGATGCAAATCAAGAAACATTACTTGATCATTTATATAAGCGACAGTATCTCAATTTATCATTCATTCTTTTAATGCACCATTTAAATATGACTAAAAATTCACATTCAGTTTAACTTTGTGCAGTGCAAAATGCTATAATGTCATGGGATCAGTTCTTTACACGTACTGAGCAACAGAGACTTGAAGCACGGAACTAAAAAACTATTTCTAATATTAACAATTTTAGAATAGCTATGCAACTTTTTCCTTTAGTGATGTATCTGTCTGTTACATTTGACCGTTTAGTGACTAAAAAGACAGAAATGGTGCAAAATAATCTTTCTAGAAAACAAAGCAACATCAAGTTGTCTGTTTAATTTGACTAACAGCCCCCCCCCAAAAAAAAATAAATGCAAATTTAACTAATTTACAAAAAATCTAGTGCTTAATTATCTCAGTATGAATCCTCCTTTTAAAAAATATGTTACCAGTCCATGTTTCTTAGCAAATAATTGATAAGAATTTTTGATGTTTGTTGTTAATCTACTGTTTAGAAATCAAAATTAAGAAACAGAAATAACACATTTATATTGTCTGACTTCCTGTTGGCGATCAACACATCGTAGGAGGAGACCAAATGTACAAAATTCATAAAACTGTGAAGACATACATACTTCACCAAGGGTTTGGAGTTTTCCTTTCTTTTTTCCTTTTCTTTTCTTTCCTACAATTATTTGCATTTACTTTTGCTCAGCTTATTATAGGACATATAATTTAATAATAAATGCCAGCATTTCACAATTTTTATGTAGGTATTACAGCAATACTTTTGAAAATGACTTTATATAGCACTTTCCAATCTTATAATCACCTTTTTAAATGCATAATAGACCAATTTCACAGTTCCTGTATATTTATTTGTTTTTGCTATATTGAGAAATAAAGTGCCTTGCTTGTTACTTTGTTTGATGGAAAAACAATAATTATAGATTTACACGACCACACATGCGTAATTAAGTACATTGCTGTCTTGTGTTGAATCTCCAAAACAAATGAAATAAGTTTTTTTTTTATTATTATTATTCTTGGCTGTGTTCAGCGAAAATGTTAATGAAATCTGGAGTGGACCCCCTTAAATTTTCCCCAAGCAGATTTCTAAACAAAATCTACTACAAAGAAGAAATTGTGATAGGAATCATATTGTAAAACAGAATTTTTAATATACTTTTTTTTTTTAAACATATTTTGAGTTTTAGCAGTAATAGGCTCAAAAAAGAAAAATATTTCTTCATTTATTTTTTTATTTACTGATGATTTTGCTGCAGCTAGGTGGGAGTGTAATTATAGAAGTTGTGGAAATCTGCATTTTATCCCCCTAAAACCAGTTTGGCTTTTGAGTGAGCCCAGTGCCCTATAGCATTCATAATCTGAATATTTATGATATACATGTTCATCTTTCGCTGACCAAAATGAGCCCAAGTATGATGATGTATAATGCTGCATCTTGATAGAAAGCCAATAGAAGCTCAAGATAGACTGCTTTTTTAAGCATCTAGTACATAAAACAAAAAAGTTTTATGTCAGTTGGTACAAAGTAACTGATTCTTTAATTAGGTTTTTAAGAGTAGGGAGGTGGTGGCATGGACCTTATTAAAGGCCCAGTCACACTGGGGGTTATGACCACCCCAGACCAGGTCCATGACAAAATGCCGCAGAGAGCATATCCTGAACAATCCTGTTCAAAATACGCGCAACAACTCCTTCAACTCTAGACCACAAAGGGCAGGTTTTGAAATCATATTTGTCTAATAGATTACAATTTGTTATGTAAATGGGGAATCTTCTTCACAGACTAAAGTTAATTATGGAGTTCCACAAGGTTCTGTGCTAGGACCAATTTTATTCACTTTATACATGCTTCCCTTAGGCAGTATTATTAGACGGTATTGCTTAAATTTTCATTGTTACGCAGATGATACCCAGCTTTATCTATCCATGAAGCCAGAGGACACACACCAATTAGCTAAACTGCAGGATTGTCTTACAGACAAAAGACATGGATGACCTCTAATTTCCTGCTTTTAAACTCAGATAAAACTGAACTTATTGTACTTGACCCCACAAATCTTAGAAACATGGTGTCTAACCAGATCCTTACTCTGGATGGCATTACCCTGACCTCTATAATACTGTGAGAAATCTTGGAGTCATTTTTGATCAGGATATGTCATTCAAAGCGCATATTAAACAAATATGTAGGACTGCTTTTTTGCATTTACGCAATATCTCTAAAATTAGAAAGGTCTTGTCTCAGAGTGATGCTGAAAAACTAATTCATGCATTTATTTCCTCTAGGCTGGACTATTGTAATTCATTATTATCAGGTTGTCCTAAAAGTTCCCTAAAAAGCCTTCAGTTAATTCAAAATGCTGCAGCTAGAGTACTAACGGGGACTAGAAGGAGAGAGCATATCTCACCCATATTGGCCTCTCTTCATTGGCTTCCTGTTAATTCTAGAATAGAATTTAAAATTCTCATTCTTACTTATAAGGTTTTGAATAATCAGGTCCCATCTTATCTTAGGGACCTCATAGTACCATATCACCCCAATAGAGCGCTTCGCTCTCAGACTGCAGGCTTACTTGTAGTTCCTAGGGTTTGTAAGAGTAGAATGGGAGGCAGAGCCTTCAGCTTTCAGGCTCCTCTCCTGTGGAACCAGCTCCCAATTCAGATCAGGGAGACAGACACCCTCTCTACTTTTAAGATTAGGCTTAAAACTTTCCTTTTTGCTAAAGCTTATAGTTAGGGCTGGATCAGGTGACCCTGAACCATCCCTTAGTTATGCTGCTATAGACGTAGACTGCTGGGGGGTTCCCATGATGCACTGTTTCTTTCTCTTTTTGCTCTGTATGCACCACTCTGCATTTAATCATTAGTGATCGATCTCTGCTCCCCTCCACAGCATGTCTTTTTCCTGGTTCTCTCCCTCAGCCCCAACCAGTCCCAGCAGAAGACTGCCCCTCCCTGAGCCTGGTTCTGCTGGAGGTTTCTTCCTGTTAAAAGGGAGTTTTTCCTTCCCACTGTAGCCAGGTGCTTGCTCACAGGGGGTCGTTTTGACCGTTGGGGTTTTACATAATTATTGTATGGCCTTGCCTTACAATATAAAGCGCCTTGGGGCAACTGTTTGTTGTGATTTGGCGCTATATAAAAAAAAAAAAATTGAAAATTGAATTGAAAGGATGTTTGGGGATGATGAGATCATTTTTTCAAGATGATAATGCATCTTGCCATAGAGCAAAAACTGTGAAACAATTCCTTGCAAAAAGACACATAGGGTCAATGTCATGGCCTGCAAATAGTCCGGATCTTAATCCAATTGAAAATCTTTGGTGGAAGTTGAAGAAAATGGTCCATGACAAGGCTCAACCTGCAAAGCTGATCTGGCAACAGCAATCAGAGAAAGTTGGAGCCAGACTGATGAAGAGTACTGTTTGTCACTCATTAAGTCCATGCCTCAGAGACTGCAAGCTGTTATAAAAGCCAGAGGTGGTGCAACAAAATACTAGTGATGTGTTGGAGCGTTCTTTTGTTTTTCATGATTCCTAATTTTTTCCTCAGAATTGAGTGATTCCATATTTTTTTCCCTCTGCTTGGTCTAAAAAAGTAACCATTACTGACTGCCGCAATTTTTTTCCTGATTTCTTATAGTGTTTCTTAAGCCAGAAAGTTGCCATTTGAAATGACTTTAGTTTTGTGTCAGTCTGTGAGCTGCTTTTTTTCTACCAAAATTAAACAACTGAATGAACATCCTCCGAGGCCGGTGATTCCATAATTTTGCCAGGGGTTGTAATTTCAACACTTAGCACTAAGCCATTCCAACATATTCAAAATACGGCTTATAATTATTTTTTTCGAGTAAACTACACGTGACACAAATTGCTATTTAGTACAATAAATAAATAATTTTCTAACAATTATAGATGTGATATTATCAGAAATAATATCACATCTACTTTAAGAAAATCGCCCTTTATGAAACTCCATCAGCCAAACTGTGTACCTAGTAACGCAACGGTGAAACTGCACTATGCATAGTTTCTCCACTCACTTGTTTCTTGCATAATCACTTTTTTGAGCACTGCCCACTCCATACAGATTTATCATACAGCGCAATTAATGATTGTCTATCTTATTAATTGATGCAAATGAAGGTCCAACAAATATCCCAATGATGAGTAAATGTTCTTGTTCATTTTTAATGGTGGAACAACACATTGTAGACAGCGATAACTGTATCGTGGAGCAGGTACTAAATAGTATTGTCTGTTTAATTATTTTTTTAATGAGTATTAAAGATACTCAAAAGTCAACTACCATATGGAAGAAAACAATGATCCCAAGCTACCTGTTATGTCCTTGGAAAGGACATTAACTGCATTGTCCTCGTCCACGTAAGTGTAAACATAAGTATTGGCCTTGTTTGGGGAAAGCAAAAAGTAACACACTGTAAAGGACCTGTACCATCTGCTAGATGAAAAGTGCTGTCAAAATGCAGCATTTCTTCTTCCTTGGAGAAGAATCATAATTATTATAAAATATACAAGGTAAAACAGATAACAATCAAGGGGTTACAATATACCAGGGTTCTCGCCAGCGCAGTTGAGCATGAGAGCATTTTTTTTTTTCTTTTTTTTTTTGAAGAACACGTCTGCGCGTTATTTAACATCCCAGTTAGCAACACAAGTGGCCCCTCACAATGCAGGAGAGACAGACGAATGTGCTCCTCACAGGGCACTCTCTCTTTCAGCCAGGTGGGGTTTGCGAATAGTTGTAGCGACAGATCTACTACGAGGTGTTGGAGGCAGCTCAGATTTTTCACGAATGGCATGCAATTCCTCCTCCGTGCGCAAGTTGGCGTCAATCGTGTTATGTGTGAAGGGGCCCTTAAAATTAACATTCACCAGATATTTCCTACATAACTAATGTGAACAGCAATGCAATTATGTATTATGATACAAACTGCATATGTATGTACTCATGTATAGTTCATGTACCGATACTCTGACTTGTCTAAAGAAAAATGGCTGTTAAAGTGATGATTTGCATTAACAATAAACCTTATATTCAGTTTGTCCTCTGAAGATGGAGGGAGTCTTCATAATTGGCTGTAATTCCTAAACAGTTAATGCAATGTTTCTGTTAAAACTGTTAAAGCTGATGGTCTACAGTACAAAATAAAAATTAGGCAGTGTATATTTTGCCAAGTATGGCAAACACGCACCTAGCGCTATTTGACCAGATCTCCTCACTGATTGGCGGGTTCAAATGACGTCGTCAAAGAGTTTATTTCAACATGGCGATGCCCTCGGCAAAGTTGAACTGCACAGTATTTCGTTGTATGCAGCACTGGCAAAATGGCAGGTTGTGCTGTTTTGCTGCCTGTCTAAATGTATTCAAGACGGACGGAACAGCCGCGGTCGAGCGGGAATTTAAAGGCAATTGGAGTTTAAAATCTCCTTATTTCACATTCATGATAGTAGCGCGATACTGGTGATTTTCATTTTTGAAAATTGGCATATTTTCACTATTTTCAGGGGTGGACTGATCAAAGGTTTTGCAGACATGACAGAGAAAAAACAGGATAACACACGTGCCAACGTGGACTTCTGTACGAGGTCTCTTAGATAATAAACCGACCCTTTTATTTTTTTTTTAACTATATGGATTTGAATGACATGCGATTACACCAATCATGCTTGAACCCTCGTGCGCATGCGTGAGTTTTTTCACGAGTGTCGGTGACGTCATTTCCCTGTGGGCAGGCCTTGAGTGAGATGTGGTCCCGCCCTCTCGGCTGAATTCCTTTGTTTCACACGCTGCTCGAGACGGCGCGCATTGCTTTATCAAAATTTTTTCTGGACCTGTGAGGAATATCCGAGTGGACACTATTCGAGAAATTAAGCTGGTTTTCTGTGAAAAGTTTAACGGCTGATGAGAGATTATGGGGTGTTGTATAATAAATGTTATTGTGCTGTTTTGCACCTGTCTTAACGTAACCCTGAGAATGTACTTGTTATTCAATTTTGTTTTAGCACTCTGGGGTCAGTCTGAACTGGGAGCGAAGAGCTGGATGTACTTGTTATTATTACACTGATAGCACAACTTTGTTTTTGTAGCCACTAACGACTGGGAGTGAAGCATGCTGGGGTCATTCTGAACTGGGAGTGAAGAACTGCTTTTATTATGTCTTTGTAATAGAGAAAATAACTTTCAGATGCCTGTTGATTAAAGAAATTATGTGCGCCAGGGAGGTTGAGTTGGCCACTCACCCTCCCTTCGCGGACACACTAGAAAAGAGGGAGTAGAACCATGCTTCAACAGAGTCTGCTGCGGGTTAACGTACGAACGCCCAGCCGGTTGACAGGTGCACTCTGCTGAAGGTGTTGGCTCTCCACCTTAAAGGCGTCACGGTAAGAGAGAAAAATGCGCTGCAACCACTTGTGTTTGATGTAACTGCTTTTGTGGGGAATAAATATACGCCTTTTTGTTCTAGCAAAATGCAGTCTGTGTGATCATTTCTGTGTGCCGATCTGACCGAACCTTGTGTTTCAAAACAGGTGTTTCTGTCGGTGTAAGGACTTCCCACGGAGCGGGACGTCCTGCAGCGCTTCCAGGCGCTGTCGTCGGCCTGTTTCGAGCTGAAAACATCCTAATTTAAGGCTTAATTCACCCAGGACATCGTGAGAGAACAGAGAAGATTCAGAAGAGGCCGGCATGAGGAATTTATGCGGACATTCCACTGTTTAAGGACATTTTTTTAATGAAAGACGTACACGCAAATTCGCCGAGTCGTTTCCGTGACGACTCTGCAAATCTGTGTGCGCCGCGACAGGAAAAACACCTCCGTGTTGAAAACCATTTGTAGAATTCAGGCGGCTTTTAATGGCTTTCAACAAGTGAGTAACTGAGAAATTGTTTAACAGCTTGGGCATGTTCCAACTTGCCCGTTAAGATTTCCAACAGAGGTGTTTTTCCTGCCGCGACCCCCCGCAGTCGGGTCCAGCCCGACATGCGACTCTGCCTGCACGTTCTTTCATTACAAAATGACCGTTAACAATGGAATGTCCGAATAAACTCCTCATGCCGACTTCTTCTGAAAGTTCTCTGTTCTCTGACGACTTACTGCGTCAACAGAGCCTGAAATGTGGAAGTTTTCAACTTGAAACGGCGAGACGCTGCCGCCTCGAAGCGCAGATCGCCGTCAGGCGCCGTGGACCGTCCTTAAAGCGACACTACCAGACCAAAATCTCTCATCAGCCGTTAAAATTTTTACCGAAAACCAGCTGAATTATGAATGGTGGCCACTCAGTTGGCCTTACAGTTTTGAAAAAATTTTTATCAAACAAAGCAACAGTCTCTGAGCCATTCCTAAACAATGAAAAAAAATCGACGAGCGGGTGGACGACTCCTCACTCAAAGACTGCCCACAGGCAAATGACGTAACCGACAGGCGTGAAAAAACTCTTGCATGCCCACGAGGGTTCAAGCATGTCTGATGTAATCACACGTGATTCAAATCCATATGGTTTTTGAAAAAAATAATAAGGTCGGATACTTTTCTAATAGACCTCGTATTTTTGTTTTTTTGTCTTGAATTTGCAGGTTTTGGAAATCACAAATCTAAGAGATTATTTCTGTTTACTATGGCATTTTGAATGTTTTATCATGTTAGCTACACAAAATGAGGCCACTTACGAGTAAGGCCAAATAAAAAATAAGTTGTTTATCATCCCCGCCCGACAGAAAATTACCAAGACTGCAAAAATTATTTCCACCGTGTCAAAAAATTATTTTATTTTTTCTATTTAATTTTTATTTATTCTTTTTTAATCTATTTTTTTATTTTATTTTATTATTTTATTTTTTTAATTATTTCCACTGGCACTTTTCTCCACACGGTGGAAATTATTTCGGGTACGGCTATGCCATATTTTTGAGCTGGTTTTAGCGATGGCACCCAAAACGACATGGAATCCCTCCGCCACTTGGTGATTTTCTGTTCCGATTCAAACGACTTTATGGTACCCAAAATGGCATAGAATCCCTCCGACTTTATGACACCCAAAACGGCATTAAAAGATGAAAAATTAGCACCAACACTTAATGCCGAAGGCGCCGTCATGTTGAAATACTCTTCAATGACGTCATTTGAACTAGCCAATCAGCGAGGAGATCCGGTCAAATACCAGATTGTGTTTGCCGTATCCGGCAAAATATCCACTTAGTGATCCACTGTAGCCTTATTTGCATAGTAAATCCTATTCATACGTAATCGCGTGACCATGAGGCTATAGGTACTTGTACATGTATTTGCTATTGATATATAGATTCCTAAACTACACTCAACAAAAATATAAACGCAACACTTTTGGTTTTGCTCCCATTTTGTATGAGATGAACTCAAAGATCTAAAACTTTTTCCACATACACAATATCACCATTTCCCTCAAATATTGTTCACAAACCAGTCTAAATCTGTGATAGTGAGCACTTCTCCTTTGCTGAGATAATCCATCCCACCTCACAGGTGTGCCATATCAAGATGCTGATTAGACACGATTAGTGCACAGGTGTGCCTTAGACTGCCCACAATAAAAGGCCACTCTGAAAGGTGCAGTTTTATCACACAGCACAATGCCACAGATGTCACAAGATTTGAGGGAGCGTGCAATTGGCATGCTGACAGCAGGACAACCAGAGCTGTTGCTCGTGTATCGAATGTTCATTTCTCTACCATAAGCCGTCTCCAAAGGCGTTTCAGAGAATTTGGCACTACATCCAACCAGCCTCACAACCGCAGACCACGTGTAACCACACCAGCCCAGGACCTCCACATCCAGCATGTTCACCTCCAAGATCGTCTGAGACCAGCCACTCGGACAGCTGCTGAAACAATCGGTTTGCATAACCAAAGAATTTCTGCACAAACTGTCAGAAACCGTCTCAGGGAAGCTCATCTGCATGCTCGTCGTCCTCATCGGGGTCTCAACCTGACTCCAGTTCGTTGTCGTAACCAACTTGAGTGGGCAAATGCTCACATTCGCTGGTGTTTGGCACGTTGGAGAGGTGTTCTCTTCATGGATGATGCAAAGGAGATGTGTTGCACTGCATGAGACAAATGGTGGTCACACCAGATACTGACTGGTATCCCCCCAAATAAAACAAAACTGCACCTTTCAGAGTGGCCTTTATTGTGGACAGTCTAAGGCACACCTGTGCACTAATCATGGTGTCTAATCAGCATCCTGATATGGCACACCTGTGAGGTGGGATGGATTATCTCAGCAAAGGAGAGTGCTCACTATCACAGATTAGACTGGTTTGTGAACAATATTTGAGGGAAATGGTGATATTGTGTATGTGGAAAAAGTTTTAGATCTTTGAGTTCATCTCATACAAAATGGGAGCAAAACCAAAGTGTTGCGTTTATATTTTGTTGAGTATATGTTAACCACAACCACTAATCCTTACAATAGCCCCTAACGCTAACCATAACATAGAATTTGTACTTATTATTACTACGACTAGATTAACTAGATTATAGACTAGATTAACAAAATATTTTACCTTTAAAGAGTTTAAAAGTTTGCCTTTCAAAAAAGTTTATACTCTGGCCTCATGTGAGCCAGAGTGTGTGTGTGTGTGTGTGTGTGTGTGTGTGTGTGTGTGTGTGTGTGTGTGTGTGTGTGTATATGTATATATATAACATAACATGACATGACAACCAGCAGCTGCTGCTGGTTGTCATGGAGCCCAAATCATACGCCTCCATGCAAAAAAACACAAAACATCGTGATATCGAACCGTGAACACCGTAACCGGTCATCAGTACCATGAAACTCAATTCTTGTTTATTCCACAAACGTAATAATCATTAAAATATTTGCATCTCGATTGACCACATTATATAAAGACTTACTTTTGCAGCTAACTATAGCTTCACCTAATCCAGTTTAGCAAAACTCAGAATAACCCTTCGAGTTTATGACTGCAAACGACGACACGTAGCCTAAACCGTACATGAAATTTGACACTGAATATTTCGTCATGTCAACACTTGCAACGAAATGTCGCCGAAGGTACTTTATACGATGTTCAACAGTAAACACGGCAAAGTAATGTGAAGCTAGCTGATGCTAGCTACCTTTAGGAAGCTAACCCAAACAGCGAACAAGTTCATGTTAACGCTAATGAAGCGCACTGCTTTTGCATAAACAGCGGTGGAAAAGCTCACAAAATACTCTTGTGAAATATAAGAGACCTACCTGTTTTTCAGGGTTGTCCGCAGCCTGTTAGAGCTGCTCGGCTCGCCGACACGCTCTTCTTAAGCCGGAGGGTGTAAGCCAACATGGGGAGTGTCTTCTAAAGAGCAGCGTCTAACATAACCGGAGGCGTTTCCAAAAAAAAGGGTTCAATGTCTGATGTGTCCTTCATGTTCTGTCTTACAACAAGATAACTTATTTTTATGACTAGTAGTGTCAGTAATTCATACGTCCTCGGCAAAGGAAACCTAGATACCTGCTGTTCGAAATAATAAACGCAAACCACGTTATGGTTTTCCCCAATTTTAAAATTCCCAACGTTAGTTATTAATGCATTCTTGCCTTTTACGATTACTTATAACAATGATTCTCAAAGTGTGGGTCTTGGTCCCCTGATGGACCGTGAAGGAACTGCATGAGAGCCTTCCATTGTCATTTAAAAAGTGAAAAAAAAAATATTTCATTTTAAACTAGAAGACAGCACTCGTAGAGGGCAAACCTCCACCAACATTAGTTTCCAATTCCACAAAAATCAAGTTCAAAGTCGTGTTAGAAGTGACTTTTCATAAGCTAAATTAGATGTGATCAAATGCTAGGAGTATGTATTTAGTTCAAGCACTTCAATCGAGTTTTTTTTTTTTTTTTTGTGGTGGTGTCAGTTTTTTTTTTTTTCAACTTTTCGGGTTTTGGAATTCGTTTTCAGATCATTTTCACAGATCAGTGGTTATCTCTGCTATGCATAATTTGTCATTGCTTTTGGCTCTTGGTTTCCAGCTGATAACTGGAAGATAGACATACAGGCATAAAATTGGAACCCTCCATCCATTTTGGTGGTGTAGGTACCATCCATAAAGAAAAATGAGAGTGATTGAGGCACTTTTG
Source organism: Thalassophryne amazonica (assembly GCF_902500255.1). NCBI lineage: Eukaryota > Metazoa > Chordata > Actinopteri > Batrachoidiformes > Batrachoididae > Thalassophryne > Thalassophryne amazonica. The sequence continues at coordinate 27,892,270 of NC_047116.1, read as the reverse complement.
ATTAATGTATATAATGTAAGTGTACACCAAATGGGCTTTTCAATATTAAATTCAATGTCTGCAAAATCCACAATCCAGATCAGATCTGGATCAAACATTGTCAATCAGTAAAGGATACCTTCCTAGATATGCTGTCAAAGATTAAAGAAATTTGTTCTTTTTTTGTCAGAATTATGACTTTTTGAATATTGTTCAATATGAAAGTATAGGGATTTTTCCAATTTTCCAAGAGTTTTCCTGACTTTGACCTTTGGACCTATGACCTTGAAATTTAATCAGTTCTTGCCTATCAAGATATGAATCCTCTGTAATATATATATATATATATATATATATATATATATATATGAAAATTGTGGGTTACAGGCGTTTCACAAACAAATCATTACCTCCACCCAACTTCGCTGGCGGAGATAATTATTCCAAAAGGTTTATTATTGCTTTTTTAAAAAATGTAATCATAAGTAATAAATCAAAGCTAGGGGGTTTAAATTGCACATTATCCTTTATTTATCTGACCTATTTTAATATACTTAATCTCATGTGTCGATCAAAACTGTGACTAAACATTTGTGTTGACCCCTAAGATTTTCAAAAGTTGGGAGCTGGGTGGTACATGGATTAATGGTTATGCACTGTTGCCTTACAGCTAGAAGTGTGCAAGGTGAAATCCAGATTGAAATATATTTCTACTAGCTTGGTTAGTGGGGATTCCCCATTTGGTTGACCTGGTAGACACAAAGATGTATCATTCAAGTCTGACTAGGTTTAAGGGTAGAGTTAGGAGCTGGATTTCCATGACAGATTTGTGCAAATGTAAGTGATTATTTTCATAATGTAAAAAAAAAAAAAAAAAACTATTGTGAAATGACAGTAGTTGTGCAGCTTAGCTAAAATTCCCATAAAAATTGTTCATTTTGTTATAAAAGCAAGGAATCTGGGCACACATATTCTAATTTAAACTAATGTTTATTTCAGATATGGTGCCATCCTGGAGCTGACCTCTAATGAGCTACAGGGGTCAATAAAGAATTACACAGGGGTCAAAACTTAAAAATTCTCCAGTCATGTTGAATCTATACCACATTATTTGTCTGATCACAAGGATTCCAAAAGGTATTGTTTGGACTATCTATGACTGGATTCCATGGAGTTAAGAGGTAAAAACAGCAAAAATGGTGACAAAGGTCAGTTACAGTTTGTACAGGGTTCAAAAGTTAAAGTTGCTCCAGTTTTGGTAAAGAATGATGCAATTTATTGGTTGAGTTAGTAGCATTTAAAAACGAATAGTTTGCATCTGTCATGCTTAGTTATCATATTACGGGGTAACATATGTCATATACGTCATCCAATCCCGTGGACCTTGTTTGACCTTTACTTTGGAGACCAAGCATTCAACACAGTCAAACTGTTCCATTTATTAATCCTTTTATTTTAACCAATAATTTGCATCACTTTTTTTTTTTTTTTTTACCAAAACTGGAGCAATTTAAACTTTTGACTCCTGTACAAACTGAAACTGACCTTTCTCATCATTTTTGCTGTTTTTACCCCATAACTCCAGAACATTCAGTCATAGATACTCCAAACTATGCCTTTTTGGAAATGTTATGATCAGACAAATAATGTGGTATAGTTTTCAACATGATTGGAGCATTTTTAAATTTTCACCCCTGTGTAATTCTTTATTGACCCCTGCAGCTCATTAAAGGTCAGCTCCAAGATGGCTCCATATCTGAAAATAAAAATTAGTTAATTTAGAATATGTGTGCCAAATTCCATGCTTTTATCACAAAATGAACCATTGTTTTGGCATGCCACCCACTACAGGGTTTCCATTGACTGGTAGAATGCAGCTGCTGGATTTTGTCCTTTTGTGATAACTGTCATTCCAGTGAGGCTATCGTGAGAACAGTAATTTCAGTAGTCATGGTGAAGGAAGGATTGGTCCTGCTAAGTATTAACATTTTGTTTTGTTTTTGTTATTGTTGTTGTTGTTGTTTTTTTTTTGTTTTGTTTTTTTTTATTAATACATTATTGCCGTAATGTCATGTCTTATCATGCTTAAGAGGTTATCCATGCCATGTATTTTAGAATGTCATGTGACCTGTATAATAACAGAAAAGGTTTTTCCATTCCAGTTTGCAAAATATGGCACTTTTTTTGCAGAATTCTTTGAAAAGGGTTGTAATGTGGGTGGAATGGAAACCTACCTAGTGTTAGGGTTGCAGTTACAATTGCAGTGGATGGTAAGTGAAATGTACCAAGTAGCTCAATGTGATAAGTGTTGACCTACGAATATGTAGATATGGATTTGTAGCCTGTCACACTGCCTGTCTGTGCCTTTACACACAAGTCCACCCAGTCCCAGTCAATCAATCAATCAATCAATCAATCAATTTTTTTATATAGTGCCAAATCACAACAAACAGTTGCCCCAAGGCGCTTTATATTGTAAGGCAAGGCCATACAATAATTATGTAAAACCCCAACGGTCAAAACGACCCCCTGTGAGCAAGCACTTGGCTACAGTGGGAAGGAAAAACTCCCTTTTAACAGGAAGAAACCTCCAGCAGAACCAGGCTCAGGGAGGGGCAGTCTTCTGCTGGGACTGGTTGGGGCTGAGGGAGAGAACCAGGAAAAAGACATGCTGTGGAGGGGAGCAGAGATCGATCACTAATGATTAAATGCAGAGTGGTGCATACAGAGCAAAAAGAGAAAGAAACAGTGCCTAACCAGCCCAACCAGTTATAAATGGGTATCAGTCTGAGCACTCCTGGCATCTCATCCAGGGAGAGTCGTAGATGTTCACATGCTTTACACTGTGGATTACAGGGATAAGCACAAATGGGCATCAGGATGAAAACAGGACTTTAAAAGAAATGCAAAATGTGGCAACACACCTGTGATCTGGTCTTCTTTGGCTGGCCAAATGCCATATGTGCACAGCAGGGCCTCACTAAATTTTGCTAAGTATGAGCGATGTCTCCCAACAATATTATTACATTTCTACTGGGAATAATTACCCACTTGTGGTACTTCCACTGAAGACTCAATGTGTGACATTGTTTGTTCAATAAAGTTAGGAAAACATGTATGTTAGCTGGTTAGTCACTTTCAAAAGGAAATATTTATGTTTATTGGCTAGCTTGGGACTAAAACAGACTGAGAGATGCTACTGAAAAATGTCACACCACAGGACCAGTTGTCTATCTGGGTGGTTGCCATCCAGAACTCAAGATGGTTCTGTAGTGTGATGAACGTGGTGATGCACGGCACCAGCAGATGCTCCCAGACATGCCTGTCTGTGCACAACTATCTTTGTTTTGGCGGTTGTCCAAGAACAAATGCCAACACTAAGCCTTATTAAAGACAAAGACACGTTGTGTATTAGGCAATAATATGGCAAAATTTATGTTGATGGAGAAGCTGTATGCTTTCACAGCAAAGATTGTTTCTCCAGCGAGAATCTGTAAGAATTCTCTGGCTCGTTACATTGGGCAGCAGAGGACAGGATAATACTGCAGCAATAGTGTGAGAACATTTTATGGATCTTTTATTTGATTTTTTTTTTTTTAAACAGACACTGGGATTCACATCCTTTGCTTTGGTTGTGAATTCAAGGTAACTATAGTTTTCTAGTTTTTTGTGAAAGAACAAACTTTTCTGCAGTTAATTTCAAGCAAGCAAAAGTGATTTCATTGATGTATTTCTTTAATCCTCAAGTGACCAATCCATTTTAGCGACTAATATGGTAGGATAATTATAGCATCAAATATAGAAGAACCGGTGACTAACAAATATGCCAATAATGAACCCATCATTATCAGGCTCGGTGGAAAGGAATGGCTGTACACAAATGCAGGACTAAGATACATAGCTCTGTGGTTTAAGATGGTTTAGTGTAATAGTAAGCTGGGTTTGGTACACATAAAGGCAGTCCATCAAGAGCAAAAGTACATCTAACATCAGGCTATGGCGTGGTCGAATAAACAGGCAGGTGGTCATAAACACAAGGAGGCTAGTAGGATGAGGAAAGGAGCAGAGCTGGAAGTGAAAGTACAAGGCACATCAATCTGGCGAGGAACAGGTGCAACCAGTGGATCATAATACATCCAGGTGATAGTGATGTGCAGATCGATACTGAAATATCGATACCTCCGATACCCGATCTTTATGCTCTAAAATCGATTCTCAAATCAAAATATCGATACTTTTGATACAACCCCAATTCCAATGAAGTTGGGATGTTGTGTAAAATGCAAATAAAACAGAATACAATGATTTGCAAATCCTCTTCAACCTATATTCAATGAATACACCACAAAGACAAGGATATTTAATGTTCACAACTGATAAACTTTATTTATTTATTTATTTTGCCATAAGATCCTTTACACAATGATGCAAGTTTTTAATGCAGTGCTGCCTGAGGGATCGAAGGTCACAGGCATTCAATATTGGTTTTCGGCCTTGCCGCTTACGTGTGGAAAGTTCTCCAGATTCTCTGAATCTTCTAATTATATTATGGACTGTAGATGATGGAATCCCTAAATTCCTTGTAATTGAACATTGAGAAACATTGTTCTTAAACTGTTTGAACTATTTTTTTCATGTAGTTTGTTCACAAAGTGGTGATCCTCGCCCCATCTTTGCTTGTGAACAGCTGAGACTTTTGGGGATGTTCCTTTTATACTCAATCATGAGTGTCCTCAGTTCCCAAATGCTATTGAGTGTTCTTAGAAGGAAAGGTGATGTATCACAGTGGTAAACATACCACTGTCCCAGCTTTTTTGAAACGTGTTGCAGGCATCCATTTCAAATGAGCAAATATTTGACACAAAAACAATAAAGTTTATCAGTTTGAACATTAAATATCTTGTCTTTGTGGTGTATTCAATTCAATATAGGTTTGAAGAGGATTTGAAAATCATTGTATTCTGTTTTTTATTTACATTCATTACAGTCATTTGAGGTAATGTATATCATTAACAGGAACACAGTGGAGAGTAACTAAACTTTTGAAATTTTTGTCTAAATGACACGTCGCGGATGGTTGGCAATTATTGTTGCATTTATTATTTAATTAAATATTTTACTGGCAATTTTAATTTGAGTCACTCAGCATTATAAAACAGCAAGTGATTATATCACCCTATTGTTGGCTATTTGGGGTTATTACATACATAGTTGAATGTAATTAAGACTAAGCAGTCAGTGCAGAGTTGCCCCAGCATCAGTTTTGCCCGGTGATCTTATCGTTTAAAGATGATACTCTAAGAGCAGCAACACTCACAAGATGCCTGGGAGAGATGATTGCAAAGATTTCCAGCCTCTGTCCATAGTAGAAGACCAAAGTTTGTGAGAGCTCTTGACCCAAAATATAAACTCCCAGGAATTAAAACCTGACAGACTCATCTTGTAAAGATGTTCGATGAATGAAAAGACAAAGTAATTCTTTATGAAGTTATAATTTGAAATACAGTACTTTTTCTTTTTACATTTACCACGCACATTATGTGTATTTGCACAAAGTATCAGTATCAGATCAGTATCGCCGATACCAGCCTGAATTTTACTCAGTATCGGGTTGGAAAGGAAATTGGTGGTATCGAACATCACTACCAGGTGATGAGCTACAAATTAGAAACACCATGAATGGAAAGCACAAGAACAAGGGTGTGGCTGCCAGACAGAGTGAAATGCCCACCACCAAGTGCCAGGAGACAGACAAGAGAGATAGACAGACAGACAGACCCAAGCAAGAAATAAACACACTCAGAAACCAATGAACAAAAATAACAAAAACAGACCAGAAAATAAAACAGGACATGGCAAAATCTCAAACCCTAACAATCATCAGCCATCCTTTGTGACAATCATGAGCTATTTCCATCCTCACTCTGGGCATCAAGAATCAGGCTCAATGCTTGTGCAACTGTAAATCTTGCTATTCTAGGTCTGTTGGCCGTGCTTCCCTGCAAAACAGTAATATATAATGATCAGAGTTGGCAAATTACAAAACCATTTGAAGCTATAGTGTCGAAAATTTCATAGATCTTCCCAAAGGGTCACAACTTTGGATTATACTTGCCACACGGATCGACCGATCCTTGGAAAATTCTATGAACTAATGCAGGACAAATAGGTTCACACATTCATGGTAAGAAACTTTTTTCCGATTAAAATTAGAAAAATATGGCACAAAATATATGCCCTGGGTCATAAATGACCCAGTCGGTCGTTGTTGAGGGTTAATTGAATATGCATCAACTTAAATGTTAAAAAGTCTCTTGACTTGTGTAAGAAATGTGGGTGGGCATGATTTAGTTGTGTTATACTAAATGGTGTCCATATGCATTTGATTATTTTAGCTTTGACATTTTATTAAATTTAAGTTAAGTTTTAACCATTTGTTTTTACTGTGAGCTTAAGGGCATAAACAGAAATTTGAATATAGGAAGTTTGATTTTTTTTTTTTTTTAATTTCGGTGTACAATAAATAAATAAATAAAATGTATAAAAAGCCCAAGGATGCCCAATTTTTTTTTCTCATGCCACTGTAGTTACCATAAAGCCCCATAGATACCACAAGTTAGTTTGAGTCTTAACGTTCCCTAGCACAGAGTGAAAATCATCATTCACATATAGAGACAGATTTCGGCATGTTGATCATTGCTTTATTATCTGTGCATTTTTCTTCCATTTTAACAATCATGTTCTGTTTTTGGATGGATATCCGGATTTATTACTCATTTGAGGGCTCTGTAATGTCACATTTTTTTCAATAATTTTAAAATTCTTACAAGTTACATTATTACAACATTGTATCAAAATGTTGTTTTCTGAATTGTCCCCACACACACCAAAAAATAATAAATAAAATTAAAGTCTTATAAGACTGATTTCTGACGTGTAATAGGCCGATTTCTGACGGAAAACCTCTATGTGCATAACCCAACTATCGAAGACCACATTTGGAACCTGTTATTAAAGCCTCTGAAATCTTACAAACAAACTGATCTGGGCTACCCAAAGAAACCCATTTAAATAATAATATTTGAAGATGTTGCTGAAGGGCTGTTTATGAGAGAAAAATTTGTTATAAAGGCTTATATTTTTAAGTTACAATCAGTTGAATTGAAAAGATGTTTTTATTATTATTATGCAGATACTTGTTTAATATACAGTGTTAAAAAGCTCAAATTTCTGCCTTTAAAACCAGTCTGATTTCTATGATTTAATTTAACCATTTGATCAGTTCTGTAAGGGGTGTACCAGAGATCCTGACCCATCACCCCACCGCTTAAAAATATTTAATGAATGCAATTTTGCAGGGTTTATTCTAAGGATTTTTTACAACTGCACAAGCCCTAAGGTTGATGTTGATATGACTCTTACCAAAGACACATAAGACAGCCAATGAGTTGCACTTACTTGAACATTGGTTTAAATGTTACTATGCTAGCCATACTTAAGTTAACTTTACTTTAGGTTTGTGTTGCTGTAACCTGAGGTTTATGATCATGTACTTCTGATATGACCCCTGGGCCGGCCCTAGATTATGACAGTTTTTGCTTCTTTTGCTCATTCAGGTTTATAATGTCAGAAGCAATAATGGTTGATAATCCTAATTGTTTAAGTAATAAGTAACAATTGCATGGTTTACAATGTATAGTATGAAGTAGTTAGAAGTAATATTATCTAAGTTATTAATAAATAATAAGTATGTTTGAATTACATTGTAAATTTAATGAAAATAAAAATACATTGTTATTGAGTGATCAGTGACTTCTGTTGTGGTTCAATATTAACATTATCAACTCTTTTCATCATGGAAATTTTGGAAAATGAAACAAAATGTGAAAAAATATCTGTAAAAATTTAGTATTTACAATTGCACAAATCTGGATTTACAACCGCACATTTTCCATTTACAACTGCACAAAAGGGGTACAACTGCACATTAGAATAAACCCTGCAATTTTGAGAAATGTACAAAGCAAGATAAAGCAAGGGGATTAAAATATATTTTGTGATAAATTTATACATAAGTGTTCTTCTGATCTAAAAAAAGAAATACTTCGTATTTCATTCAAGAACACATGAGACACAGTGCAAATTTATTGTAGCACCTTAATGTTATCCAGGGCTCAGAGCCACATGGAAGAATTAGTCTTTTAACCAATAAAAGCAATTTCCAAACATAATTGAGAACATGTTTCAATACATATGCATGAAAAAAGGATTTTCCATATGACTGACTCATATGTTTGTGTAATTGATTGAGGGGATGGACCCATTATATTAGCTGTTATTTGAGAACCATCAAAACGCACAAAATTGCAAATTGCCCATGCTTGTATGTGAATTAATGCCCCATTCATCATCATTATGAGTTGATAAGTTAATTTAAACCATTTCATTCTGTCTTAATGAGCTATAGTTGAATTAATGTCATGTAATATATGAAAGTAACATTTGAACAGAGGCAATGATTTGAGACAAAGAGAGTAGAGACGGCTTTTGAAGCATAATGGCGGCATAAATCTCATCAGACTTATTGTTTTCCAGGCATTTTTGAAAAATAAATACATTTTGAAATCATAGGTAGGATTACCTGAGATGATTTTATTGAACTTATTTTATTTTATAAATTTTTTTGCAACATGTTTTTGATTACAGTAATTGACTTAAGCAATTATTTTAAATCACATAATTGATATGACTGGAATATCAATTGTGAATAATAGCCCATCAGATTAAAATGTGAAAATAACATCCAAGTGTCTTCAGGGGGCGCAGTCAGGATTTTCTGAGTTGGGGTCTAATGCAATCAAATAGTTGCATTTTTTGTGCACACATAGTATGACATTATATATTAAACAACACTATGTTTCATTATTACAGTATGTCTGTGCAGTATTCTAATAATAGCGGTATAATTAATAATTATTATTTCTCACCACAAATTCAGCAACATCTGTGTCTCTTTAGATCTTGGAGATAAGGTGTCATATATGAAAAAACCTATTGAATTAGCCTCTCATTTAAAAATGTAAATAAATGAAAAGCTTTGTCTTCAATTGTAATACATATTTTGTTTGCAATCCTTTTGAAACTGCCAGTAATGATAACTGAACAATAACCCTCACACAGAGTCTCTTGTTAGGTACTTTCACTCTTGCAGAGAACTACCAGAAAGAAGGATGCCTCATCTCTGGGAATTAAGGCAGATTAATATTTCATAAAACAATTTGTTTGTATTGTCTGAACAGTTGAAAGCCCCTTTAATAAAACAATACCGCAACTCAACTCAAAGACTTTGACATTAAATGTCAGGAACAATCAACACGTGAGACCCATATAAATTTTCAAGCCAATCTTGTGCTGATTGCCGCCATATGGGTTGGCATCAGAAAGTCAGGGGATTTTGGGAGGTGATGGTCATCTAGTTAAAGTGTTTGGCTTATGACCAGAGGTTCCTCGCTTCAAATCCACATCAGACAGGAACATTGTGCAAGGTCCTTAATCCCCAAGTTGCTCCCAATGTGTAGTGAGTGCCTTGCATTGTAGCACCCTGATGTCAGTGTGAATGGGTAAATGTGAGGGATCACTGTAAAGCGCTTTGACCATAAAGGTGCTATATAAATGCAGGCTATACCATCCATTTTTTCTAGATCTATGTTTACCCTAATTCACATTATTTTTTCTGTAGATGTATGACAGAAAAAAAAAAAAAACAAGAACCTGCGGAATTACCTGCGGAATTCTCATGCAGTATGACTGTTGCACTTTGCTTTGCTCTCAGGCCATCAGACTGTACAACTTCTCACTTGGGGGGAGGAGTAACAGGAAGACAGAGGACGGGAAGGAGAGTAACAGTAGTAGCCATTAAACCAGTAGCAATACGTCTGGTATTTATATTTATATTTGCAAACTGTTTTTTTTTTACTTTTACTTTTGACACTCTGTGTGCTTCTTGCCCTGTGTGCTGCTATTCAATGCTGCTGGAACCTCAATTTCCAGAGGGTGTTGTGTGGGCCGCTGAAGAGGAGGTACTGCTGGCCCACCACCAGAGGGCGTCCTGCCTGAAGTGCGGGCTTCAGGCAGGTGAGGGCGCTGGAGCACCGGGAGTGGCAGCTGTCACTCATCAACAACACCAGCTGTCACTCATCATCATCATCCACACCTCGAGAAGTGCGAGTTCCACCGTACTTCTTTGTCCTTCCTGGGGTTAATCATCTCCTCCAACTCCGTCCGCACCCGATCCGGCCAAGGTTGCGGCGGTGAGGGATTGGCCCCACCGACGAGCGTAGGAAGCTGCAACAGTTCCTCGGCTTTGCATATTTCTACTGGAGGTGTATTAAGGGTTATAGCCAGGTAGTTGGCCCCCTGATGGCCCTGACCTTCACTAAAGTCCCCTTCACCTGCTCGCATCGGTGCGAAGCCGCATTTAGGGAGTTGAAACTGCTGGGGGAAAGTGTAGTGACACGGACCCACAACAGGGGGCGCAAATTAACGGTCATAGATGAGCAAAAGGTACAATTTAAGGTTGTGAATATACACAACGATTATACAGACAATCACCAGAATCTGATAGCAGTCAATACACCAAGGTGACGTGTGGGCAGGCTCGAGGATAGAGACGTCTGTCCTGAGAAGAGCCGGGACCACACGATTTCCACTGCCAAAAACCCGGTTGAATTCTGGAGCCGCACAAGTCCCGAATTCCCAGGTGATCAACCGTCCCCGACTGTCGGATCTGGTACTGCTGGCGAGGAGCACAAACAGTGAGATGTGGGGTGTGCACACCCAGTAACAAAAAACAGTCAGAAGGTGGAAAGTCACCTCCACCTCTAATCACACACTCGTGCAGCTCCTGATAAACCACCTATCTGGTTTGGGTTGTAAAGCGAAGCCGTCACTGTTCACACCAAACGCCAAATCCAGCAGATAAGGCACACCACAGGAAAACGGCATGCAAGAGAGTTCAGACTATTATTCAGTATTAAGTCAGCAGAGAAATTACCTTCACAGGTAGATGATATCTCGGCAACGAGGTGGAGATGATGTCCGGTTTTTATGGAGTGAGATGATGAAGTGTAGATGGGTGACAGCTGTCAAGAGAGATAATGAGTGACAGCTGTCACCCCCGGCCTGTGTCCGTGGCGGCAGCGCCCTCTCGTGCCTGAAGCCTGCACTTCAGGCAGGGCGCCCTCTGGTGGTGGGCCAGCAGTACCTCCTCTTCTGGAGGCCCACACAACAGAAACATCGGTTCTCGTCTGCACCCGTTCTGGGGCAGGCCCGCATCCCAATCGCCAGTTTGTTGTTGAAATGGATGCCTCTGACTCAGGGATAGGAGCCGTGCTGTCACAGAGCGGAGAGTCCGACAAGGTTTCTCCATCCATGTGCCTATTTTTCCCGCAGGTTGACCCCGGCGGAGCGGGCGAACTATGACGGCGGCAATCGGGAACTTCTTGCGGTGAAAGAGGCTCTTGAGGAGTGGAGACACCTGTTGGAGGGAGCTGCGGTACCATTTACGGTTTTCACGGACCATCGGAACCTAGAGTACATTCGGACCGCCAAGCATTTGAACCCCAGGCAAGCCCGCTGGTCACTGTTCTTTGGGCGATTTGACTTCCGGACTACCTACCGTCCCGGGACTAAGAACCAGCGATCTGACGCCCTGTCCCGGGTCCATGAAGAGGAGGTCAAGGTCGAGCTGTCAGATCCACCGGAACCTATCATCCCCGAGTCCACTATCGTGGCAGCCCTCACCTGGGACGTGGAGAAGACCGTCCGGGAGGCCCTGACACGGAACCCGGACCCGGGGACCGGCCCAAGGAACAGACTCTACGTCCCACCAGAAGCCAGAGCTGCTGTCCTGGATTTCTGTCACGGGTCCAAGCTCTCCTGTCACCCAGGGGTGCGAAGAACCGTGGCAGTGGTCAGGCAGCACTTCTGGTGGGCGTCCATGGAAGCCGATGTCCGGGAGTATGTCCAGGTCTGCACCACCTGTGCCAGGGGAAAGGCAGACCACCAACGGGCGCAGGGTCTCCTCCAGCCGTTACCTGTTCCCCACCGCCCCTGGTCCCACATCGGCCTGGACTTCGTCACGGGCCTCCCACCGTCCCAGGGCATGACCACCATCCTCACGATAGTGGACCGGTTCTCCAAGGCGGCCCACTTTGTGGCCCTCCCGAAGCTCCCCACGGCCCAGGAGACTGCAGACCTCCTGGTCCAACACGTTGTGCATCTGCATGGGATTCCATCTGATGTCGTCTCTGACCGTGGTCCCCAGTTCTCCTCGCAGGTCTGGAGGAGTTTCTGTAGAGAACTGGGGGCCTCCGTGAGCCTCTTGTCCGGGTACCATCCCCAGACCAAAGGACAGGTAGAGCGGGCCAACCAGGAGTTGGAACAGGCCCTTCGCTGTGTGACCTCGGTGCACCCGACAGCCTGGAGCAATCATCTGGCCTGGATAGAGTACGCACACAACAGTCAAGTCTCGTCTGCCACCGGCCTCTCCCCATTTGAGGTGTGTTTGGGGTACCAGCCTCCATTGTTCCCGCTAGTGGAGGGAGAGGTTGGGGTGCCCTCGGTCCAGGCCCATCTGAGGCGGTGCCGTCGGGTGTGGAGCTCTGCCCGCTCTGCCCTGCTCAAAGCCCGGATGAGGGCCAGGCCCATGCAGACCGCCGGCGGTCCGGGCCCCTGCATACCAGCCTGGGCAGGAGGTTTGGCTGTCAACAAAGAACATCCCATTACAGGTGGAATCTCACAAACTGAAGGATCGGTACATTGGCCCTTCCCCATCATCAAGGTCCTCAGTCCTGCCGCGGTGAAGCTGAGGCTGCCAGCTTCACTGCGGTTCCATCCAGTATTTCATGTCTCCCGGGTCAAGCCTCACCACACCTCTTCCCTCTGTGCCCCCGGACCGGCGCCGCCTCTTGCCCGGATCATCGACGGGGAGCCTGCGTGGACAGTTCGCCGGCTCCTGGACGTCCGTCGTAAGGGCCGGGGCTTCCAGTATCTCGTGGACCGGGAGGGTTATGGACCCGAAGAGCACTCCTGGGTGAAGAGGAGGCGCCCATTGAGGGGGGGGGGGTCTTGTTGTGTGGGCCGCTGAAGAGGAGGTACTGCTGGCCCACCACCAGAGGGCGTCGTGCCTGAAGTGCGGGCTTCAGGCAGGTGAGGGCGCCGGAGCACCGGGAGTGGCAGCTGTCACTCATCAACAACACCAGCTGTCACTCATCATCATCATCCACACCTCCATAAGAGCCGGGCAGCATCTTCACCTCACTGCCGAAAAATCGTCTACCGATAAGTAAACGTCTCAGCCTTTGGTATCATACAGTGGTAACGTTTTTACTTCTGTACTGACTGTCATTATTCTGAGTTTGCAGACTGTTAAGTGTTACTTCAGGATCTGTACAAGCTCTGTGATTGAGAGGTGGAGGTGCTTTCCACCTTTATGTTGAACTGTTTGCTGGGTGTTCATACACCCACCATCACCTGTCTGTTCTTCCTGCCAGCAGTACCCGATCTGACAGCCAGAGGCAGTGGCCACCTGGGGACCCAGTGCTTGGTGGCTCCAGGATTGCTTCAGGTCCGGTGGAGTGGAAGGCGTGTGGGATCCGGCTCTTTTCTGGACGGGCGTCTCCTGTCCTCGAGCCTGCTCACACACCGCCGTAACTTATTTGACTGGTGATCTCAATTGTGTTGTCTGTTGCTCTGTTGTGCACATTCACAACATTAAATTGTTATATTTGGCTTATTCCATTGTCCGTTCATTTGTGCCCCTGTTGTGGGTCCGTGTTCCTACACTTTTCACAACAGAGGGAGTCTTCCCAAGGGATCAATAAAGTTCTATCTAATCTAATCTAATATAATCTTGTCACAGTCCGGAGTGTGTCCCTTGGAAAGAAACTAACATACACACAGGGACGGATTAAAGGGGACATCAAGTCCTGACCTATATGTTTACCAATAAACCCTGAAAAACCTACATTATAATCACATGTGAATAGCACCAAATTAAGATATTGTAAAGAGCAGCTCCATCATACTGCACTTACTGTATTTGAAGGAGGCCAAGAGGACACCCATGTTTCACCTTGCTGCTGGTGGGAATGCTTACCTGCCTGGGTGGTTACCATCCAGGGTTCCACTCCAGGATCAGGTTGTTCCTTAAAGTGGTGGATGCAACACCCGTGCTTTACTACAAACCTGAGCTGATCGTCTACAATTTAAAGTGCTTTAAAAAAATATGCGAAAATGCACATTTTTATTAAGCGTTTTTTTCCCCCAAGGAATTTCCCAAACATTATGTGAATTGTACATGATTTATATGTTTTGCTTTAAAAAACCTTCACATATTATAGTGTTCTGAGATGTGTCACTTTCCATCATGCAACTGATTGGTGTTCTGCTGCTATGTGTTATTTAGTGCTACCATAGATTTTTTTAAATTATTTTTATATCGTGTTTTCTTTGTGTTACTGTGCGAATTCATTGTCACGTCAAAGTATATTTTGGATGTTCCCTCCATTGTTCTGCACGCGGTGCACTGTGTCAGTCTTGTGCAAAGCAATATGATGCTCATTGTGCAAGAAGTTCTCATTTGTTGTACATTGACCTTGTAGATGTGTTGACCTTTGTACATTCAGCCAGTGATTACGGAGTATGGTTCACAATGGAGCAGAGGCGAATGCTAATAACATAGGTGTTAGAATTTCTACAGTTGTGCAACAATAATTAGTTCATGTCAAGAACAAAGCAAGTTACACAGATCAGCATTGGAAAGTATCAACTTTGAAATACAGCTGTCTGGATTATAAAATATTCTGAAGCCTGTAAAGAGCGTAGCTGTAATGACATAGCTAATGATATATATCTTTAGCAACGGCTGCAAAGTAGAAGAAAGGATGGCACCACCAACAGTTCTGGGGTGGTAAAAATCTGCTTGGACCAATGAGGCCAAGTGTAAGACAGCAATAATGTGAAAATACCATAGTAGTCTGTGTGTGTGTATGTGTGTGTGTTTCATTAAAAATCCATTGTCCACCTTACTGTCTATTGTTCAATAGCCACCCTGACACTAGCATGAATTTAATCATCGCACTGTCACGCAATTTGTCGTGCAATTGCGTGTCAATATACGGTTTGCTTAAAAAGCCACCTTGATACTTGCACGAATTTGATCCCTGCACTGGCGCGCAATCTTGCATGCCAATGAGTAAACTCATCGTAAACTACTGTAAACTGCCCTCTAAGAAATAAAATGTTGGATTTAATTGATAAAGATAAGGTAACTTTTTCCACATAACTTTGTCAATTAAGTGCAAAACAATATTGGGATTTAAGTAATGTTTCATTTGATTTAATTAATGTCAATGACAATGTTGTTTTGCACTTAATTAACAATGTTATGTGGAAAAAGTTACTTTAACTTTATCAATTAAATTCAACATTTTATGCCTAAGTGTGTATGTTTCATTTCTAAGAGTGTGTGCATAAACTACCGTAATTTCCAGACTATAGAGCGCACCTGAATATTAGCTGCACCCACCAATTTTAAAAAGAAAAAAATTGTACATAAGTAAGTTGCGGGTCTCCACGTTGTAACATGAGATATTTACACAGAAAGATGTTAGACAGAAAGATTTTTTAACTTTTAATTAAATATGTATCGTAAATATTTTTCCCCTGAAGTGTTACACATAAATATTGACCCGCATGTCATCCAGCGTGCGCACACGGTGTCTCCGCTGCACACGGAGAACTGAGTAAAAAAGCTCCGCTCCGCTAACTGAACTGATGACGCAAAGTGCCGGAGAGGGACTTTTCTTCACTACAATGAACGGGTAAGACCTTATATTTACACCACATGAGGAGCGCAGCTTTCAGGAAATCAGTTGACAGCGTCAAATGATGTATTACGACTTATGAAAAAGGTTGTAAAAATCCATAAATTAGTCACATCATTGGAAAAGCCACATTGTTCAAAGCGTGTGAAAAAAGTAGTGGCTTATAGTCCAGTAATTCTGGTATGCGAGGCCCTGAGCGCAATGACACGGGGCGACACACAGTGTTTGCGAATAGGTTGCGCAATATTCATGACTAGTAGTTCACGCAAGTGGCAAGAAATTTATGCGTGCCAGAAATTTTGAACATTTAAAATGTTCTTTGAGCACTGGCACGCAGCCTCGCACAGTTAACAAGGGTTTACAATGAGTTTACTTATTGGCGCGTAAGATTGCGTGGCAGTGTGTGGATCAAATTCATGCAAGTGTCAAGTCGGCTAAAGTTTGTGGTGAGATAAAAGTGTATGTTATGTTAGCAACTTTGGTAAACAAGGTGCCACCGCCGCCTTGGCTAGTTTACCAAAGACATTTATTTAGTTAATGTTGTAGCCAGTAGCGGCAACAGGAAATTTTTGTTGGGGGACCTGAGGGGGGCTTCACAAAATGTCATCAAAATGAACAATATATAGTAAAATGCTTTATAAATACCAAGGTATATGTTTTAGTCGCCCGTGCTCCTCTAAAATGTGGTATCAATGCACACACACATCACATAGAATGACTGTATTTATCACTTTGCTCAGTTACGCAATATTGAGACATTCTCAGTGCAAAACTGCAGTTGAGATCCACAAATATGTCAGTCCCTATTTACATTATTTGCAGAATTATTGGGGAGCTGAGGGGGGCTTGGCTCATTATTGGGGGGGCTTAAGCCTCTCCAAGCCCCCTTTTGGCACCGCCATGGTTGTAGCCAAGCGGTTCAGTGCGCTTCTTTCCAGTGCGGAACGTTCCCAGTTTAAGAACAGCCCTCCCCATTCTCCGTGTAATGTGGAGTTGGATCAGGAAGGTCATTTGTTGTAACACTTGCACCAAATCAACATGCAGATCCATATCGGATCTGCATGTGGTGACGCCGAAAGAAAGGCAAAGCAGAAGGGACTTGATACACTGAAAAAAATTATACTTTGGATCAACTTTAAAAAATTTATGTAATTTGTTGCAGCTATTTTTTTTGTTTGTTTTTCACAATGTATATTTATGATTTGGTAAGTGATTCCAGCAAATTTAAATTGGAAACCCCAATTTTCCATTAGACCAATGTAAATAGGTACTTTGAATGAAGTGCACTGATGTTTCACTTTTTTTCAGTGTATTCCTAGCAGGGGTACACCCACATTTCACATAGATGCGGCACATCATTGTTTGACTGAGTGGTTGCCCATCCAGAACCCACAGAGGCTGTGTAGTGTGGAACACCTGTCGACATGTAAGTGCACGATCCCAGCGTAAGCCGATTCTGTGATCCTAACCTCTTTGTGGCTCTTCTTACTGTGCCCTGTGTGATTCGGGGCCCCTGTGTTTCTGCCTAGACCAGCCCGTGCATTAGTCTGTCACTAGAGGTGGGCGGATCGATCCTAATATTGATAATATCGATACCAACGCTGGTATTGATATTGAACGATCCTCGTGTAAAAGATCGATACTCAAGCTGTTTTCTCTCCTGCACGCACTGACTGCTGCACACGCAGATTCATCAAAGTCTACTCTCT
The DNA here is from genome assembly GCF_902500255.1 of Thalassophryne amazonica. Lineage (NCBI taxonomy): Eukaryota > Metazoa > Chordata > Actinopteri > Batrachoidiformes > Batrachoididae > Thalassophryne > Thalassophryne amazonica. The sequence goes on along the minus strand of NC_047116.1, from coordinate 27,874,695 downwards.
GTCTGTAAGAGCAACATGGAGCAGCGACCCTGTATGTAGTTTGTCAGCCCTCTACCCTCAGGAGATTTTATTTTAAGTGTGTTAAGTGATATTTTTTAAACAAAAATGTTGATTTGATAATAAGTATTGTTGTCACGTTACAATGTTTGGTGAAATTCTATCCTAGGTCTTTTGGATCCTTTGGATCTATGAAGCTTAAATATGAAAAAGTATCGGTATTGTATTGATACCGGCGATACTGGGCCTGTATTTACTTGGTATCGGATCAATACCAAAATTCCCGGTATCGCCCACCTCTACTGCTCACACATATTACTCTACCGTTGCCTTTATTTGAAGCACCTCAGACATGATTACCAAAAACATTGTGTTTTACTCCAAAGTTATACAACAGCTCTTCAATCTTTTTTTTTTTATTTAAGTTGAGTTTGGAGGAAGGCGCCCATCAGCACCCCTCTGGTTACGCCCATGAATTTCTCTGTTGTGAAATCATAAGTCATAACCACCATAAAAGAGCCACATGTTTTTTGTGATTTTTCCTTGAAACAGAGCTCAGATGGCTCAGTGATCTGCCAGGTCCCTGATCGGGTATTGAGTGACTACATTTGGTGTGTGTGTGGGGGGGGGGGGGGGGGGGGGGGGGGCGCTGCGTTGTATTGTAGTTCCACCTTAAATGCATTTTGGCCCCGCTTGCTCCCTATAGTTTAGCTCTTTTTTCTTTTTTTGTCCTCCTGCAGCAGCTGTCACCCTGCATTACTCCCAGTCAGCTAAATGAAACATTATTCTAAACATATGCATCGTAATCAGTCCGGTCACACTTACAAGAACACGCGTTAATAAGGCAATCAATCACTCTGGAACAAGCAAGTTGTTCTGTAACAGCTCATAAACAGTGTGTAAGAAGAATTGGAGGTTAGCATGACACGGCGCTGATCAGATAATCAATGTCAAAGATGCGATGAATGTCAGTAAATGTAGTTTTCATGTCGTTTCTATAAATCTCCAATTTACAACAAGCAGTTCAATTACCCTGAAATACAGTCAATTAAACGCGGCTGATTGGACAGTAGGGGCAGCATCATCGATCTTTGCATTTCTATCTCACTGGTGGACATTTAATTTGTTTTTTCTATAGCATCGAGATAAAGAAAATATAAAATGTATTAAACAAGCAAAAGATTTATTTTCTTGTCAAAAACCATTCGGGAAATGCGACAGACAGTTTGTGCGTTCTGATGAATTCTTGGATAATGGTGTTATGGTGGGCAGTGTTATTTTCTTTCTTTCTTCTTTTTTTTCTGACCCCTGGATTTGTTTTTTTGCGCCTCCATCTATCCAAGTACCTTTGTTGTTCGGGTTTGCAACCCTCGATTTAGTAAGAGCAGGGAAACACGGTGATATATCACGCACATATTTGCTGCCCTAATCTTATTCTTTAATGGGGACGTTCACAAAATAAATAAATAATTTTTTTAAAATTCATTTATTTAATTTTTTTTAAATGCAACTTGTCTTAAAGTACCCTGGGGCGTTCCGCTATTGGTTATATTTAACCAAGTGCAGTTAACGACAGTATCAGATTGTATCATTTAGAGGTAATGCAAAAATAATGGTAAATTACAGGGCCGGAATGACCCCAGGTGACAGGTCTCATATTCCCAGTAGCTTTGTATGTATTTTTAATTAATGCTTCCCAAATACAAGCGCTGTTATAACACTTATAAGATTATAATACAGGCCATGTTTCATTGTAGAATTGTCTTCATGATGTGCACCATGCTGTACTGTTCCAAAGTTTTATTTATTTATTATTTATTTATTTATGTGTGTTTTGCTTGCACCTTAGAATTTTGACACGTGTAATGTTTGATATTTTTTTTCATTCATGATTCAACATGAAAATTTCCCCAAATATCCGATACCAACAAAATTCTATTTCCCCTCATATTTTATATGTAGGTATACCATATCAAATTTCTAACCTCATTTTCAAAAAAATTAAATGGTATTTTTATTTTGTTTTTACTATCTGGTACATGACAACACAAAGATAGCTGACAATAATAATTCAGATTTAAAAATGAATGTATTAACCTGGTTAAATACAAATTATTAATTCAAAAATAGAAACGAAACCACCAGAAAAATGTAAGCTTACTCCATAAAACGATATCATTTTAGCACGTGAAACAAATGTGATTTTACCTTCCAACCAAAACGTAATCCCTACAATTATACATTTTTAAAATTATAATTCCAAAAAACATTTTACATCTAAATTATTTTGAAATGTCTATCATTCATATAAAAGGCAGATATGTGTAAAGATTTTTTATTTATTTTCCAAGAACAACACGATCAATAAATAACAGGATTTACATTTCATATTGCACATTTTTTCAAGTTAAAATATTTAAATTCATACAGTCATTGTTATTTTTAAATACAGAGATATAGAGTTATTATAACAGAGACCATAGAGGGACCAATACTTTTTCCATCATTTAATTTCAGTGCTTGTTCATCAGCCCTTTACAGCCTCTTTTTATTATCATTATTATTATCATTATTTTGTTGTAGTAGTATTTTTGAGTGGAACTTAAAGAAATAATTCCTTGATCATTTTCACAAAATCCAGGTTCTGAATTTGGATTATCGGTGAGCTCACATTGCAATTATGACGGTCGTGTACATCCAGTGTTTTAACATTGAAAACATTCAGCAAGTCACATGAAATAAATTAAAAACGTCTTTCAGAATTTTTTTTTCCAACATCACCATCCACAAGCTTTTTTTTTTTCCAGGGCAATTAGAGATCCAGATTTCCTATCAGTGGGGGTATTTGTAAAATATTTTTCCATTTACATTTCATATTGGTGATGTTTCGTCACGAACAAATAAAATATCACGCAGCAATTAATACAGACGCAAACAGACTGTGAGTTCATCTTATTTTGTCTGATTTGCGCCTTTTTCAGTCCCGTCAATGCTGAAGAGTTCCTGTAGGAACTGTCTCTGGAAAAAGTGGATTTGATTTTTTTAAAAAAAAAAGGGGGGGGAGAGAAAAAGGCAAAGAAGGACTTCGGCAATGTAAATAAAATACTGCATAAACTGAAGAATTTCACATGAATAATTTCCCGGGGCTTTTTTCTTCTTCTTGTTCTTCTTCTTAGCATCTTAACATTTTTAAAAAAAACCTGTCAAACATTATGTTTGTATGTGCATTTCTGCGCAGCAGAACGCGCTGGTCTTTTGTATGTCTAATGACTTCCCTCCGCGGGTTGTTAGCACATGACAGCGGGTCTCAAAACGACGAACTTTCGTACAGGAGCTTCATCTAGGTACATGATTGCAATTTTTGTCATGATCCTCTCGTTATTAACATAAAAATTGACGCTCTAAAATTAGACGCGTCTTCTCGAGCTGATTAGGGGGGTCCCTGGGTGTTGGAGAACAAGCTGCTGCTGCCAAATCTCACTCTATTAGGCCTATAGTGAAGAAAGATGCTGCCGAGCAAAAAAAAAAAAAAAAAAAAAGGGAGATCTTATGGTAAATCTGGAAAGCATAATTAGGTTTGGAATTTTGGATGCTTGTGGCCAGATTGCAGCGAAATATGATATTTATAGTGAAAGCAGTGATGCGTAATTTCCCCAAAGCCTATAAAAGTTGTCATGGCACCACACGTGTAGAAACTTAGTTTGTTGTTGGTTTAACATTGTTATAAAAAGGGGTTGGATTTGAATCAGATTTTTTTTTTTTTAATAAGTCTGCGCTTGGAATTTTTTTTATGCGCATGTCTTGCGTGAGGAGTTATCTGTTGAGCGCAGCTTCTTCTCGTTGGTCTGGTGACGGGACTGACGTCTTGCTGAGGACGGCGGGCAACAGAATAAGGCAAAAATCCACTCTCGGATCTCTGCCCTGATGCCGTGCAGGTAAAGTCAGCGCTGGTGCTCCTGGAGCTCAGCGCGCTCGCCGCCTGGCTGCTGTGGCAGCTCAGGCACGAGCAAGGCCCGGTGGCCGACGGCGCGCTCACCGCCGCCGCCGCCGCCGCAGCCGCCGCGGCTGCCGACGCCGCCGCCGAGCTGTTCAGGCCTGCGGGTGACTGGTAAAGTCCCGGATGCCTGAAGCTGCACAGGAGCTCCGGCCGTGAGTAAGGATGGGACAGTGCGCGGAAGGTATCGAGGGGCCGGATGGAAGTGGCAAAAGGCGACGAGGCGGCGCCCGTAGCGGCGGCGGCGGCGGCGGCTGCTGTGACGCCGACGTGCGGATAGTAATGTAGAGGCATGTGCGAGTGGAAAGGGTAAGGTAGGCTCCCTGTAGCCGCCGCGTGCGTCATCATGTAGGTGTAGAAGCTGGGATCTGCTGGATGAGGCCAGGACATGGCCAAGCGCTGCCTTTTATCCTTCATGCGTCTGTTCTGGAACCACACCTGCACAAAAAGTCAACACAAGGCACATATTGAAACTGCCAAGCTCTAAATTTACAGCCGTGCAAGTTTGCGTCTGAACAACACACACATGCACAGTCATGCATGAAAACTAGGCTTATTTTTCCGTGCATTTTGTGCACAATGCAATTTGTACATGCACATTGTTTAAAAAAAAAAATTAAAAAACGGCAACATTTTATCAGGGTATCAAATATGTCACCTCTGTTTTTCTTTTTTTCTGTTTTTTTTTTTCTTTTTTGCACAGCAAATCACACAAACATAAATAAATAATAATGATTAATTGGTACCTTAATTGTAGTCTCCGGCAGGTTTAGCGCTGCAGCTAATTCACATCTTCTCGGTCTTGAGACATAATTTTCCCTGTAAAATTCTTTTTCAAGCCTTCCAATTTGTTCTCTGGTGAAAGCAGTCCGATATCTTCTGACTTGATCGCTGTTCGAATTTGATGCTGCCGTTGAATTGCCGTTCATGTTCGGCATGGAGTTGGAAGTGATGTTGGAAGTCCCAGAATTACTGTCTGAAAAACCTGAAAATAAACAAATAAATACACAAATTAAATGAAATAAATTATTCATATCGAACACGTGGAAATAAGGTGCTGGATAAGCGTCAAACGTACGCGTATAAAATCTAGTAAAAAATAATAATGCGTTTATTTCTAGATGCAAAAAAAATGTATAATAATAATAATAATAATAATAATAATAATAATAATAATAATAATAATAATAAAATTTGGAAATGTGAATAAAATAAATAGATTTCATATAAATATTCTAAAGTATTACCTTTGTTGTTTTCTTTGTGCTGGCTCGGGGAGCGGTGCCCAGGGCATCCCACCTCCACATCACTGTTTATATCTGATTCTTGCGAAACTTCGGAGTACAAACTCATTTTCTTCCTGTTTTCTGATGACGAAATATCTGCCGAAGAGCTGTTTTCGCTGCCGTGGTGCGTCCCGAATAGACTGTCTATCTCAAATTTGCCTTTTGTCGGGATGTCTGCGAGGTTTCCGTGCAGGGAGGTGGCGGTGATTCTCGGACTGAGCCGTCCGCCGTGCTGAGAGTTCTCCAGGGCCTCCAGGACCGAATTAGCCGGGGTGTCTGCAAGCCTTTTCCCCGCGACGGGACTGTGCAAACTCCTCTCCATCAGTATCATCTCTTTTCTTATCCTCTCCATCATTAAACAGGAAGAAGGAGGAAAAAAAAAATAAAGGGGGGGGGGGGGGGTGAAAGGTACGCGTCGTCCAGATGGGGTGCAGGAGCGCCGAGGAGTTGTGCAGGCGCCTGCTTCTAAAATAACTATCACTAACTAAACCTTTTTTATATATATATCAGCAAAGCGCACAAAAATGAAAGAATTGTGGATGCGGCCGACGGGAACGCCTGCTCAGAATGAGCCGTGCGTCCTCCCCGCACGCAGCAGCCAATGTCATTCATCAAAAGTGGTTGGTGTTTCGTTGTTAAAATGCTCGGCTGACGTTGCTCCAATGATCATTTATTGTAACAGGTTTATAAGCAAATAAATAGCAGAGGGCTGTCACTTGATGATGGAGGCGGCCTTCGGTCAGACGAATAATATCCAAGTGTTGAGAGAGGAGTGAGGAGAGGTGCGCGTCCCTGGCTGATCCCTCAGTCTGCTGCTCTGTGCGCTTTGGGTTTGGCCTCTTGGGTGAAATTGACAGTCGATTAATAAAATGAGCGGCGCAACGTTTCCCTCTTCATTTAGGAATATTATTATGCTTTGATTCTCTATTGTTTCCCTCTCTCTCTCTCTCTCTCTCTCTCTCTCTCTCTCTCTCCTCTCTCTCTCTCTCCTCTCTCTCTCTCTCTCCCCTCTCTCTCTTTTTGTTCACCCTCCCCTCGAAAATTCCCATTAAAAAAAATATTATTATTATTTTCAGAATTATTTCTGCACGTTTCGGGATTTTATTATACCGAGTTTTTCTGTTTTAAAGCAGTTTGCTGGCATTTTTTGTGTGGTCATTTTGCTTCATTAGTTTCTTCATTCGTCAAAAACATTTTGATGTGTGATAATAGTGCGTTATTGCGGTAGATACTTATAATTCTTCTAATAATGCACTCTATTTTTTACACACATTACTGCAAGAATGTTCGTTTTCTTTAAAAGAAAAATGTTTCATATTTAAATGTAATTACATTATATATCCTCCCATCTCTACTTGCTTTATTGTTGAAACATCAGCAAACTATTCACACTTAGATACTTATGTTTTTGCCTGCGTTTTTGTAAATAATAATAATAATATAATTGAAAGGATATTGCAAAGGTTGTTCCCACCAATTTTCTCAAAATTAATTCTGCATCATTAGTATATTTTTAATAAAATGTGAATATATATGTGTGACTACTGCACGCTAATAACGCAGACTGTACATTAACCTGATAAGGTGCACCGCTTGCAAGTGTCAGTTGACTATAAAGGCGTTCTCTGGCGCCTCCTGCAGGTTTGTTTATTAATTGTGGTCAGTGCTATGAAGTGCTGTGTGGGATGGGACTGCAAAGAAACCAAATAATTCAAGATGACATTATCGTTGATGCAAATCAAGAACATTACTTGATCATTTATATAAGCGACAGTATCTCAATTTATCATTCATTCTTTTTAATGCACCATTTAAATATGACCTAAAAATTCCATTCAGTTTAACTTTGTGCAGTGCAAAATGCTATAATGTCATGGGATCAGTTCTTTACACGTACTGGGCAACAGAGACTTGAAGCACGGAACTAAAAAACTATTTCTAATATTAACAATTTTAGAATAGCTATGCAACTTTTTCCTTTAGTGATGTATCTGTCTGTTACATTTGACCGTTTAGTGACTAAAAAGACAGAAATGGTGCAAAATAATCTTTCTAGAAAACAAAGCAACATCAAGTTGTCTGTTTAATTTGACTAACAGCCCCCCCCCAAAAAAAAATAAATGCAAATTTAACTAATTTACAAAAAATCTAGTGCTTAATTATCTCAGTATGAATCCTCCTTTTAAAAAATATGTTACCAGTCCATGTTTCTTAGCAAATAATTGATAAGAATTTTTGATGTTTGTTGTTAATCTACTGTTTAGAAATCAAAATTAAGAAACAGAAATAACACATTTATATTGTCTGACTTCCTGTTGGCGATCAACACATCGTAGGAGGAGACCAAATGTACAAAATTCATAAAACTGTGAAGACATACATACTTCACCAAGGGTTTGGAGTTTTCCTTCTTTTTTCCTTTTCTTTTCTTTCCTACAATTATTTGCATTTACTTTGCTCAGCTTATTATAGGACATATAATTTAATAATAAATGCCAGCATTTCACAATTTTTATGTAGGTATTACAGCAATACTTTTGAAAATGACTTTATATAGCACTTTCCAATCTTATAATCACCTTTTTAAATGCATAATAGACCAATTTCACAGTTCCTGTATATTTATTTGTTTTTGCTATATTGAGAAATAAAGTGCCTTGCTTGTTACTTTGTTTGATGGAAAAACAATAATTATAGATTTACACGACCACACATGCGTAATTAAGTACATTGCTGTCTTGTGTTGAATCTCCAAAACAAATGAAATAAGTTTTTTTTTATTATTATTATTTCTTGGCTGTGTTCAGCGAAAATGTTAATGAAATCTGGAGTGGACTCCCCCTTAAATTTTCCCCAAGCAGATTTCTAAACAAAATCTACTACAAAGAAGAAATTGTGATAGGAATCATATTGTAAAACAGAATTTTTAATATACTTTTTTTTTTTAAACATATTTTGAGTTTTAGCAGTAATAGGCTCAAAAAAGAAAAATTATTTCTTCATTTATTTATTTTCATATTTACTGATTGATTTTGCTGCAGCTAGGTGGGAGTGTAATTATAGAAGTTGTGGAAATCTGCATTTTATCCCCCTAAAACCAGTTTGGCTTTTGAGTGAGCCCAGTGCCCTATAGCATTCATAATCTGAATATTTATGATATACATGTTCATCTTTCGCTGACCAAAATGAGCCCAAGTATGATGATGTATAATGCTGCAATCTTGATAGAAAGCCAATAGAAGCTCAAGATAGACTGCTTTTTTAAGCATCTAGTACATAAAACTTAAAAAAGTTTTATGTCAGTTGGTACAAAGTAACTGATTCTTTAATTAGGTTTTTAAGAGTAGGGAGGTGGTGGCATGGACCTTATTAAAGGCCCAGTCACACTGGGGGTTATGACCACCCCAGACCAGGTCCATGACAAAATGCCGCAGAGAGCATATCCTGAACAATCCTGTTCAAAATACGCGCAACAACTCCTTCAACTCTAGACCACAAAGGGCAGCTGCCATGATGAAGTTGTAAAGAAACCCACTGGAGGAGGGGGTAAAAAGAGAAGAAGACTATTAACTCCAGTGCTGAAAGCAGTCACATAGTAGAGCAGCTTTACTAAAATTTCCATAACAATTGTGCATTTTGTGATAAAAGCATCAAATTTGGCACACATTTTTTAAATGAAGTAATGTTTATTTTCAGGTATGGGGCCATCCTGGAGCTGACCTCTAATGAGCTACAGGGGTCAAAATTTTAAAATGCTCCAATCATGTTGAAAAAAATACCACATTATTTGTCTGATCATAACAATTCCAAAAAGGTCTAGTTTGGACTATCTATGACTGAATATTCTGGAGTTATGAGGTAAAAACAGCAAAAAAATGGTGACTCAATTTGTACAGGGGTCAAAACTTAAAATTGCTCCAATTCTGGTAAAAAAAAAATGATGCAAATTATTGGTTGAGTTAGAATTTTAAAAAGGAATAGTTTGCACCATCTATCATGCTTAGTTATGTTATGGACTAACATAATGAAGTTGGGATGTTGTGTGAAATGTAAATAAAAGCAGAATACAGTGATTTGCAAATCCTCTTCCACCTATATTAATTTGAATACACCACAAATACAAGATATTTAATGTTCAAACGGATAGACTTTTTGTTTTAGTGCAAATAATTGCTCATTTTGAAATGAATACCTGCAACACATTTCAAAAAAGCTGGGGCAGGGGCAACAAAAGACTGTGAAAGTTGATGAATTCTCAAAGAACACCTGTTTGGAACATTCCACAGGTGAACAGGTTAACTGGAAACAGGTGAGTGTTATGATTGGGTATAAAAGGAACATCCCCAAAAGGCTCAGCCGTTCACAAGCAAAGATGGGATGAAGATCACCACTGTGTGAACAACTGCGTGAAAAAAAAAACAGTCCAACAGTTTGAATTTAGTGATTCAGTCATCTACAGTCCATAATATAATCAGAAGATTCAGAGAATCTGGAGAACTTTCTACACGTAAGCAGCAAGGCCGAAAACCAACACTGAATGCCTGTGAGCTTCGATCCCTTAGGCAGCACTGCATGAAAACCGACATCATTGTGTAAAGGATCTTACCACGTGGGCTCAGGAGCACTTCAGAAAGCCATTGTCAGTTAACACAGTTCGTCGCTACATCTACAAGTGCAAATTAAAACTCTACCATGCAAAGTGAAAGCCATACATCAACAACATCCAGAAACACCGCTGCCTTCTCTGGGCCCGACCTCATTTGAAATGGACAGACACAAAGTGGAAAAGTGTGCTGTGATACGATGAGTCCATATTTCAAATAGTTTTTGGAAATCATGGACATCGTGTCCTCGGGACAAAAGAGGAAAAAGACCATCCAGATTGTTACCAGCGCAAAGTTCAAAAGCCAGCATCTGTGATGGTATGGGATGTGTGTTAGTGCCCATGACATGGGCAACTTACACATCTGTGATGGCATCATCAATGCTTAAAGATACATCCAGGTTTTGGAGCAACACATGCTGCCATCCAAGCAACGTCTTTTTCAGGGACGTCCCTGCTTATTTCAGCAAGACAATGCCAAGCCACATTCTGCACGTGTTACAACAGCGTGGCTTCGTAGTAAAAGAGTGCAGGTACTAGACTGGCCTTCCTGCAGTCCAGACCTGTTGCCCATTGAAAATGTGCGATGCATTATGAAGCACAAAATACAACGGAGACCCCGGACTGTTGAACAACTGAAGTTGTACATCAAGCAAGAATGGGAAAGAATTCCACCTACAAAGCTTCAACAATTAGCGTTCTCAGTTCCTAAATGCTTATTGAGTGTTGTTAGAAGGAAAGGTGATGTGACACAGTTGTAAACATACCACTGTCCCAGATTTTTTTAAACATGTTGCAGGCATCCATTTCAAAATGAGCAAATATTTGGACAAAAACAACAAAGTCTATTAGTCTGAACATTAAATATCTTGTCTTTGTGGTGTATTCAATTGAATAAATGTTGAAGAGGATTTGCAAATTATTGTATTCTGTTTTTATTTACATTTTACACAATGTCCCAACTTCAATGGAACTGGGGTTGTATAAGGATGTGTGTATTCTGTATATAGCACATTCCAAAGTGGCAAAACTATGATTTCTGTGGATTACTTCACCCCACCTTCCCATGCTTGTCCCATCTGAATAATTTATGCAATAAGGGATTTATCAATCAATTATACTACACATGATAAGAAGCAGAAATATTTTGTGGTGTTGATATCAGCACGATTCATGTTCATCAATAAGCTGAGAAACCAGAGCCATTTTTAACTCAAATGTTGCTCAATGAAATGAAGACTATTTTATCCAATTAGTCATGATATTATTAAATTAAACAGTAGCATCAGTGATGTTTGATCAGTGGTCCTGTGTTGTTTGCCCTCAGACTTCATGTTGCTGCACCTCTCTGTGCACAGACACAGGTCTTTTAGAATTCTGTCCATCAGGAAGCTTAATATAAAACATCCTTTTAATCAACACAAAGTGTTTTGTGGACCCACCATGGGCCGTTTGGGTTACAGTTACAGCTATCTACTACATTTTGTGGTGGTATCACAATCTAATAGCTTGAGACTGAGCTGTGCATGAAGTGGTTGGTACATAAAGTGGGTAGGACATCCAGGTGGAGGTAGTGGACTAGAGGTTACACAGATGGACTTGTCACTATGGGACCCTTGCTGAATTATCTGTCCTTCATCACAAAGTGATGTGGGTGTGTCTTATATGGCAGCACCCTGATATCTGCATATGCGTGCACGTTTGAATAGGTGAATGTGAGGCATCAAAGTATGGCTATATAGATAGAGTCCAACTGTTGTTACTTAAATCAGATCTTTACCCCAACATGTCCTTTAAACCTTGTATCTACACTTACAATACCAGTATAGTACACCAGCAGAAAAAAACTATTTTCCGCAAGTGAGATGATATTTATTTGTTCTTGAATTGTTGCTAAATATCTTTATGGAACCTATGATTCACATTTCCCTGCAACCTCATCCTGAATAAGTGGTTGAAGATGAGTGAGTGGTTTAGGTTTGTAGTATTGCCCACTATCATCAGATGGCAGGTTTTATGCAATAAATGTAACTGATGAGTATTGACTTGAGTTGTAGTTGTTGGGGTTGCTGTCAGTGCAGTAGCTGGCCACAATATCAAATATCACAATGAGGTCTATGTCCACTCTAGCATTTATTCACCACTATGATGGAGGTACATACAGTGGATAGTTGTGTGAAATAAAAACAATTGGTGGTACAGTGGGTAGTTGTGTGAGGTACATACAGTAGATGGTACATACAGTAGGTCATTTTTGGAGGTACATACAGTGGGCAGTTTTGGGAGAAACATACAGCAGGTCATTTTTAGAGGTACATACAGTGGGCAGCTTTGGGAGGTACATACAGCAGGTCATACATACAGTGGACAGTTGTGTGAGGTACATACAGCAGGTCATGCATACAGTGGGCAGTTGTGTGAGGTACATACAGCAGGTCATACATACAATGGGCAGTTTTAGGAGGTACATACAGCAGGTCATGCATACAGTGGACAGTTGTGTGAGGTACATACAGCAGGTCATACATACAATGGGCAGTTTTGGGAGGTACATACAGCAGGTCATACATACAGTGGGCAATTCTGGGAGGTACATACAGCAAGTCATACATACAGTGGACAGTTGTGTGAGGTACATACAGCAGCAGGTCATACATACAGTGGACAGTTGTGTGAGGTACATACAGCAGGTCATACATACAGTGGGCAGTTGTGTGAGGTACATACAGCAGGTCATACATACAGTGGACAGTTATGTGAGGTACATACAACAGGTCATACATACAGTGGACAGTTGTGTGCGGTACATACAGCAGGTCATACATACAGTGGGCAATTCTGGGAGGTACATACAGCAGGTCGTACATACAGTGGACAGTTGTGTGAGGTACATACAGCAGGTCATACATACAGTGGGCAATTCTGGGAGGTACATACAGCAAGTCATACATACAGTGGACAGTTGTGTGAGGTACATACAGCAGGTCATACATACAGTGGGCAATTCTGGGAGGTACATGCAGCAGGTCATACATACAGTGGGCAATTGTGTGAGGTACATACAGCAAGTCATACATACAGTGGGCAGTTGTGTGAGGTACATGCAGCAGGTCATATATACAGTGGACGGTTGTGTGAGGTACATACAGCAGGTCATGAATACAGTGGGCAGTTGTGTGAGGTACATACAGCAAGTCATACATACAGTGGGCAGTTGTGTGAGGTACATGCAGCAGGTCATATATACAGTGGACAGTTGTGTGAGGTACATACAGCAGGTCATACATACAGTGGGCAATTCTGGGAGGTACATGCAGCAGGTCATATATACAGTGGGCAGTTGTGTGAGGTACATACAGCAGGTCATACATACAGTGGGCAGTTGTGTGAGGTACATACAGCAGGTCATACATACAGTGGGCAGTTGTGTGAGGTACATACAGCAGGTCATACATACAGTGGGCAGTTGTGTGAGGTACATACAGCAGGTCATGCATACAGTGGACAGTTGTGTGAGGTACATACAGCAGGTCATACATACAGTGGGCAGTTGTGTGAGGTACATACAGCAGGTCATGCATACAGTGGACAGTTGTGTGAGGTACATACAGCAGGTCATGCATACAGTGGACAGTTGTGTGAGGTACATACAGCAGGTCATACATACAGTGGGCAGTTGTGTGAGGTACATACAGCAGGTCATGCATACAGTGGGCAGTTGTGTGAGGTACATACAGCAGGTCATACATACAGTGGGCAGTTGTGTGAGGTACATACAGCAGGTCATACTGCAGTGGGCAATTCTGGGAGGTACATGCAGCAGGTCATACATACAGTGGGCAGTTGTGTGAGGTACATACAGCGGGTCATGCATACAGTGGGCAGTTGTGTGAGGTACATACAGCGGGTCATACATACAGTGGACAGTTGTGTGAGGTACATACAGCAGGTCATACATTACAGTGGGCAATTCTGGGAGGTACATGCAGCAGGTCATATACAGTGGATAGTTGTGTGAGGTACATACAGCAGGTCATACATACAGTGGGCAATTCTGGGAGGTACATGCAGCAGGTCATATATACAGTGGACAGTTGTGTGAGGTACATACAGCAGGTCATACATACAGTGGGGAGTTGTGTGAGGTACATACAGCAGGTCATACATACAGTGGGCAGTTGTGTGAGGTACATACAGCAGGTCATACATACAGTGGGCAGTTGTGTGAGGTACATACAGCAGGTCATACATACAGTGGGCAGTTGTGTGAGGTACATACAGCAGGTCATGCATTACAGTGGACAGTTGTGTGAGGGTACATACAGCAGGTCATACATACAGTGGGCAGTTGTGTGAGGTACATACAGCAGGTCATGCATACAGTGGACAGTTGTGTGAGGTACATACAGCAGGTCATACATACAGTGGGCAGTTGTGTGAGGTACATACAGCAGGTCATGCATACAGTGGGACAGTTGTGTGAGGTACATACAGCAGGTCATACATACAGTGGGCAGTTGTGTGAGGTACATACAGCAGGTCATGCATACAGTGGGCAGTTGTGTGAGGTACATACAGCAGGTCATGCATACAGTGGGCAGTTGTGTGAGGTACATACAGCAGGTCATGCATACAGTGGACAGTTGTGTGAGGTACATACAGCAGGTCATGCATACAGTGGGACAGTTGTGTGAGGTACATACAGCAGGTCATACATACAGTGGGCAGTTGTGTGAGGTACATACAGCAGGTCATGCATACAGTGGGCAATTCTGGGAGGTACATGCAGCAGGTCATACATACAGTGGGCAGTTGTGTGAGGTACATACAGCGGGTCATGCATACAGTGGGCAGTTGTGTGAGGTACATACAGCGGGTCATACATACAGTGGACAGTTGTGTGAGGTACATACACCAGGTCATACATACAGTGGGCAATTCTGGGAGGTACATGCAGCAGGTCATATATACAGTGGATAGTTGTGTGAGGTACATACAGCAGGTCATACATACAGTGGGCAATTCTGGGAGGTACATGCAGCAGGTCATATATACAGTGGACAGTTGTGTGAGGTACATACAGCAGGTCATACATACAGTGGGCAGTTGTGTGAGGTACATACAGCAGGTCATACATACAGTGGGCAGTTGTGTGAGGTACATACAGCATGTCATGCATACAGTGGACAGTTGTGTGAGGTACATACAGCAGGTCATACATACAGTGGGCAGTTGTGTGAGGTACATACAGCAGGTCATGCATACAGTGGACAGTTGTGTGAGGTACATACAGCAGGTCATGCATACAGTGGACAGTTGTGTGAGGTACATACAGCAGGTCATACATACAGTGGGCAGTTGTGTGAGGTACATACAGCAGGTCATGCATACAGTGGGCAGTTGTGTGAGGTACATACAGCAGGTCATACATACAGTGGGCAGTTGTGTGAGGTACATACAGCAGGTCATACATACAGTGGGCAATTCTGGGAGGTACATGCAGCAGGTCATACATACAGTGGGCAGTTGTGTGAGGTACATACAGCGGGTCATGCATACAGTGGGCAGTTGTGTGAGGTACATACAGCGGGTCATACATACAGTGGACAGTTGTGTGAGGTACATACAGCAGGTCATACATACAGTGGGCAATTCTGGGAGGTACATGCAGCAGGTCATATATACAGTGGATAGTTGTGTGAGGTACATACAGCAGGTCATACATACAGTGGGCAATTCTGGGAGGTACATGCAGCAGGTCATATATACAGTGGACAGTTGTGTGAGGTACATACAGCAGGTCATACATACAGTGGGGAGTTGTGTGAGGTACATACAGCAGGTCATACATACAGTGGGCAGTTGTGTGAGGTACATACAGCAGGTCATACATACAGTGGGCAGTTGTGTGAGGTACATACAGCAGGTCATACATACAGTGGGCAGTTGTGTGAGGTACATACAGCAGGTCATGCATACAGTGGACAGTTGTGTGAGGTACATACAGCAGGTCATACATACAGTGGGCAGTTGTGTGAGGTACATACAGCAGGTCATGCATACAGTGGACAGTTGTGTGAGGTACATACAGCAGGTCATACATACAGTGGGCAGTTGTGTGAGGTACATACAGCAGGTCATGCATACAGTGGACAGTTGTGTGAGGTACATACAGCAGGTCATACATACAGTGGGCAGTTGTGTGAGGTACATACAGCAGGTCATGCATACAGTGGGCAGTTGTGTGAGGTACATACAGCAGGTCATACATACAGTGGGCAGTTGTGTGAGGTACATACAGCAGGTCATACATACAGTGGGCAATTCTGGGAGGTACATGCAGCAGGTCATACATACAGTGGGCAGTTGTGTGAGGTACATACAGCGGGTCATGCATACAGTGGGCAGTTGTGTGAGGTACATACAGCGGGTCATACATACAGTGGACAGTTGTGTGAGGTACATACAGCAGGTCATACATACAGTGGGCAATTCTGGGAGGTACATGCAGCAGGTCATATATACAGTGGATAGTTGTGTGAGGTACATACAGCAGGTCATACATACAGTGGGCAATTCTGGGAGGTACATGCAGCAGGTCATATATACAGTGGACAGTTGTGTGAGGTACATACAGCAGGTCATACATACAGTGGGGAGTTGTGTGAGGTACATACAGCAGGTCATACATACAGTGGGCAGTTGTGTGAGGTACATACAGCAGGTCATACATACAGTGGGCAGTTGTGTGAGGTACATACAGCAGGTCATACATACAGTGGGCAGTTGTGTGAGGTACATACAGCAGGTCATGCATACAGTGGACAGTTGTGTGAGGTACATACAGCAGGTCATACATACAGTGGGCAGTTGTGTGAGGTACATACAGCAGGTCATACATACAGTGGACAGTTGTGTGAGGTACATACAGCAGGTCATACATACAGTGGGCAGTTGTGTGAGGTACATACAGCAGGTCATACATACAGTGGTTAGTTGTGGGCAGTACAATAGATGGCACATACAGTGGGCAGTTGTGTGAGGTACATACAATAGGTCATTTTTAGAGGTACATACAGTGGATAGTTGTGGGCAGTACAGTAGATGGCAAATACAGTGGGCAGCTGTGTGAGGTACATACAGCAGGTCATACATACAGTGGGCAGTTGTGGGAGGTACATTGTGGGAGGTGGTTAAGGTGTTGGGCTTGAGTCCACAAGATCATGGGTTCAAATCCCCACCTGACTGGAAAATCACTAAGGGCCCTTGGGCAAGGCTTTTAATCCCCTATTGCTCCCGGTGTGTAGTGAGCGCCTTGTATGACAGCACCCTGACATCGGGGTGAATGTGAGGCATAATTGTAAAGAGCTTTGAGCGTCTGATGCAGATGGAAAAGTGCTATATAAATGCAGTCCATTTACCATTTACATATAGCAGGTCATACATACAGTGGGTAGTTGTGTGAGATACATTCATTAAGTGGTAGAGGAAACTGGGGCACGGTGAATCACGGGGCACAGTGAATCAGTAGCTATATCTGCAAAACTACATATATATTTGCAGCAGTTATGCCATATTTTTATGCATAAAGACATCCCTCCTATAAATTATTGTTTTGTTTTTGGATACATTAAGGGTAAAAAATAAGTGGCAAGTGAAGTCATTTTTTTCCCTATAAAAAGTAAATTTTGTGGATGTCAGTGTCTTTGTATTTATGTCTCGCAACAGAGGAAAGGTGGCCCAAAAAAATTGTTATTAGTTAGAAGACAACCCCGTCCAACTGATGAGCATGTGTTATGTCTTCTCCAGACTATCAGCTATTTGATAACATGACTCATGTGTGTCACATGCACCCGGGGCACAGTGAATCGGGGCACAGTGAATCAGTCTAGAAAGTGATTTACTAAGCCCCAGTATCAAGTGGATGACAAATGGTACTTGTTGAAACTTATACATTTATTTTTCCATGAATTATTTCTATAATTTGTGTATATAAACAATTGTTTTCACGTTTGAACAGAAATTATAACCTTTGTATATATATATATATATATATATATATATATATATATATATATATATATATATATATATATATATATATATATATATATATATATATATATATATGTATGTATACACACACACACACACACACACACACACATATACTTTGCACTGAACAACTGCAAATTATTAAGAAGACAATGCTCATACGGCTGATGGTATTTTAGCATTGCGTTATATTTGCTATTACCAATCAGGACAGGATGACAAGGTCCAGCAAAGTCAGACAAGCACATCAGGGTTCAGGTGATGTGTGCCCGAACTAGGGTTGGGTATCGATTCAAATTTCAAGAATTTATTTGATTCTGATTCTTATCGGCGAATCGATTTTTTTAACCCAACACTACTTAACAGCATGTTTTTAAAATAAAAACACTAGTCTATCATTCTGGGAGGGGGATTGGTCCATGTCATCAGTCTTTTAGCCATCATTATTAGCTACAGTGAGGAAAATAAGTATTTGAACACCCTGCTGTTTTGCAAGTTCTCCCACTTAGAAATCATGGAGGGGTCTGAAATTTTCATCTTAGGTGCATGTCCACTGTGAGAGACATAATCTAAAAAAATATCGGAAATCACAATGTATGATTTTTTTTAAATAATTATTTGTATGTTACTGCTGTAAATAAGTATTTGAACACCTACCAACCAGCAAGAATTCTGGCTCTCACAGACCTGTTAATTTTTCTTTAAGAAGCCCTCTTGTTCTGCACTCTTTACCTGTATTAATTGCACCTGTTTGAACTTGTTACCTGTATAAAAGACACCGGTTCACACACTCAGTCAATCACACTCCAACCTGTCCACCATAGCCAAGACCAAAGAGCTGTCTAAGGACACCAGGGAGAAATCTATAGACCTGCACAAGGCTGGGATGGACTACAGGACAACAGGCAAGCAGCTTGGTAGAAGACAACAACTGTTATGATTATTTATTAGAAAGTGGAAGAAACACAAGATAACTGTCAATCTCCCTCAGTCTGGGATTCCATGCAAGATCTCACTTTGTGGGGTAAGGATGATTCTGAGAAAGCTCAGAACTACACAGAAGGACCTGGTCAATGACCTGAAGAGAGCTGGGACCACAGTCACAAAGATTACATTAGTAACACATGATGCTGTCATGGTTTAAAATCCTGCAGGGCAGCAAGGTCCCCCTGCTCAAGCCAGCACATGTCCAGGCCCATTTGAAGTTCACCAGTGACCACCTGGATGACCCACAGGAGGCATGGGAGAAGGTCATGTGGTCAGATGAGACCAGAATAGACCTTTTTGGAATCAACTCTACTTACCATGTTTAGAGGATGAGAACAACCCCAAGAAAACCATCCCAACTGTGAAGCATGGGGGTGGAAACATCATACTCTGGGGGTGCTCTTCTGCAAAGGGGACAGGACGACTGCACCGTATTGAAGGGAGGATGGATGAGGTCATGTATTGCGAGATTTTGGCAAACAACCTCCTTCCCTCAGTAAGAGCACTGAAGATGGGTCATGGCTGGGTCTTCCAGCATGACAATGACCCCAAACACACAGCCAGGGCAACTACGGAGGGGCTCCGTAAGAATCATTTCAAGGTCCTGGAGTGGCCTGGCCAGTCTCCAGACCTGAACTCAATAGAAAATCTTTGGAGGTAGCTGAAACTCCAAACCTGAAAGATCTAGAGAAGATCTGTATGGAGGAGTGGGCCAAAATCCCTGCTGCAGTGTGTGCAAACCTGGTGAAAAACTACAGGAAACGTTTGACCTCTGTAATTGCAAACAAAGGCTACTGTACCAAATATTAACATTGATTTTCACAGGTGTTCAAATACTTATTTGCAGCAGTAACATACAAATAAATTATTTAAAAAAAATCATACATTGTGATTTCTGGATTTTTTTTTTTTTTTTTTTAGATTATGTCTCTCACAGTGGACATGCACTTAAGATGAAAATTCCAGACCCCTCCATGATTTCTAAGTGGGAGAACTTGCAAAACCGCAGGGTGTTCAAATACTTATTTTCTTCACTGTACCAATACTTCATTAATTTGCCGTCAAATGTCAATATAATACTAGTATTAATATGTTGCATAACTAGACAATCAGTTAGCCGCTCAAAAAAGGTTTTCGATTCTGAATCTTAAAAATCGGAATCGAATTGATTCTTGAAATTTGAATCAACCCAGCCCTACTGTTGAGCAGAATTACTGAATGCATCCAGGGCAGCCAAAGGGGCCGCCAGAGGTCTCTACACCTGGTTCATTGCTCCTGACATGTACGAGGTCTTTTAGAAAACTATCCTACCTTTTTATTTTTTTTAAAAACTATATGGATTTGAATGACGTGCGATTACACCAATCATGCTTGAACCCTCATGCGCATGCGTGAGTTTTTTCACGCGTGTCGGTGACGTCATTTCCCTGTGGGCAGGCCTTGAGTGAGATGTGGTCCAGCCCTCTCGGCTGAATTCCTTTGTTTCACACGTTGCTCGAGACGGCGCGCGTTGCTTTATCAAAATTTTTTCTGGACCCGTGAGGAATATCCGAGTGGACACTATTCGAGAAATTAAGATGGTTTTCGGTGAAAAGTTTAACGGTTGATGAGAGATTATGGGGTGTTTCTGTCACTGTAAGGACTTCCCACGGAGCGGGACGTCGCACAGCGCTTCCAGGCGCCGTCGTCGGCCTGTTTCGACCTGAAAACATCCTAATTTAAGGCTTAATTCACCCAGGACGTCGTGAGAGAACAGAGAAGATTCAGAAGAGGCCGGCATGAGGACTTTATGCGGACATTCCACTGTTTAAGGACATTTTGTAATGAAAGACGTGCTCGCAAATTCGCTGAGTCGTTTCCGTGACGACTCGGCAAATCTGTGTGCGCCGCGACAGGAAAAACACCTCCGTGTTGAAAACCATTTGTAAAATTCAGGCGGCTTTTGATGGCTTTCAACAAGTGAGTAACTGAGAAATTGTTTAACAGCTTGGGCATGTTCCAACTGTCCGTTAAGGTTTCCAACGGAGGTGTTTTTCCTGTCGCGACCCCCCGCGGTCGGGTCCGGCCCGACATGCGACTCTGCCCGCACGTTCTTTCATTACAAAATGTCCGTTAACAATGGAATGTCCGAATAAACTCCTCATGCCGACTTCTTCTGAAAGTTCTCTGTTCTCTGACGACTTACTGGGTCAACAGAGCCTGAAATGTGAAAGTTTTCAACTTGAAACGGCGAGACGCTGCCGCCTCGAAGCACAGATCGCCGTCAGGCACCGTGGGCCGTCCTTAAAGCGACACTACCAGACCAAAATCTCTCATCAGCCGTTAAAATTTTTACCGAAAACCAGCTGAATTTATCGAATGGTGTCCACTCAGTTGTGCCTTACAGTTTTGAAAAAATTTTGATCAAACAAAGCAGCAGTCTCTGAGCCATTCCTAAACAATGAAAAAATCGACGAGAGGGTGGGCGACTCCTCACTCAAAGACTGCCCACAGGCGAATGACGTAACCGACAGGCGTGAAAAAACTCTCGCATGCCCATGAGGGTTCAAGCATGTCTGATGTAATCACACGTGATTCAAATACATATGGTTTTTGAAAAAAGAATAAGGTCGGATACTTTTCTAATAGACCTCGTACATTTCTACAGGCATCCATGTTTTGGCCTGATGCATTGTTTCTTTTGGCTTTAAAGTAAGGCTGCAGGCAAAAATGCAGGCAATAGTGTTTCAGAGGCTTATCAATTTAAAAATTTTCTGGGTACAACAGTTCTGATCTCCCAACAAACACTCGCGTCCGCAGTGTGACACGCTGCAGCAGAACATTTCCCACAGCCATGCAGCGAGTGCTGGTGGAAAGACACTGACTGAAAAGTAAGTCCACACCAAAGAACATTCAGACGCTGTCTCACGGAAAAGGCACGTTATGAGGAGCGGAAAAAAAAAAAACTACTGTGTGAATTAAACAATCACCGTTTAAGTAGTTCTTCCATTTAACGGTGGACAATTTTCTTTTCTTGTCCAAAACAGACAAGAGTCCTGGTAGTCACGATTGACATCTTTAAACGGCTTTGACAGAGGCTGATGAATAAATTGTGGACGCGCTGTTTTTTAATCAGAACCAGCGGGTCATTTCTAAGTATCAGGACAATAGTTGCACATTTTTGCTAGAGCTCCTATGATTATGTTTGTGCTGCTGACCCCTGTCTAAAGGTGGTCTTAGGACGGTGGTTGGTGTCTCCCTTAGAGATAGGGTGAGAAGCTCAGTCATCGCGGGGAGCTCGGAATAGAGCCGCTGCTCCTTCACATTGAAAGGAGCCAAAAACATAGACAATTGGGTTTCAGAAGTCAGCAATGGGAGACTTCCCTAACACAACTTGTTCTAGTTTCCAACAGATGCAGTTGCCATTTTCAAATATATTTGCACTCATCACTACATCCATTGTGTTGGTGGTCCAACACAGTGTTGATGCATTACTATCATGAGGCAGCAGAAAGCAATTGCACCATAGAGCACTACAGACCTAGTCTCAATTCAAGTGTAAAGTTTTTCTGCTGTTTATACTCTGCAATATGCAGATACTCTTTATATAAGTGGGTTCATAACACACATACACTGTTTGTACGTACAACCCCAATTCCACTGAAGTTGGGACATTGTGTAAAATGTAAATAAAAACAGAATACACTGATTTGCAAATTCTCTTCAACCTATATTCAAGTGAATACACCACAAAGGCAAGATATTTAATGTTCAAACTGATAAACGTTATTGTTTTTGTGCAAATATTTGCTCATTTTGCAATGGATGCCTGCAACATGTTTCAAGAAAGCTGGGACAGTGGTATGTTTACCACAGTGTTACATCACCTTCCTTCTAACAACACTCAATAAGCGTTTGAGAACTGAGGACACTAATTGTTGAAGCTTTGTAATTCTTTCCCATTCTTGCTTGATGTATGACTTCAGTTGTTTAACAGTCCGGGGTCTCTGTTGTCATATTTTGCGCTTCATAATGCGCCACACATTTCAGTGGGTGACAGGTCTGGACTGCCGGCAGGCCAGTCTCGTACCTGCACTCTTTTACTACGACGCCACGCTGTTGTAACACATGCAGAATGTGGCTTGGCATTGTCTTGCTGAAATAAGGAGAGACGTCCCTGAAAAAGATGTTGCTTGGATGGCAGCATGTGTTGCTCCAAAATCTGGATGTACCTTTTAGCATCGATGGTGACATCACAGATGTGTAAGTTGCCCATGCCATGGGCACTAACACACCCTCATACCATCATAGATGCTGGCTTTTGAACATTGCACTGGTAACAGTCTGGATGGTCTTTTTCCTCTTTTGTCCGGAGGACATGACGTACATGATTTCCAAAAACAATCTGAAATGTGGACTCATCAGACTACAGCACACTTTTCCACTTTGCATCTGTCCATTTCAAATAAGCTCGGGCCCAGAGAAGGCGGGGGTGTTTCTGGATGTTGTTGAAGTATGGCTTTCGCTTTGCATGGTAGAGTTTTAACTTGCACTTGTAGATGTAGCGACAAACTGTGTTAACTGACAATGGTTTTCTGAAGTGTTCCTGAGCCCACGCCGTAAGATCCTTTACACAATGATGTTGGTTTTTAATACAGTGCGGCCTGAGGGATCGAAGGTCACGGGCAATGTTGGTTTTTGGCCTTGCTGCTTACGTGTAGAAAGTTCTCCAGATTCTCTGAATCTTCTGATTATATTATGGACTGTAGATGATGGAATCCCTAAATCCCTTGCAATTGAACGTTGAGAAACATTGTTCTTAAGCTATTTTTTCATGCAGTTGTTCCCAAAGTGGTGATCCTCACCCCATCTTTGCTTGTGAATGGCTGAGCCTCCTGATGCTGATGCTCCTTTTATACCCAGTCATGACACTCACCTGTTTCCAATTAACCTGTTCACCTGTGGAATGTTCCAAGTAGGTGTTCTTTGAGCATTCCTCAACTTTCATTCCTCAAATTTCCTAGTCTTTTGTTGCCCCTGTCCCAGCTTTTTTGAAATGTGTTGCAGGCATCCATTTCAAAATGAGCAAATATTTGCACAAAACAAAAAAGTCTCAGTTTGAACATTAAATATCTTGTCTTTGTGGTGTATTCAATTGAATATAGGTTGAAAAGGATTTGCAAAGCATTGTATTCTGTTTTTATTTGCATTTCACACAACATCCCAACTTCATTGGAATTGAGGTTGTACAGTGACATGCATTAGCATTCACATTCTTCCTCATTACTCATCCAACTAAAATGAAGCTGAATTTAAAGGAAAAGTATAAGATAACCTAAAAGTAAAAGCAAATGGACAATGCAAAACTTTAGTTACTTTGTTTTGGAGTGGTTTACTCTGGTTCACTCTGTTTCTGGCTGTCTCTGTCTGATAAGATATCGAGAAGATGTGTTGGCAGAGATAGAGTTAGAGGAGCTGTTGCAGGAATGAGGAACTGAACTGCTTCACCACAGGGAGCTTTGGTGGTTGCTCCCATAAATGATCTCACAAGGGCTTTGATGCTTAACACACAGATCTGTTTCCTCACCAGAAAATCTCTCATGTATGAATCCGCTGTATAAAATAGCAATGTGCCAGGTTCCACTGTACATGACTCTTTAAAGGAATGACAGGTGATACTGTTGAGTTTAATTCATGTTACCCAATGTTCCCTAGATTATAGATTACACTCAGGTCAGATATTGTTGATGTCTTGTGTTTATGCATCAAATTTGATCTCACTTCACTGCATACTTGGTTAATCCCTAAAAAAGAATGACATTTATTTATTTATTTTGTCCAAAACTTGACTACTTATGTTTTTCCACCTCTAAAGTATGCTTGAAACTGATCAGTAAGTAGCTGGTTCACAATAATGCACCATATGTCTCTTATCTCTGACTGGTAGAATAGGTGAAGTTGCAACTGTTCCTGGACTCCCCTATACAACAGTAGCATTTATTGTGATTTAATCATCACTAATGCACACAGATGTTTTCTATTGTTGTGATTTGTCCAGTAGGGGAAGAAATGCTGAAAATGAGTCAGTCACAGGGATGACAAATTGTAAGCAGAATAGAACTGGCCACACTTATGTCACTGGGTTAGACTATACTTTACAAATTTGGCATTTGTGGTTACTCCCTATTAAATTAAACTGTGAAAGGATGTTGTTTTGCATTGCTCTGGCATGCTTCAATATTAAAAACATGAATCGATATCAGTAGAAACTTTGATATTTGTTTCTCAGTGGCTTGACCAGATGTAGCCCATCTGACTGGGGTCGCCCTATAGGGATATGGAGGGCGGGGGGGGGGGGGGGGGGCATGAAGCATGAGCCCACACAAATAAACACACATCACACAAGCTTACGGCATAAAAAATAAAAGACAACTTAACATTCAGGTTTAATATTGACATATCGTCATCAGAGTGATATTGAAATCAATGTTTTCTCAGAGTTTGATGCCCAACCCAGGTGACCAAACCTAATGACTACTGCAGATGAGAGTGGATCTATGCCTGGAGACTTGGATCACAGACTACCTCATAGGACAACCCCAGTTCATTAGAATGGGGGATTTTACGTCTAAGACTGTGGTCAGCAACACTGGAGCACCACAGGGAACTGTCCTCTCTCCTGTATTATTCACCCTGTACACCGCTGACTTTAAATACAAATCTAAGTCATGCCATATGCAGAAGTTCTCTGAAGACACCGCAATTGTGAGGTGTATTAGGGATGGCCAGGAGGGGGAGTACAGGAGCCTAGTGGAGGACTTTGTGGATTGGTGCGGGAAGACTCATTTGCAGATGAACATTACCAAAACTAAAGAAATGGTGGTGGACTTCAGGAGGTCAGCCTCCACTATGATTTCCTTCACCTCCGGGAACTGACATTGATGCCACTCAACAACTTGCAGCAGGTATTTGTGCTGCTGTTCATCCTTCCTTAGGATCTGAGTGTAATCCTGGATAAGTGCAAGTCCTCGCTCAGCAAAATCATTAACAGCAGCAACGTTATCCAGGACCTGCTGTGACAAATGGAATGATGGGCCATCCTCCCACTCTGAGGGGTCCTTGATGAGGAAGTCCATGTTGATGCAGAATGCCTCAAAAATCCCACCTGAGGGAGATGTTACAAAATCTGCCACTAATGAACTAATGTATCCAGTCCACAACTCAAAATGTCACTCGCATGTCACAAAAAAACAGGGGCCAGGCGGCAGTGGTTAATATATTTCAAATCTCGTGAAATTTCACCTAATTTATTTTTACCCCGACAGGAACCAAAAAAAAAAAAAAAAAAGATACAGAAGCACCTTGAAAAAGTTGAAGTTTGTTTTTCGGGACCACCCTAATGTGGAGACCATCAGTACGTACAAATACGTTGGACTTCACTTTGACAAGAAACTGGGCTGGTCTGCTGACACTGATGCACTCTACAAGAAGGAGCAGAGCAGCCTCTATTTCCTGAGTAGGCTGGGGCCTTCAGTGTCTGCAGTAAACTCCTCCTCATGTTCCAAATTCAAATTTTATTAATTTGTATAGTGCCATCTCACGACGTGGTCGCCTCAAGGCGCTTCACACAACACACACAAAAAACAGAGCAACATGAATCAAAAGTTAAAAAAAAAACACAATAAAAGAATAAAAATATAAAAGATAAAAAGAATAAAAAAACACAATCATATAAAATACTAACGTAAAACAGGGTAAAAAATAAATCAGTCTTCAATCTGGACTTAAAAATCTCCACAGAGTCTGACTGCCGTATCCATGCAGGGAGACCGTTTCACAGAGCCGGGGTACGATAGGAAAAGGCTCTGTGACTCGTAGACTTTTTACTCACCCTAGGAACACATAGCAGTCCTGCACCCTGCAACTGCAAGGCCTGAGCTGGTACGTAGGACTTAACCATGTCAGCCAGGTAGGGAGGTGCCAGTCTGTGAACAATTTTATAGGTCGGTAACAGAACGATCTCAACTCCCAGTCTATCGCCAATGACCATCTGGATGATCCAGAGGAGACCTGGGAGAAGGTCATGTGGTCAGATGAGACCAAACGTGGGCTTTTGGTATCAACTTTACTCACCGTGTTTGAAGGATGAGAACAACCCCAAGAACACTGTCCCAACTGTGAAGCATGGGGGTGGAAACATTATTTCTGGGGGTGCTTTTCTGCAAAGGGAACAGGACGACTGCACTGTATTGAAGGAAGGATGGATGGGGTCATGTAACGCAAGATTTTGAGAAACAACCTCCTTCCCTCAGTAAGAGCATTGAAGATGGGTCGTGACTGCGTCTTCCGCATGACAATGACCCCAAACACACAGCCAGGGCAACTAAGGAGCATTTCAAGGTCCTGGAGTGGCCTGGCCAGTCTCCAGACCTGAACTAAATAGAAAATCTTTGGAAGGAGCTGAAACTCATAACCTGAAAGATCTGGAGAAGATCTGGAGTGGACCAAAATCAATGCTGCAGTGTGCAAACTTGGTCAAGAACCACAGGAAAGGTCTGACTTCTGTAACTGCAAACAAAGGTTTCTGTACCAAATATTAAGGTCTGTTTTTCTATTCTATCAAATACTTATTTCATGCAGTAAATTGCATATTAATTGTTTAAAAATCATGCAATGTGATTTTCTGATTTTTTTAGGTTCTGTCTCTCACAGTTGAAGTGTACCTACTATAAAAATTACAGACCTCTCCTTTCTTTGTAGGTGGAAAACTTGCAAAGTCTCCATCGCATCAAATACTTATTTGCCTCACTGATGTGAATTCAATCAAGATTTGGCACGCAATTGTTAATTTACATTATATATGAATGTTGTAAATTTGCGTCATTTTCAAAAAACGGGAATTTAGTTTATGGCCGCAAAAGCTCTTTTGTTACGTTACAGCTCCATCTAGTGGGGAACGTTTATAGGTGCACTGACCTTCACTGTGAATTCAAAAGGAAAAATAAGGAAAAAAGGAAAAATACCGCACTGCTGAGTGACATTTGCAGCCATTTACAATATTCATTTTCGGTCTGTTTCTACTATTTTATATATAATTATAACATCTGGGCTACCATGGAATAATACTACAATAAGTCTTTTTATTGTTTATTTAAATTTTTATATCTAATGAAAGTGACACTTAAAATATATTCTCCCTAATGTTCAGTGCCACCACAAACGAAGTAAAAATTATTTATTTGCCATTAATATACTATTGTGACAAAATAAATACCCAGACTGGCATTTTTAAGGTGACACTGCTGTTTCAAAAAGATTCTGACAAAAACTTCCTTCTTGTGGCAACAATTCTGCGTCTGAAGCTTCGTTGTTCATTTGAACTAAACTTCTTTATGATAAAGAGACATTTTGTGTTTGTTTTAAAAATTGGAGCTAATGGTAATATATTTCAGTCTGTAGAATTTAGGGGAACAAAGTGGATTCGCAATTGTTTTTAAAATGTATTTTTAAAATTTTGAAAAGTGATATTTTACCACATATTCCGTCAATTTGATGGTCGGGGTGGGGGGGGGGGGGGGGGGGGGGGGGGGGGGGGTTTGCAGCTACTTTCTAATGTGATTCATAATTTTTCTTTTGTTTTTCAGAGATAAACGTACTGAAATAGTACAAACATAAAAATGCATAAGAACGAATTCTGGGAGCTTTTGCTAAAATCTGTCTGATTTAGGCCAATGAATGCAATGTTTTATTATTATTATTATTATTATTATTATTATTATTGGTATTCTGTTTTTTAAATGCAACTGCTTCTATTAGTACTACTACTGCAGCTACTTAGCTACTACTACCACTACTACTACTACTGATAATAATAACAATAATAATACAAATAATAACTTTCGGAACTGCTGCAAACCATCAAAATAACAAAAGAATAAACGCAGACTGTCCTTTAAAAGTAATAACAACAAAACAGCAAATAACAAACAAAAAGTTGAACTTTTCCACTGAGATAATCAAGGTCTCATTTGATTTTGTTTCGATTTTTTTTAGTACTAGTTGTTTAATATCCATAACCTCCATATTAAAGTCATTATTATTATCCACATCATTCGATATAACGTAATAACAGAATGGAACAGAATTTAATAGAAAAGTTTGGAGAAAATGAATGGATAATGCATCTGCACATTAAACTAATAAACACATCCATACAAAACAGGTCAAATAATTACTGACCGGGTAAGAACACTTGAAGAACCCTCAGCTTTTTTTTTTTTTTTTTTTTTTTAGGTTGAGGGAACTTGAACGAGAGAAGCAGCAAGTTTATTACCAAGGACAAAAGACGGCGGATCTTTTCCTTCAAAGAGCCACAAAAACGGTCAGACTGCAGCTGCTCAGTTTGGCTCCAGAGGAACAGTAAAACCACAAACACTTTAAAGTCGCACCTAATGCGCGCACACGAAACTTATTTACCCGCTAAAGCTTCAAATCAGCAGCCTGTATTAAAGTAAATAGATACAATAAAGTACAAAAGGTTATGACAATAGAAGGCACCAGTTCATGTTTGCAAATCAACGTTAATGTGTCCTGCAGGATCTCCACAAAATTATTTTCTGGAAATTTTACAGCATTAAAGAAAAAAAATTAAATTAAAGAAAACCTCAAATTACAAAAGTGGATTAGGATGAAAACCTGTTTGAGTAATTTGGACTACAAATTTTTAATCTAACTGAAAGTCACCTGCTCATTAATATTTTTCAGCAGTTTTTAGTCTAGAAATGACCAATGTGTGTATTTGCTTAATTTATTTCTTGCTTGCTTGTCTTAATTTATTTATATTTATATGTTTGTTTTGTATTCTCACTTTTCACGATTGTGACGCATTTTCTTTCGGTACACACAAAATTTTACATTAAAAAATACTGCAGCACAACTGGACATAAACAAACCGAAGCTGTCATTCTAAACACAAAAAAACTTCTTTTCTCCTTCTTAGAATTTTAATTTTAACGGGTTTTTAAATATTCTTCTTCTGTCATAATCATTTTATCGGTCTTTAAAAGATGTTTGTTTGTTGTGCGTTTCAAGTAATTTTATTATTAACCGAAGGTATTCATGACTGCTTGTAATATGTAATTATAGATAATAATCCTCAAAGTCATAGAAGGATTTTTGTGACTGTTGTATGTTTAGTCAACGGGGACAAGTAACTCTAGATTTAGAAAATGATCTACATCTGAATACGAAAGGGATTTTAAAAAAGCTTTTTTAACATTTGGAGCTTGAGTTATTTTTCACTTGGTTCTGTTTTTTTTTTTGTAAATTTCCTGCAGGTCCGATATTAGTCGGATTGTTGGACACGGACATAAACAGATAAACACTTTCATCGTACAGTTCCATTCCAGTATTTTATATCTGCTTTGATAATCCTGAAATACGTGTTTTCTAAACCGTATAAACTCATCTGGATCAAATGATTCATGCTTAACTGTTAGATACGGGGACCTGTGTGGATGAAGATTAATTTCTCTTATAGAATTAGTTTTCTGTTGATATATTTTGTATTTTTAAATTAAATGTATTGCTGTTCATTTCTTCGACATTGCTTTGATTTAATCGTCATTTCTCCGTCTTGTCTGACTTTTAACCTCACGGTTATAAAGTCACACTTTATAATATCGGATGTGTTGTTCTGCCGCAAACATATTTTTATGACGAAATAACAGCACAGTTTCTGATGGTGTCCAAATAACGGAGCACCGAATTTATACCGCCACCTATTGGATTACAGTGAAAACAACTGAATTATGACAAGAATGAAAATGTTTTTTTGTGAAACGTTGTTGTTTGAAATGCTGAAGGTGAATGTGCCTCATTTAAATTTGAGTGTTTAAATGCTTTAGGCTGATGTGAATGTTGTTTTTCCAGTGGATTTACAGACAAAACTGGTGAGTAAAATGTGAAGATTTGCACAGTTGTGGGATTATCTTCTAAAAGCATTAAAATCAAAATACTGACGACTCAAAATATCGAATTCTTTACATTTTAAGGATTTATCCAACAAGATGACTAAAAATTAAAACATATTTAACTTTTCACAAGATCAAAAAAATTTAAAGAAAATCGACAACACAACAAAAGACAGAATATAAAATACATAAAATATATGTATTGCATTACACACACACACACACACACACACCCACACACACACACACACACACACACACACACACACACACACACACACACACACACACACACACACACACACACACACACACACACACACACACACACACACACACACATCTCATTATAACACAACTAAATAAATATACAGCCAGCTAATTACTGTATGATATAACAGTTAAACTTTAAATGGATAATTACGAAGTGGAAAGTTTATCTTTTGTATTTCATTGTGTATATATTTGATTTCAGTTTGAAAATAGAGACAATTATTTTTCAGTTTTGTGCTTAATATATCAATACATTAAATATGTGCTCGACACACTTGCACACAACCGTAACTACAAGGTTTTCTGAATATTTACAACACTGACAACTTTGTAAAATAATGAAAAAAAGAATTGTTGAATTGTTGCATATTTAACAGGCATGGCACGAACAGGTATGACATTTAACAGCAAGACCACGATTCATTTTTATGTTAAAGGTAGGCAATTTATTTTAAATTGTCCCCTGCAAATTACAAAATAAATAAATCAGCACGTATTTGATGAAGTCTTTATAATTATTATTTTAGTATTGAGTGATCATTGCCAGCTGTGTTGTCATGTACTGTGTAGTAAACTTATAATAAACAAATATAATTTTTTCGCTTTTTTTGTTGCTCCCTCTCTCTCTCTCTCTCTCTCTCTCTCTCTCTCTCTCTCTCTCTCTCTCTCTCTCTCTCTCTCTCTCTCTCTCTCTCTCTCTCTCTGTGTGTGTGTGTGTGTGTGTGTGTGTCGCTGGTCTTGGATGTCAAGATGTCAAGATGTTTATTTGTCACATGCAAATATACAATATGTAAAGTGTAGTGAAAAGTGTCTTTGTACCTGCGCTGACAAAAACAACAACAATAGCAAAAGCACGAAATCATAAACACAAAAGTAAAAGGTGCAATAAAAGTGAACTAATGTATATATATATATATATATATATATATATATATATATATATATATATATATATATATATATATATATATATATATATATATATATATATATATATATATATATATATGGACTGAGCTAAATACTAGATTTGTTCTTTAAAACACTCAATGCACCATTTTTTATGACGCTTGGTGGAAATGTTGACTATTACAAGAAGTGAAACTCATTAAATACTGCTGATAATCCAGTTCAGGTTCGATGAGTTAAGTAGACATATTATCTCTTATTTATAATTACAAGATAGAACATATGTGATTATTCTGGGCAAATTAAAATATCTATCTATCTATCTATCTATCTATCTATCTATCTATCTATCTATCTATCTATCTATCTATCTATCTATCTATCTATCTATCTATCTATCTATCTATCTATCTATCTATCTATCTATCTATCTATCTATCTATCTATCTATCTATCTATCTATCTATCTATCTATCTATCTATCTATCTATCTATCTATCTATCTATCTATCTATCTATCTATCTATCTATCTATCTATCTATCTATCTATCTATCTATCTATCTATCTATCTATCTATCTATCTATCTATCTGTCTGTCTGTCTGTCTGTCTGTGTACTGTTCCGTTGGTGAGCATGTTTGAAGAACACCTTTTGATGGACTACACGTTTTTTGTGTTATACTGCACTCTGTAATTACATATCCATAATTATATTATATAAGTAATGTAAAGTTAAAATACTGCATTTGTGCATTTAGTATTTTCTGTGAAGCACTAAAAGGGCCTGCATAAGCATTATATGCCAATGCAATAATAACATGCTTTTAAATAAGAACTTCTCTATATGACGTCATGATGAGGAGAATATCATAATGTAACTGCATTTTTCAGCCAGCTGACAAATATTTCCTCATGGAACATTTTTTTTTTTTTTTTTTTTTTTGCAGTATCTTGCGCAAAGGTGGGGCGGGACAATACATTTTGCATGTCACGTGACCCCGTATTAACAAATCAACAATTACCTAGCCTTTATTCTTCAGGAGTTGCTAAAAGGCGTGCGCGCAGCGTTTGGGAAAAACGTTCCATGGAAATGTGCGAGCGGAGCAGCTATGTGGGCTCTCTGCTGAATTTCGCTACTCCAGACTCGCTGTATTTCTCCAACCTGCGGGGCAATGGAGCCCATTTACCCGCGCTTCATCACCTCCCTTACAACAGGAGAGATGTGTGCACGCTCCCTTGGAACTCATCAAGTTCGTGCACGTCTCCGCCTGCAACGCCACCACAGAGCCGCGCTTTCGGAGGCTACTGTCCGCCGTTTCTGTCCAACTCAGTGTCTATAAATCCACCCAGCGGCCGCGTCAAAGTGCATTTGGAGGAACTGGCTCCCTGTTTCCAGGGCGCAATCCGCAAGACGGAGGAGTCCGGCAGACAAGATGAGGTTTACGCAGGAGACCACGGTGATCGCGGATACTCGCTGTTGGACAGCCGGCTGCAGGGCTCTGCGTCTCAGCTTGATCTGGATTCAGCAGCGCCGCCGCTGAACTTGAACAGCGCCAAAGAGACGCACAATCCTGTGCCACAAGGTCACACATGCTCCAGGACGACGTTTGCAGACGGTTAAGTACCTCACAGGGTTATGAATTCTCCTTTTCCACAACCCTCCTCTGGGTTTTTGTCATTGTAATGGCATCCTAACGTTTATGACATACGTCTGTTTTGTTTTGTTTTTTTGCTGGGTGGTGAAACCAAACAATAAAAGCCAAGCTCTTGCGGCGCACGGCTATCCGCTGCGGCTGCACGTGTCGTTGTTAATTTGAGGTGTAAAACTTGTCCTTTGCCTGTGCTCCTTCTGCAGGTGCCCCCTGGTGCTCGTCACAACCGAAAAGCAGAAAAAAGAGGAAGCCTTACTCCAAGCCGCAGCTGGCTGAACTTGAGAATGAATTCATGATGAATGAGTTCATCAACAGACAGAAAAGAAAAGAGCTGTCGGACAGACTGGACCTGAGCGACCAGCAGGTGAAAATATGGTTTCAGAACCGGAGGATGAAGAAGAAACGGCTGATGATGCGCGAACAGGCCTTTTCCGCTTTCTGATCATCACCTTTGGACTTGATCGTGACGAAAATTTCCAAAACATTATTGGCTGTCTCTTTGGTGCATTGTTTGTATTTATATTTGTAAATGTTGATATACAGTTTAAAACAAATTATTGCGCATTAAATAGCGCACTGCACATTGACAAATCGATTTTGGAGTCTCCAAATCTGCAGCAGGCTAAAGGCCTTATATGTCTGCTGAATTCGGCCGGAACATGCCTGAAAACGTCTTTCTTTTTTTTTTTTAATTATTATTATTAATGACAGAATCTGTGTATTTCGAATGGAATGTGATTGTTCACGCTGTTGCGTGGCTGTGTTGGTTTACAAAGAAAAAAAAAATTGAGCTCAAGTTCATGTTGATCGACCTGTTCAACATGAGCCAGACTCTTAATTTGAAAATACAGTAAAGTTGCATGCCTAATATATGAATGTTGTAATTCAATTAAATGTGTGTTTCTTCGTTTTTATAAATAAATATTCATAAAGATATAAATTTTGTTGTGTTGCGCACACTTTCAGTGTTGATCGGTGATGGGAAGGATTTGCGCCACACAGGAAGCCTCACCTATAATAATAATAATAATAATAATAATAATAATAATAATAATAATAATAATAATAATAATAATAATGAGTTTATGAATGAAATATGAGACTTCAAGTAGTGTTGATTTGCAGTAAGCTTTTATTGTTATAATAATCCACCAAATATGATTGGCTCGTCCCCTTTGGCTCACATTGTCCAGTGTCTAAATAAGTGATTTTTTTTACTTTTTAGTGAATTAGTTTCGAATTGGCTGGGTGTGTGTGTGGGGGGGGAGACATGTTCTAAAACATAATGCAGATATGTGCGTCGCGCCAGTCATTTTACGCATGAACAAGGAATCTGTAGACTGGACAAAAAAATAGAAATGAATAACGAGAATCCAGCTTTTGCATATTTCTTTAATGTTTGTATTATTATTATTTGTTTGTTTGTTTGTTTGTTTGTTTGTTTGTTTGTTTGTTTGGAGTACGCTGCAAGGTGACAGCAGACTTCGTCGGTTTCCCTTATTTTCTTGATGAGATTTGCAATATTATCTTATTTTTTCAATTATTTCCAGAAATATGGCTAAAAGATTAAACGTTAATGTTCTGTACTTTATCCAAACGTAATTCTCCGCATGGCTTTTCAGAGGGAAAACAGGGTTTACGGAAGGAAAAAAAACGTGATCTTGTGAGCCGTTTTCTTCGAAGAATAACTCACACTTGCGGCTTCATAATCTGTTCACATATGCAATTTTCTGTCGTTATACACTTTAATAATAATATTTGCAATGGAGTATTCATCAGTGAGGCGGAAAACAAAAGCGCACTCCTAAATGTTTAAATGTTTACCAAAAAGATTGTATAGAAGAAAAACGTTGATGTGCACAACTTTGCAATATTATGGTTTCAATATTACATTTTATTTTTCAGTTACCCAAAGAAGAGAGTGTAAAATCTTTAGTAGGTTTGTGCATTCTCTTTTGTGGCTTCCCACTCTCCCCTCCATTTTGGTGTTTTCTCCATGACGCAGCTCTGCGTGGATGAACAGGCCAACTTCACTAAACACAGAGCAGCACTTTACACCAGCAGGAAAAAATCCACATGTACTTGGAGGTTATTGTGGCTGTGACCAAATGATTCCAGAAACCTTTCAAGCCTCTACTTTCACGGCAAAACATACACAGTTTTTACGCACTGTATATGCGCCAAATACACGGGTGTTGATCATATGAGAGAAGTGTCACATAAACTTGCAGATTACAGAAAACGGTCCTGCATACAAACAAGTGGGCAAAAAATGGGAACGTTTAGTTGAATCACAAACGATTTCGCAGCTGCGCACAGAGCAATGCGCATGGCAGAAGAAGCTCCATTAAAGGTCTCTGCTATTACAGCATCATCACCTCATCATCACTGCAGCCATGTTTGTGTAACGCTGTCCTATAACATTTAAAATCATAGAAATCGGAAAGTAGCCTCTGTTTCCAAGATCGTAATATTTGATGAAGGGAACCAGTGACTCTCTCATTAGTGACCCTCAAAGACTTTTCCTTCGCTTTAACATGCCAAATTATAAACCATACTTTATCCCAACACATAAATTAGCTTGTACATATATATATATATATATATATATATATATATATATATATATATATATATATATATATATATGTGTGTGTGTGTGTGTGTGTGTGTGTGTGTGTGTGTGTGTGTGTGTGTGTGTGTGTGTGTTTCACACACTCGTCTAAGAGTCTGTGCGCTTTAGTTAAAAAATAATAATAATAGTGAAGCACGTGACTTGTTTTCCTGAGGATTTGTTGTTTTATTGCCCTGCGTCCTTTGTGCCAAACGCCACACAGTGTTACATCAGGGAGAGTGGGGGCGCCAAAACAAAGTTAAGGTCAAGTTGGTAGGATGTGCGTTGATATGTTCACACAGACTTCTTTGAGAGCAGACAGGAATATTTCTATTTTTTTGAATTATTATTTTATGTCTAAATGTAAATTCAGGCTGTAGTTCAGATTTGGTCAATAATAATAATAATAATGACGGTGACAGTGGCAGTAGTAAAGAATAAATCTAAAGTATAATGCGAAGAATTATGCTGTGTATTGTGTAATGAGGTCATGTATTACGATATGAAATGCACTTTTTGAGCACATAATAACGTTAAACCTTTCGAAACATTTCGAATGTTAAGTCAGAAATAAAAAAATATATAAATACCTTCCAATCCTACAAGTGTTAACTCCTTTTGAACGGATCTATATTGTATATTATATTGTATATTCATGAATGTGCTTAGTTTTTATTGGATTTGTTGTTTTAGTTTGTTTCATTCTGTTTTTTTTATTATTGCTACAATGTTTTTCACTGCTGTTACTTATTTATATTTGTATTTCTTTATTTATCAAGCACTTACTATATGCTAAATGTTGTGAATTTGGGAAATGTTGTCATCGCCTAGAGGAAATGCTTAGTTTTTACGAGGCAAAACGAAATAAATGACGTTTTTTCGTGCATTTTTAAAAGTATAATAATAATGATAATAATAACAATAATAATATTTTTTAATTCCGAAATTATTGACAACAAAAGAAAAAATAAAATAAAAACTCACGCAAAGCATTTGATGAGCAACAGGTCAGTAAATATATTTAAATGACGACAAAAACGACAGAAATCCATACTTTTCACCACATTCTTTACTAATAATGCTAGTAGTGATATCTGACGAGAAAATGATACATTTTGTTGCGCTTAAATTAGCTTCTTGCTTTCCAATCGTGACTTTTAAGTTGTGGTTTTCAAAATAAGAATATAATGTGCAGACCGAAACGCATGAATGAGTACTAAAAAAAAGTGTACATTGTAATGCATTTAGTACACATTGATGCGTTTCAGTCAGCGGACACAAAACTCGAGTATAGAAATCTGATTTGAACCCCAATATAGCAATAAACATTCAGATTGCGTTTGTCCCACCGCAAACAAAGCAGCGAACAATCCACGTTAGGCGCCCTGACGCACAAAGAAGAGCTCCATTTTGAAGTGTTGCGCAATCGGGCCCCGACTTTCACCAAATTTCTTCTGTTTTTCTGTCAAATAAACAACAATAACCATAGAATTCATGTACTCACAGATGCAACAACGATATGTTAAACACGAGGGCTCCATTCAGCAGCTTAAACTCCGTTTCCTCCGGCAAGGAAAGGCTTTTAAGCTCTGCAGGCATGGCTGCCTTCATGGTCATAAAATGATTTGGCTCGTTGGTGAATGCTTGGTGTGCATCACCTAGACCACAGACGGTCAACGTTAGTTGTTTTGTACTTGGCCATGCAGTGTGCGCACCGTGAATTTGGAACAGGGGTGTTTTTGTGGCAAAATCAGCTTTTCTGCGGCAGTAAAGAACGCTAAAGTAACCATTTGATGTCCCACTTCGACTCTTGTTATGCAGCATTAATTTTATTTTTGCTCTTATTGTGGCTCTTGAGCTTTTGTGCACCGTGCATGCGACTTAATTCAGATTTTTATGACATATGCATGAGTGGGTATATATTAAAATAAACTTAATGGCTCGATCGCGGTCATAATTGCGCGTGCTGATGTTTTAAATGTGCACTTTGGCCTAAATAGTTTCCATCCTAACTGTTGCTGTATCCCAAATCCTGCAAATTTATTGACGCTGGTGTGTGTGCGTGTGTGTGTGTGCGCGTGCTGTCATTACGCGGCGAAGATGAAGGCGACACCGCTGCAAAGCTTTCAATTAAATATTCCAGCGGCGGCGCTAATTTATTTTCCGTGTGCTATAGGGCAGGGAGACTGGAGAGGAGTTGCCTCTGCAGCAGAGAGCCAATGGAGTCCCTCGTACGCGCTCACATGAGTTTCTCCGGACAGTTTTTAATGACCGATATTGATGCATGGTAATTTCTGAGCCGGATCACATGACACAATTACCTCAAGAATCGATCAAGATGTGTTGCAGGTCTGCCTGCGTTTCCGATTTTTGCTTCCGCGCGCCTGCGGTCCTATAGATGGACAAAGTTTAACAAGCCGCCGCAATTGCTTTTGCGCCAACTAGAGAGATATGACGGAATACGATGATCGCGGCTGTGCGTCAAATATGTATTTGCCGAACTGCACTTATTACGTTTCGACGCCCGATTTTACATCAGTCTCCTCCTTTTTGCCGCAGACGACATCGTGTCAGATCAATTTCCCCTATTCTCCAAACATAACGCAACCTGTCCGAGAAGTCGCTTTCAGGGACTATGGACTGGACCATCCCAGCAAATGGCACTACAGGGGCAATTACGCGTCCTTATACTCAACGGAGGACATCATGCACCGGGACTTGATCCAGTCCTCTAGCAGCAGGGCGGAGATGATCTTGAAAAACGAATCCTTGTACGGGCACCACCACCACCACGGAGGGACGAGCTCCCCGTGCGGTTTCTTCACCGGTGTCGGCCGAAACGGAGTTCTCCCCCAGGGCTTCGACCAGTTCTTTGACACTCCCAACTCGGACAAACCCGACGCGGAGCCCGCCAAACAAAAGACTGCTCTCCCCGGAGATGCTGTGAGTAACAATCAGGTTTTAACCAAACTAGACGAGCACAAAGCGGATCCGAGTGGGAGCACCGAGGAGGATCCATCCACCAACAGCCGAGAGAGTGAGTGTTTCCCCCGGTGGACGGGTGACAAAAGAACTGGTTTATAAGCCTCTTTACGCATGCAAAAGCTTTTATATCCCAGTAACATTTACTTTATGGTTGTAAAGGTATTTACAATGCACTTTAGGTAACCCGTTTCCTTCTTAGAACTGACTGAGACGAATAGAAATTGCTTTATAAAATTGTGTTGTATTAGTGCGTTGAGGAAAACGAGCAAATAACACATATCCATAAAAATCAAAGCTATTTTAACACAAATGCTCATGTTTTAAAGAGGATGCAATTACGTGACAGCTAAATGGGTCTTTGTGCTTAAATCATTTAATATCTCAGACTAAAAATTTGTGTTTAATTTTTAGATTGTGATTTTGTTCATCGGTGTGTGAGTGTGTTTGAGTGAATGGGTGAATGTGAGGCATAAGTGTAAAGCGCTTCGAGCATCTGATGCAGATGGAAAAGCGGTATATAAATGCAGTCCATTTGTTTGTTTGTTTTTTCATTGTTTTTTTCTTCTTCTTCTTCTTCTTCTTCTTTTGCAGGTTCGTCCATGCGCTCCAGGAAGAAGAGGTGTCCTTATTCCAAATACCAGATCCGAGAACTTGAACGAGAGTTTTTCTTCAATGTGTACATTAACAAAGAGAAGCGACTCCAGCTGTCCAGGATGTTAAACCTGTCAGATCGGCAGGTGAAAATTTGGTTTCAGAACAGAAGAATGAAAGAGAAAAAACTCAACCGCGACCGGCTGCAGTATTTCACAGGGAATCCCTTATTCTGATAGGGCGCGCACGCTCTGCACGAGCAAAAACAGACACTTTTGATTTTGCATATATATATTTTTAAAAAGGCTTTGTGTGTGTGGGGGGGGGGGTTGCAACGTGCCACATCCGTCGAGTCTGTGTTTATTTATTTGTTTCCATGTATTTCCACTATATTGACCACAAATATCCCTTTGTGTTTATACAAACGTGTATCCTCGTGTATATGTGCATATATCTGACGCATGTGATGTAATCGATGTGGCGTGAAACAACACGAGAAACAGAACTGTACATTTACCACACACACACACACACACACAAAGTAAAATGTTGTATTGTACAAATAACGTCTATTTTCTGGAGTGTTTACTAAACCTTGAACCGTCTAGACGCCATCATAAAAGTAGCTGTAAAAGGTCTTAATAAGGGGCTATTGGACTTTGGTGTACCAACCCCCAAACTGCAACAGGACTCATTCTGTTTCCTGTCTTAAAGCAGTTTAACTCCAGGCTACAAACGTTTGAGAAAGTTTAGCCGATTTCACTGCGTTCTGTCCAAATTTAGCCTCTTTTCCCCCCCTCTTTTCTCTTTCCCTTCTTTGGCACCCCGGGCCGCTTTTACGCAGCTACAATTGAGAAAGCAGTGAGGGTTATTCATTTATAAACCCCACAGAATTTAATTGGATCTATAATTATCTTGAAGCAGTTCTGCTTTTATAAGGAAATCTCAAATCGTTTTTTTTAAATAAGAAAATCTATGAAAATACGCAAACGAATGGATGAAAGAACGCAGACTGTTTAGAATAGGTAAAATTATTTGTGCCGTGCTTTAACTTTTATCACTCTACAATTTTGTTGCCAACAGAGAATCAGTGAAATAATTAACCGTGGGTTCCATGAATAGAAAAACGCTTTCCTGGAGAGTAATGAGATGTTTGGAGGTGATTGTTTGTTGATTGTTTGAACGCAGCAACACACTTCCACCCCATGTGTTTTGTGATCTGGATGAAAAACTTTGAATCATTTTGCTCTTCAGCTATCACGTGTGTGTTTATTTGCCAAAAAGGCTGTTAGAGATTTGTGCGTTAGGTGTTTTGTCATGTTTTTTTTTCCAGTTATGCTTCTTCTTTTCGCCACATGGGGGCAGACTTGCAGCTTCGTTGTGGAAATACAGTTTGTACCAGTTATCACATCTTTTGTTCCCACTCTGTTCGTTAAAGGCGAGTTTTGTTTAAACAGTAGAATTTAAAACTAGCCTCGTGCATTATTGTGATACGTGAAACATTAAAATAAGCTTTTGAAATATTTTAAGGTGGAAAAAAAAGAAAAAGAAATAGACCGCATAGGTTAATACAAAAAGAGAGGGGAAATAATTCTTCTGTGGATACTAAAGGCCTGTGTTTTGTGCTGATATATATATATATATATATATATATATATATATATATATATATATATATATATATATATATATATATATATATATATATAATTGCTTTTAGTTAAATAGTCATACGAAGCAATATCATTTCATACTAAATTCTATTATTTTTTTCTTAAGAGTTATCTATTGCAAAAAGGACAAAAGAAAGAAGAAAGAAAGAAAGAAAGAAAGAAAGAAAGAAAGAAAGAAAGAAAGAAAGAAAGAAATAAAGAAAGAAAAAAGACCGGCCTCTGGTCGCTGACATCGTGGGTTATAATGACTAAACCTAAGCTTTTTGTTTAATTTTTTTTCGTTATTATACCAATTAAACTCGATTCTTAAATTAAAAATAACAAAAAACATTATTGCTACAAAACAACGATAATAATAATAATAATAATAATAATAACAACAACAACTGTTTTTAAATCAAGAATTATCCATCATTGCTCAAAGTGCAATCTGCACAATTTGTTTTTTTTCTTTTTTGCTTCGTTTTATATGAATGTGTATATTATACCTTAAATAATCAAATATTAAATAAAATAGTATTTAAGATTTGAATTTTAGTCTATTATTTTGCAAAATATGCAACATATGATGCAATATAACTAACGAGTTACATGCGCAGTTAATTCTAAACGCATATGATTTATTTCATATCTGTAGTTTAGTTTATTATTTTTTTGTAAAAATACGTATGTTCATGAATGTATTTTCTACTTTCGTTTTATAATCGGAAGTGGAATATTTTGGACAAAGTCTGTGGTTGTGGTTTGCGGTTTTGTTGAGGCGAAAACTGCAAATATTTGCTTCGACCAAATATAAATATCGGAGTTGGATGCAAACGGAAAAGAAGATGTTTCACGCCCTCTTTCGTAAGTTTTAAGATTTTTTTAAAAATCTTATCTTATTGGTCGTGACATAAATACCAAAGCATAGTTTCAAACTGCGTTTATTTTGTTTTGTTTATTTATGTGCGCGCGCGTGTGTGTGTATATGTGTGTGCTGTAAGAAGTTGTAGGTGTTTTTTTTCCTTTCACCCAAACACACTCCTTCATGCACGTTTGTTTTCGTTGCGAACACAATGAAGCCCAGAGCAAAACAGCAAATAAAATCACCCCCTGATTGCATCAACACCTGCTGCAGGTATTAATTTGAACTGTACATTTGGACAAAGAAAATACGCCTGTGACAAAATGCAAATAAGACATTGCGTTTAATGATCTGTGCAAATAATAAAAAGCGACTTTCCATCTGTCTTACGTTGAATTTATTTGATAAAGTCTGGAAACTCTGAATTGTTTACACGGTTGTCTGATTCCAATAAATGTGTGCAGGTGGGCTTCTTTTTCTATAGTTTGAAAATATAAATATACTGTATGTGAAATTGTAATATGTTTTCTTAGATACCGAACTGCTGCAGAAACAACAAAGGGACGATGCAATCATATTTGCACATGAATATTTCATTTATTTCAAAGAATTTTTAAATCAAATCAGACTTACATATATGCATTTGAGGTGAGACATCAAACAGATATTCATTGGCAGCTTTTCATACATGCTGCTGTTGTCGCATATGCGCCATTTCCGCTGCACTGCACACACGTGCATGCTCTTTATTGCTTTATTTCGCAGTAAAAGAAATAATAACACATGTAAAAGTTTAAATCTTAGGCACATTCCAGCCATAGTTCGGTTAAATTGTAATGCACAACAGGGTGCGGTAGTTTTCTTGCTGTATCTGAATTTAAACTGGATTTATTTTCAGCCTTCTCCAGTGCACGACTCTGCAAAAATCAATTTCAAGTCCTCGTCCTAGGTGTCGCTGTTGGCCACGTCTGCATCAGCGACGCGAGTCTGTGCGCAGGCAGAGGAGGCTGCGTCTCAAGGCCATTTTCAAATCTCATTGGTGCGCACGTCATGTGGTCTGGAGGCATCCTGACTTCTGCGGAGATTGTTTTTCCGTAGATATGTCAGCTTACAAAGGACATCTCTCTCCTCCATAGCATCCCCCCAAAAAATGTCCTTTCCCAGCAGCTCTCCCGCGGCCAACACATTTTTAGTGGACTCTCTGATTGGCGCGTGCAGGACGGACAGTTTTTACTCAAACAGCAGCATGTACGTGCCATCCGGATCAGA
Source organism: Thalassophryne amazonica (assembly GCF_902500255.1). Lineage (NCBI taxonomy): Eukaryota > Metazoa > Chordata > Actinopteri > Batrachoidiformes > Batrachoididae > Thalassophryne > Thalassophryne amazonica. The sequence continues at coordinate 27,831,011 of NC_047116.1, read as the reverse complement.
AATGGGAACTTATGGAATGCAAACCTGTGGACTCCTGCCGTCTTTCGGCAAAAGAGCCGCGGAGGTAAACCACCAAAACGTGGGCATGAACGTGCACTCGTACGTCCCTCAAATAGACACATGGACCGAACCGAACCGACCCTGCAGAATAGAGCAGATGTCAAACTGTACATTTTCACAGAGCATAAAGGAAGAGAGTAACTGCTGCATGTACTCCGACAAAAAAGACACCTATCCAAACGTCATCCCTGAGGTCGGTTCGGCGGATGGTTCCGAGATCCCGGTGCCGGGATATTTCAGACTGAGCCAAACTTACGCTAAGCATCAGGAAAACTACAGCCAAGAGCCGCCGAGCCCGAACGCCACCCTCCTGCAGCTCAGCCGGGTCACCCCGAACCTTAACTTTGCAGAGAAGAAATCCGAGGACGTCCCGCAGAACCCGGAAATCTCAAGGACACCGGCGCCCGCAGAAAGCCCGGAGCCCAAATCTGGCTCGGAGGAGAAACTGTGCTCCACGGAAGCGTCGGTATCCAGTCCAGAGCAGCTTCAGAGGGAAGCCAAAGGTGGGTTTGGCAACAATGGAAGCTTTTATCGCGCGAGGAGCATCATAAAAGCGAGTATAAACCACAAACAACCCCGAAGTCGTAATGTTTAATGAGAGTCTTTCTCATGTTGCACACAACGGTTCACCGTGCAGCGCGCACACTGCGTGCGCCTTTTAAACCGCGATCTTTAAATGCAAATGTGCTTGTTTTGTGTGCCCCATTATTCTCCTTACCAGATTTTTTTTTCCCCAGGGAGAAAAAACCCAAATTCGTATTTGTTGCGTCATATGCAAAAATTGTTGCACGATAATGAGACCGAGTGCGCAATTAAGACTGTGGATGTTTTTTTTTATGATTTTTTTGAATTAATCGTTTAGTCTACGTGATAACACCAATTTGTAAATAAATAGTGTGCAAACACTTTCCAGAATTGCAAACGGTGGTATTTTTATTTTTTTTTAAAAGAAACAAACTAAACTATGTAAAATGCAATAATGCAAAAAAGGTGAAAGTAGAATGTGCTCAGAGCGCCTCAGCGACACTGTTGAAAAGCCTTAAAAATCTGATAAATTCAAGTTTAAGTTTTTTACAAATTGTGCCTCAGAATTGTTTTCCCCCCCAAAATTATGAAATTCTAAATAAATCTACAAAATCTTAATTTAGAATTTTGGAAAACTTCGTTTCTCGCAATGTTACAGTAAAAAAAAGAAAAACAAAAGTCAGGACCAACATTTGGCTGCACAAAACTTTTAATTCATTATTTTGGGGGAGTCATCCCACATACAAACACAGACAGAAGGTCCAAAAAAAAAAAAAAAAAGTCTAATATCCAGGACATTATGGGATGTTTTTTCTTCTTTGGGAATCACAATTAATCGATTATTTTGATCTCAATCCACTAATCTGATGATTGTTTTGCCAATCGCCTCATAGCGTTTGAGGTTTAATTTAAAGTTGACAACTTAAGCAATTTATTTTAGAGCCACACATTATTGACTTTGTTATGAAATTAGCGGTTTGTGAGCATTTGGGGTTTGAAATTTAATTTAATTTTATTAGTGACGGCTGAACCTTCTTCACCATGGGAAAGTGTTTATACGCTGATTTATTTCCCAGAGGAGGAATCCGGATCAGCAGGTGAGATTGGTTCCAAATAAATTAAATAAAGAAATAAAAAAAAAAATCCTCTTTTTTCCCTCTCTCTCTGTCTGTCTGCTTTACAGATTGTAAGAGCGACGCGCCGACGAGCAACTGGTTGACGGCGAAGAGCGGCCGGAAGAAGAGATGCCCCTACACCAAACACCAGACCTTGGAGTTGGAGAAGGAGTTCCTCTTCAATATGTATTTGACCCGAGAGCGCCGCCTAGAGATCAGCAGGAGCGTCGACCTGACCGACAGGCAGGTCAAGATCTGGTTTCAGAACCGCAGGATGAAGCTGAAGAAGATGAACCGAGAAAACCGCATCCGTGAACTCACCTCCAACCTGACTTTCTCCTGAGGGTTTTTTTTTGTTTTGTTTTTTTTTTTTTTTTGGGACTTTGCTCTCCAAGCTGTGACTGATTTCACTTCTCTCTGTGGCTCGTGTTTGATTTCAGCACAGGGTAACACGTTGGTCTTAAATTATTGAACTAGTCTATTTTTGTTTCCTCTGCCAGTTGTGTTTTATTGCGTTTGAAGATGGGACGTGTTGCTCTAGTTTGAATTTATTGTCGTATCGTGAAAAATGTGTTTCAGAGTAGTGTGAAATGTTTCTGTGAGCCCCGTGTGCTGGCAACCAGTGTTAATCTGTGAATTTATCGCATGTTTGTGGCATGTTTCTTGCAATAAATACACCGTCAAATGATTTTGTTGTATATTTGTTTGTGCTGTGTAATCATATATCACATGTAATCACTAAATCTACTGTATAGCAATAAAAACAGGTACTATGTTACTAAAATTGTGCTAATTAGTTATTTATGTGCCAAAAAATTAGGAACGTTTACATCAGTTTTACAGTGATGCAAGTTAAATTTAACAAACACAAAAGAGCAGCTGATGTAACTGTAAGTTTTAAATATAAAATAAACACAAAGATAAAGTTTAAATATAAATTATGATATTACTGAAACGGAATGTTACAATCTAGCACTTAAAAAAAAAGTTTTGCATTTACACTCGTCTATTTTTGCACATTTATAGACGCGTGCACGTGCTCTTTGTTATACATTTGTGTATAAAATAAAGGCCATAAATGTGTTAATCTTAATATTTCTTTGATTTCTTATTGAATTATTACAGTTATTTTGTCTGTATTTTATTAAAGCTTTAAAGTGTGAACAAATGAGCAACTTTACAACCTTTTTTTTAAATGGTGCTTTGCTTATAATGTTATAATAATAATATTAGTAATGATGAAGATGTGATGCTGCAAGGATAAACGCGTACACTTTCACCACAAATCGATATATTTATTTATTTATTTATTATATGTTAAAAAATTCTGATCCCCTTCACTTTCACACATCAGCTGGATTTTGCTCATCCAAGGTTTTTTTTTTTTTTTTTTTGAATTAACGGCAAGAATAATCACACGCACCCCATAAAACATTTATTGATACATAAAGACATTATTGCTCTCCTTTGAATAAATGCACACTCGTTTCACAAAGGCTCTTAAAGTTCTAAATTTTAACAGAAAATATGTTTCGTTGTAGAATATTAACAATAGATCCGTCGCACAGTGGAAGAAAATGACATGTGTTATTTTACAACGTTATTACATGTATTTTACGAGGACTGCGAGTCTATAAACCATTTTACTGGCGATAGACGATATTGCAAGTGCTTTTCGTCCACTAAAATACAGGAAAACTTGTGTAAACACAAAGAAAACATTTTGTCCCCCTTTCTTAATATTATTACTCAAACAATACCGTCGATTAAAGCTCAGAAGGAGAAAGAGGGAGGAAAAAAAAAGTAGCACAGGGCTGGATTGATTTACTCGGCGTATTGGTAAATATGACCACGTGATCCATGTAACCAATCCCTGTAGATGCGGGCCAGCAAAAATACTATGATTGTTCATAGAGGGAAGCTTCCCGTAACAGTGCAACGCTTATTATATGAGTAGGAAGAGATCAAAAAAAATGTCTGCCACTCTCGCGAACTGCTATGTGGACGCCGCAGCGGCGCAGGAGCCGGACGACGCGTACGCTTCTCGGTTTATTCAGGCTCCGCACACGGTGACCCCGAGGCCGCCGGGTGCCACCGGGGACAACGCAGACTTCTCATCGTGCAGTTTTGCGCCAAAGTCGGCCGTCTTCTCGTCCCCTTGGTCCTCGGTGCACCCGCAGGGGATTTACCACCCGTACGTGCACCACCACCATCACCACCACCATCACCAACAGGATAGCAGATACGTCCGGTCCTGGGTGGATCCCGTCTCCAACCATGTCCCGTTTGCAGGATTTTCCTCCGGTACCACCACCAGCAGCAGCAGCAGCAGCAGCGGCGGTGGGCGCGCGTACGGCGGCGCAAAGCCCGACGTTTTACCGCCGAAAAGCACAGAAGCCTTCGAAGACGAACCCCGCCAGTACGCGCCGGAGTGCGAGGAAAAAGCGGCCAAACAACACGCTGGAAGTGACGTTTCGAGTCACGGCGAGCTGAAAGAAGAGAAACAACAACTTGACCCAAGTAAGTAAAAAGCGAATTGAGGGATCTGATTTACAACCGCGAGAACTGTACGAGCCGCGTGCGTAAAACTGGAGGTTTTACTAACCTATAAAAGTGTCTCGTACTATATCGCGGCTCGGATGGAGGAAAACACGCCCTGCTTGGGTAATGGCAGCGGTTTCTAACCTTTATTAGAAACCCAAACTGGATTTGTTTGATCAGATTTGACACACTTTTAAAGAAAGCTTCCTCCTGGGAGCAAATCAAACTCTCAATTCCTTTTACATTGCGTGCTCGCAGGCTCACGCGCGCGTTCGATTCATGCGTTTTATGCTCTTGTGTTTGCAGACAACCCCGCAGCCAACTGGATTCACGCACGCTCCACGAGGAAGAAGCGGTGCCCGTACACCAAATATCAGACTTTAGAGCTGGAGAAGGAGTTCCTCTACAACATGTACCTGACCAGAGACCGGCGCTACGAGGTGGCGCGCATACTCAGCCTGACAGAGAGACAAGTCAAGATCTGGTTCCAGAACAGACGCATGAAAATGAAGAAGATGAACAGAGAGAGGAGCGCAAAGGAGTGAAAAGGATTTCAGCTTAGACTTATTTTATAGAAGCTGCCGTAGATTTGCGGCTTTTAGAGGTCTTATTACGCACATTGTTTTTCACACCTCGGGTGAGTTTTTATATATATATATATATATAGACACAAAATCTCAATTTGTCTCATGTGTTGCTTAGAAAAGAAAAAGGAAAATTACCCAGCAATTAAACACCCCGAACACGCCTGTATTTGGATTGACGGAACTGATATTTATAAGAATTTATCCAATTGTTTCCCCCACACACATGATTTAAAACACACAGAAGATATAGCCAGAATTCTCCATGAATAACATATTCAACTGTGTTCAAAGCGACCTGGAATTAATTTATTTTAGGACATTTATTTTTACGCAACTCAATTCCCTGCATCCCCCGAGCATTCTTTGAATAATTAAAAAAAAAAAAAAAAAACATTCCAGATGAAATTGAAAGGGATTTTAATATTTTAAAAGCACAAATTAAGCTTCTGCATGTTGAAGTCCACTGATTTTACGTGCGACTCGGATGTACATGTCATAAAGTGTTTACGATTGGGAGAGGTGGCGCGCGCATTTTCAATTTATTGTCCATCTTGTAGGTATAATGACTAAAGCAGGAAGAAACGCGCTCCAATAAAGCTATAGAAATGGCTAGACGTCTGGCCTAAATGAGTTTATGGTCCTGGCAGGTAATTACGCTTCCTTTTGAAAGTCTTTTCATACCAACACAGACACTTTTGTGCAGGGTGTCTGCTCGATGAATTGTCTCAGAGGAAATCACCCCCACCACCACCACCTTAATGGTCACGTTTATTCATCAACTCCATTTCCCAGCGATGGGAAAACTTCACTTTGACTGATACGTCCTTTAATTTCAATTTCACCACAATTTCCCTCATCTGAGAGCAACTCACCGCCACGATATTACATTTGTTTTTATTCATATGTCTTCTGTGAAATTGAAATTCTATTTGAAAATTTAATTTCCCCCCCATTAACGTTCAGAAATATTGTTAAGAAGCTGAAATGATTAGTGTTTATCATCAGTATCGCCTTTGTTAGAGAGATATTGTGAGCGCTAGAGGGCGATGTTGTTCTTTTGTTTACAGTTAATACGAACCTCATCATAAATAATCCACGAGTGGAAAGAATGGAAAAAAAAAAATAAGACAATTATCATTTAAAGTTAAATGTTGTAGCTTTGACATTCAAAATAAATAAATAAATAAAAACGATTTGTCACTGTTCTCAAACGAAAAGAAAAAACAACAGTTGTAATTTTAGAATTGTTGTGATCACACCCCATATTTCAGCAAAAAAATTTGCCTCCTAACTCAAAACATCAGTCTGATTAGATTATTACAATGCGAAACGTTTCTTTAAAAATACAGAAATAAAGCAAATGAATACAGAAAAATAAACAGCCAAGTGAGCCAACATTCCATTTTATGTCTTCATCTTCTTTTCCCCATCATTTCTGCATTATTAAAGAAAAACAGCAGTCTTCTGTGTAGGGTGGAGTGATGACAGCCTGATATTTTACCACAGGTAACACAACTGACCGTGCAGGTGCAGCTGGTTCTGCAAGCTTTACCCCAAATTTACGTTTTTTTTTTTAATTTAATGATTACAATTATTATTAAATCCAAACCACTGGTGTAAATGGAAACTACTGTAATGCACACATATGTTGCCATGTCAGGCTGCATATTCTGGTTTTGAAGGAAGATTTTCTATCTTCATGGACAAACATTGAAAAGAAATAACGTTGATAAAATAAAGCAAATTAAGCCAACAAAAACAGGAAAAAAAAGCCAGTGACTTCAAAGCACTAGTGCTGAAGTGGGTAATGGAACTGTACATTATTCTACATTTAAAGGTATAGTGTCACTGGGTTTTTAAGATTTAAGTCATAAAAGGAATTTTCTTTGGCACCACTATAATTTTACTCCGTAGCATTTAGATAAGTGATTCATAACGTGATATTGCCAATATGATCATTTATGCAGTCTGGAAACAATTTATAATTTCAACCCCTAAGGGGAAGGAATTCAGGGATCAGATGCTATGATTTTAGATTTAGTAGATTTGGAAGCGGTTTACAAGAACTTGTATGGTTGTTGTGGTTGTTGTTAACATAAGATGAGTCACAGGTCATCTCAAAACTTCACACATGCGCGCACATGCTTTCTCCTGCAGTTGATCTGCATGACAGCGATGAAGGAAAAGACAGTATTCACTATGGAATTTCCCTCCATATAAATGTGTCCTCTTCATTAAAATGAGCTGTCATTTTGCAACATGTTACAAAACCTACATTATAGAGCTTGAATTTCAGTAGAAAATAATTTTTTTTTCAGTTTTGTGAAATTTGAAAGAACTGTTAGATCCTGGGTTCTTTGGGTCTGTCCTGGATCAACGAGACTTTGTTACAAAAAGGATAGTTTACTCATTTCATGTGAAGTTAATCATACCAGCTCCTCACCGTCCCGAGGTCCTGCAGGAGACCCCGAATACAGCTTACAGTAAGGTTTTTATAGACATCCTTTGACATGATTCATTGATAAAGAAGTGCGTGTGCTTACGTGATCAAAAAATGCCATGTCATGCTTAGGCCATGTGACTAACTAGGTCATACTTTAAAGACATGAAAGCAGGGCCTTGTGTTAGTGGGACCATTGCCTCTGTTACGTCTTTTCACATGATAACAAGATAATGAAAGCCACTAGATTTTACAAGATGTACTTTTGGCCCAGACAACTAGATAATATTACTTCTAACTACTTCATACTATACATTGTAAACCATGCAATTGTTACTTATTACTTAAACAATTAGGATTATCAACCATTATTGCTTCTGACATTATAAACCTCAATGTGCAAAAGAAGCAAAAACTGTCATAATCTAGGGCCGGGCCAGGGGTCATATCAGAAGTACAACATCATGAACCTCAAGTTACAACAACACAAACCTAAAGTAAAGTTAACTTAAGTATGGCTAGCATAGTAACATTTAAACCAATGTTCAAGTAAGTGCAACTCATTGGCTGTCTTATGTGTCTTTGGTAAGAGTCATATCAACAACCTTAGGGCTTGTGCAGCTGCAAAAAATCCTTAAACTGTATTTCTCATGAAGTTTTCAGTTGGAAAAACTCAGGAAATAACAAAAAAAGGTGCAATCAAATTCCACAGATGTTCCGTGTTTTTTGTGATTTCGTGTTAGGAACACGAAAAAAGCATGAGAGTGGGCTGGAAAGGGAGAGGGTTGGGTTAGGTTAGGGGAAGGGGTAGAGGTAGGGTTAGAAATAGTAAAAACAAAACAAAAAACAAAACAAAAAAAAAACGGTGAGACTGGGCTGGTTTTGCACGATCTTCAAATCTGATCAGTGTGTATACGTACGTGCGCAACTACACAAAGGCGCACTATTCAGTGAGTTCCTTCGGCTTGTTCTTTTTCACTTGGGGTCTGGTCGATCTAAATCTATCCATATATGATTTGACATAAGTTTCACGCCAGATGCCATCCCCTTCTTAACTCCACATTACTTGGAAAATGGGCAGGAGTGGTCATGAACCGGGAGCGTTCTGCTTTTTGGAACCGAACGCACTAACGGCTCTGCCACCACGCGCTCTTTCACTCCATATTTTTCTAAAATGGACAGATGAGCATGTGAACGCGCACAGAGGTGCTTTTCTCTCGACAATTTCATTTTCACGCTGTCATCTGGAATCACTTGATTATCATTCATGTGGCTCTTCCCTGATTGGTCAGTTATTTCACAGGCAGCTACAGCCACGTGACTCTGCCTATTTAAAACATAAAAAAAACAGGAGCTGTAAAAGTAAGAAGGTTAAGAACGTCAGCGAGAAAAAACAATGTTAGCGACGTCACAAATAACCTTAACACATTTCAGTATCAGATGAGTTAAAAGAGAAGAAACATATTTAAGGGCTAAAACAAATATGAGTAATTCCAGACTAAGCGCCCCTGAAACAAAAGCTCCATCCTCTCATGAGCAGAATACTTGAAAACTAAATTACCGTTTTGTGAAATTGTAAAAACACAAGACAAATGTATGAAGCTTTTTTATTTACTTTTACAGTGAAGGATTGAATTTTTTTGAAACTATTTTAAAGATACTTGTAATTTTTTTTTTTATTATTTTATAATCAATACAATTAAATGCACATGTGGATCATCAACACGTGTGTTGGTGGGGAACCAAGTGGAGATGACACTTTGCTTTGGTCTTGGGTGAAGGTATTCCGATGAGAAAAGGAGGTTTTGAGAGACCTTGGGACCACGCGACCCCGGTACCAGTGACTGGAACCACTACGATCTTGGAACCACTACCCAAAACTTATGAACAGGGGCGCCACCAGGGATTTTGGGCTCCATGATAAGAAATCTTACTGGGCCACCCATATTCTTTTGTCAGTATTATCATTGTATTAGGAACCTCTCTGGGCCTCCTGTCAATCAAGGGCCCCTACAATCTTATTCTCCCCTTTTCGGCACCATTACTCATGAAAAATCTCCTGAACGACATGTACTCTTCAACATGTCTTAAAGTCCAATGCAGAAAAAATGCTGTACTTTGTACTGGTTCCGAGATCATCTCGGTACCACTGTTACCCAGGTTGTTTAGTTCCGAGGTCTCCAGTTACCGAAAAGGAAACCATGAAGGTCGCTAAATTAAAACCATGTCTGCATTGTGTAGCTTTGACCTTACTTTAAAGCTCCAGGGTGCACAGTGAAACAAACCTTAAAGACTATTAAAGACACTGAAGCTTTGTTTTTATCCGTTTTGTTGGTTTGTTCAAACTGTGTCGTCTCCTAAAGACTTTGCGTAAAAGGAATCTAATAAAAGCTTGTTTACAACTGTAAGAATAAACAAGAGTGACACTTCCGCTGGCCTACGTGACATTTTTTCACCCAAGCAGTGATGATGTTAATGCTGCCCTAATGCATTCATTCTTTTTCTACTCGTTGACCTAAAAAAGATCATCTCGATTGCCACACTTTAAAATGCACGCTCAATTGTAGATTTTGGTCTAGGAATGTAGGAAATTGCCCAAATAACAGTCTACCATGTGTTGATCCCAGATCTGAATTTGATTTGGATACCAAAAGCGAGATATAAATAAAGATTGAAGTTGGCGCAGACAGAGAGGAGCACAAATCACTTCAGTGCTGGATATTTTCTGCATATTTGTATCGACTGTTAGCCGAGCACAAAAATTCTCTCTCTTTTTTTTAACCAGCAAAGTCACACCATGCCTAATTTTTAATCACACAGAATCACAACTTACTTTTTATTGTCATTTATAGCTCAGTGTACGTTTATATATATATATATATATATATATATATATATATATATATATATATATATATATATATATATATATATATATATATAAACAATGAATATAGTCTTATTTATTTATTTTGCAATTATTCATCAGAAAAAAATTCAACAATTTCTAAAAATAGTAATAGTCTTTTTAATGTACAGCAAAATGAGTTTATACCAAGGGCATAATATATAAACAAAATTGTGTTTTTTTTATTGGCCAAATACTTCAAAGTGCAAAGACGTATTTAATTGTTGTTGTTTTTTTTTTTAATCGAATTGAACCCACATTTATTAATTTAAAAGAGTTTACTGTTGGTGTGTTGCTGTTTAACATCAGTTTTAAAGTGTCTTAAATACACTCTAAAAAAGTTTAGGCTACCACTGAGAGTCTACAACCGGATTGCATGCAGTGTGCCCAGGTCAAATCCTGTTTTGGAACTCAGTCAAACCAAACGACACAAGTTCAAAATACATCTCAAAGATGTTTCAAATATTGCTATAAACTGTATCGAAAAAAAAAGAGGCTAAATCAAAACCGGTTTATTGGAAATATAATGCAAGAAGAAAACATTCGGCTTTTTTCTTTTTAAATTGTTTAAATAATTAATATAATGTAATATATATATTATATATTTCCTGATGAATAATCGATTGCTTTCTGCTTTACAAGCAGCGAAATACAGGTTTTTGCAGTCACTATTTTTATGTCACTTCAGATTTATTTTTCCACCCTTAATACAAATTTGAATTTACGAAGCTTACCACTGACAGCCGCTTTTCTTTTCTTTTTTTTTTTTTTTTTTTTTTTTACCAAAAATCACATTTTAGATTTGTCTGTCTCTTCATCATTCATCCACCACCGCGTTTCCCCACTGCAGCTCGTGGACACTCTCCTCGTGACCTGGAAAAAAAAAAATTGTATTGTATTGTATTGATTTGTATTAACACATTTTTTCTGTTGCATTTTCTTCTTTTTAAATGAATACTCTCAACAGAATGACCGCGGGCCTCCAGTTGTGAAATAAAATAGTGTGGTAGCGCAACAAATCGTGATGTGTTGCATCACAAACAGGACAGGAAACCAGAGCCAGGGTCGGACTATAAATCGTCCCGTGCTGACTCTGGCATGCACCGCATGAACCAGAATGAAATGAAAGCAATTCCTTCTAGCCTTTTTTTTTTTTTTTCGTGCAAGAACCCTAAAGTTTCACACGAACACGGGTGCAGCTGCACGGCTACACTTTCAGCCTTCAGAGGAAACATTTCGCATCAGAACAAATGACCGACACAATATTAGGATTAAGGAGGATGTTTGCACATAAATATAAATAAAAATGGAGTACAACCCAAATTCTTTCATAGTGCGATAGCTTTTGGAGCAGCTGGTGCACAGGCCGCATTGCTGGCCCTCCCTTTATTTAATTGAAGTCATGCACTCTTTAATATTTGACACATTTTCTTTTCTTTTATACATTTGCTTTTTTTTTTTTTTTTTTTTTTTTTGGCGCATTTAGAATATAATCCAAGGACGCAGAGCTGCTGCTCCTTTTGCATTTCAACATTTATTGTTTTGAGGAGGAGAGAAAGGAAAGAAAGAACCCCCACCCACCCCTCTTTCCTATTGGAGGGATTTGCACCATTATGCGCATAGATGGGAAGAATTGCCGCAGTCGAAATTCCCTTCTTTTTTTAAGAGGACAATTTACAACTTGGTAATAGAGCTTTTTATGTGCCTCCATCGCCTGTCATTGGATGCCCTTGGTCATGTGTGAGAGGCAAACGTCTCCATGGCTCTTTTCCTGATTTCCCAGGCGATTTTTCCCCCCACTGCACTCTGCGTCTATAGCATTCGAACCGTTACACGGGGCTGCTTTCCTACAAATATCACTCATTCGTTTCCTAAAGGTCTGAACAGATCTATTTGCTTCTTCTTCTTCTTTTATCTGCTGGATGGTTTCCACTTTGTGCGTGTGTGAAATGCGCACAGAAAGCAGCGCTGCTCTCCAAAGAAAAATGCAAGGAGTAAGCATGGATTACCGACAGGCTGCAGGTAAGATTCATTCTTTTTATTGTGTTTGTGTGTGAGCACTGACAGCTTCGTGTCAAGCACTGATGGTTTCTGGATGCACTTAAACTCTTCACTTGCATTCGATGTGAACGATCGGCTTGGTTAAGAATTTTTTTTTAAATAAAAGCATGAGGCAAAAATAATATAGAAATCTGCAAGAAATAATAAGTTTGCTGTCTGCGTGAAGCTTATTTTCAGAAAGCCGAACATGTGGCTGCAGGTTTGCTCAGTAAAGGTGGTGTGACGCAGATATGTTTATGTGCGTAATTTCCAGATCCAATTGTGCTATTTTTCTTAGTGTCACTATACAGTTGCATGCATGCCAGCCCAGTCTCACGTTTTTTTCGTGCTCCCGTCACGAAATGATTCAAATTTTTTTCCACACATGGTGTCACTGTGGACAGCAACACATTACCTGCATGGACGCCTTGCATTTTTCCACTTGCTGTGCACAAACTGTAACATCAACACAGAACATTTTCTATATTTTCCAGCAAAACATAAAAGCGTGGAAGCAGGAGTTCAGTTGTCATTGCTGTTTTCAGCTGCAAGAAGAAAGGGCCAACTGAACAAAGACAGTATTTCACTGATGCCTGACAGGCAGCTGCGAAAGTATTTACAGCCTTACTGCAATGCGGCAAAATGGATCCTGCAACACAGACTCAGTGGGAGCCTGAGAAAGTCAGCCAGGACTGACTTTGTCTTATTTCATCTGACAAAATGCACATCCCTGCACATTTTATAAAACATGCGTTGGATTTATACAGTTATGAGGCACAGTGACTGCAGTAGGTGCACTTATACGTTTCTATGCAGCTGCTCAACAACCTTACTTTATATTATCAGGAAAAGAGGCAAATGTCATAAAGACTTCAAAATAAAATAAAATAAAATAAAATAAACCTCATTAAAATTCTATCTATCTCTATCTATCTTGGCATTCTGTTTCTTTCATTTATTCATTCATTTTTAAGTTCACTTACTCCAATCAAAGGTTATGGGAGTGCAGTCACAAGGCACGAGGCACCCTGGACAGAGCCTGTAATTTTTAAGTTAATTCAATCATCTTCAAGTATGACGTCATGCTTGTTTATAGTGTATCTTTTTTTTTTTTTGGAATATTTTACATTAATGCTCATCGATTCGGTGTGAACTAATTTAGTTAAACAAAAAGCTTGCTTTAAAAATGTTTTTTTTTTTTTGCCTACTTTTCAACAATTTGGAGCATTTTTTTTTTTTTACAGTGGACTGTGTTAAAGATGCTGTTTCATGCGTCAGCAGGAGGCGCTGTTGCCCAACACTCAGCCTCTCGGCTCCAATTCAGACGCTTGTCTCCGGCAGCTTCCTCAACACTATGATTGGCTGAGAGCTGTAGTCACGTGATTCTCTGAACTCGTATGAAAACTCGCCCCTCAAAGGCTGGATTAAAGGGTGAACACGTGCGTCAGAGTTTTCTGATGTTTTTATTGAAAGGTGGATGATGCGTTCAAGTGCTGTAGGATACAAAGGCTTCCACACATGACTAAACAGTTGTTTGTTGCTTAATTACAGTAATGTGCAAAAGTCTTAAGTACCTTGTTGTGTATATATGTTTATTTTTCCTTTCACTACTATGTTCCTAAAATGCCAAATTAGAAATTTCCAAATTGTAATACCCCTAGAAAAGTTATACTTTTTAAAAATGCATTTTATGTATAATGTAGTATGTTACGTTAAAAAATTCTCTCACACATACAGACTGAATATTTTAGTGACACATTCATACTTTTCCCTTCAAACACATTAAGTGTTTAGCTGTCTTGCATTTATTTATAAATGTGGGAGCTTGATATTTTTCAGTATATTAGAAAGTTAAAGATCAAATTGTGAAAAAAATCCTATTATTGAGAAATTTGTCTGATTTCTTTTTAAAATGCAGCATATGTACAGTCATTTTCAAAAGAAAGAAATTCCTGTTATTTTGCAGGTTTGCATCAAAGCATCGTTTCACAAAGACAACAGATGCAAATAATCAATAAATAATTGCTGATCACGATGATGTTCTTTAATAAATAAATAAATAAATAAAATAAAAATCATGGGCTAAGCCACCCAAAATAATTCTGTTTCAAAACTGAATTTAATGCATTTAATGCATAATACACTTTATTGTAATTATTTGGAAATTATTTGATGTTTAAACTTTGCATTACGATATTTTCTGCCTTTTTTGCGCAGGACTGCCACCACACTAAACACCTGCTAATCAGAATCCACTTCAGTGTAAGACTTTACCCACTATTAACTGAAATAAAAGTGCACTTTGAACATTTTAATGCCCATTATTAAACCTCCTCAACACAAAGGCAGTGAGTATGAAGGAAGTTCAAAAACATATTTCTGAAGAACACGTGCAAAGCTTTTGTGAACGAAGGCTTTGTTCAGGTAACAGCAACTAATTAACAACAACAACAACAACAAAAAAAAATCAATTTCTGCCCATCAAATACATTTTCAGAAACAACGGACGCAAAAAAAAAAAAGGTGTCTAGATTGATTCAATTCTCCGCCGATTCTTTACTGTGGAAAGTCATCTTTCTTCAGTTTGAACAGGAAGGAGGGGGGCGCTGGGGAGGAAAACGCACTCACGCACTCTGGGATTGGTCAGACTGAATGACATCAGTGTTATCGTGCAGCTGCACCGCTGATAAATGCATCTGTGTACAAATCAGCGCTGCAAATCACAAGTCACACGAAACCGCTTGCAGCCGCCTCCATCCTAAAATTAGACAAACTTGGTGTCAAACCTGATCCGGAGAAGCGCATCGCATTTTCTATTTTCAGGTCAAAGTGCACTTTGGTTCCCGTGTGTATCCGTTAAACCACCCTGCAGCTTCCTTTTTCTTTAGCGCAACTTTTGAGGGTTATTTATGGGCCCACGCGGTGCTGTGAGTGGCTGTGAGGAAACACGTGACCCCATTAAAGTTTGTTTTATGGACCTGGACTTGACAGGCCAAAATATAATTCTCATTGTGTATTAGTAAGAGCGTGCACATGCGTCGGGACTGGGAGCTTGTGATTGCGCAGCATGCACGGTAAGACACGTGTTGTCGCTTGCAGACTGCGGACTGCGTGATGTCACACGCACGGTGCTTGAAGATGTTCGTTAAACGCGGGTGATGGCTGCTGGGGGTGGGGGGGGGAGGTTATTTGACCTTGATGTGTGTGACTGAGGCTCTTTTTTTTTTTTTTTTTTTTTTTTTTTTTTTTTTTTTACTTTATGGTGGAGTTGTGGCGTTGCTTTGTGATGTAACGACTCAAATATGTGATCGTCATTCGTGTCCAAGTCAACTTGTTGACCCGACTTGGTGAAATGCCGTGAACGCATCACCAGAGCGACGCTCCTTTACGAATGAGCAAAGTTCCACAATTTATTGAATAATATGACATTTTTTTTCTTTTAAATGTGACCACAAAGAAGAAGTTGACATTTTAAAAGCTTGTTTGCGCTTTTAAAAAAAGTGGATGTTTTATTTGATCCCGAGGTTAGATGCATTTTTTTTTCTGCAGGGCCTTGAAATATTTTAATGAGACATTCATTGGCTACATTCAGGCGTTGTTGGCTACCAAAAATAAAGTAGGAATGATAATTGAATTATGAAGAGATGAGAGAGGGTGAACACTTTAATTTAATTTATTTATTTAACACGGCATCATAAAAAACAAACTGATGCTGCAGTAAAACGACTTAAAAGAGGCCTTTACCTTGGTAGGAGCTCTCAAACACCAGATCTGGGATTGAAATAATCTTTTAGTTTTTAAGGCTCTTTTGTTGGTCTTTGGTTTATCTGGTGAAGCAGTGAATCGCTGACTATCATTCTTTTGTTGTCAATTTCGACTTTGACCCGTGTGAAGGATGGCCTGTCCTTCACCTGAACCCTATGTTCAGGTGAAGGACAGGCCAGACTGCCTATCAAAAACGTGCAAAGGTAATATTTACATTAATATTTACCAAAAAAGTGCAATTATTTTATTGTTTTAGCTGCAATCTTGTGTTAATAACGAAAATTATGCCTTTTATAGACTGTTATAGGAATTTTTGAAAATCGAAAATAATTTTATAGCTCAAACAAACGCATGAAATTTTGATCCACGTCTGTATTATGTATAGTTTATAACCCCACCCCCTCAAAAAAAAAAAAAAAATCGCACATAATTCAAAACATACGATTCGATGTTTCAATATCAGACCAACAATCCACAATCTTTGTTTTTATTATAAAATTATTCTCTATTTTTTGTGCTTTAAAACAAACTGGGTCTTATTCTTTTTTTTTTTTGGAATCTGATTTTTCTTGGTTTGGTTATATATATATATATATATATATATATATATATATATATATATATATATATATATATATATATATATATATATATATATATATATATATATATATATATATATATATATATAATATGAATGATTCTTTGGTTTGTGCAAAATGTGTCAAGATTTAGGTGTGCATTGTAAATTTACTCTCTGGAAAACATAGGAACTAATCTGCTGGCAAATCATTTAAAAACACATCTTAAAACATGAAGAGCTTCCAAAATTGTGGTGTGAAAACAAAAGTAGCCAGATGAAAACAAGTCAAATCACAGATGGGTTTATTTTCACTTTAATGTCTGATTTACAGCTCCCTTAACAAACATTAGTATAATCTATTATTTAATTAAAATGCATGTAGATTTGAATATTTTCTATGTCTTATTTACTTTTTTTTCTGCAGCAGCGTTTCCAGATCCCTTTGAAGCGTTAATTCATTTGAGTCCGTGCAGCTTTTTACATGGCAGTTCAGTTAAACTTTTGCACCCTTTGAGCTGTCAGTAAGGCTGAAAATAATTGAACTTTTTGATAAGTTTGTAAATGATTTCATTTGACCCCCTTGGCCTTTGGCCTCATCATTTGGTCTGCACCACTCAGAATTCACCTCTTTGACTTTTATTCCATCAAAACATTTTTATTAATTTGACAGCATGCAAAAAAGTGACTGTGTTAACTAAAACTTTTAAAACATCTGATGTGTTTCTGCACAGTAACACGAGCCCTCCTGAGTGAAACAATGATATTTTATTCAAGTCCTTTTACTTGACATTTCCTACACATTTTGACATGATTGCCCTGCAGATGTAGACTGTTCATCTTACTGTTTTTTTTTAATGATCTGACAAGTTTGACAAGAGCATGTGATGGGATTTGATGCAAAACATCAGCACTTTTGCCAATCTAAACCGCAGCCCCAGTGAAGATCTCACACCACAAGGGCCACGATGAGAGGAAACTTAATTTTGATCAAATAAAACACAGTGAAACTCGAAGATGAGAGGTTAAATTGTTATTTTCTCATGATTTTAGATGCATTTCTCTTTTTTCCTTCTGTATGATCTATTTGCTTGCTTTGCTTGTAATTTTTATGTAATTAAAAAACACTATCAGCATCCCGTCGTCTATATATACCCTGTAGAACCGAATTTGTGTGATAAAATCACAGTCACAGATTCAATTCTAGGGGAGTATATGGTCGATGAAAAAACTTCAGGTTATCAACTTATTATTGTCTGATACTTTTTTTTAATCCCTTGATTTTCAAATACAGCAAACACTACACTGACAGCATGTGTGACATGAAGTCATCGTAAGCAGTGCATGCACTAAAGAGAATCTGATCAGAACATTTGACAGCATTTCTGTTTAAGACACCAAAAACAAACCTATTACCACAGTCCAGCTGCAGCAGTTTTCTCTTGTGTGTCCACATTATTGATTCCTGCTGCTGACCAATAGGCTCCTGAGAGATTTTTTATTTTTTTTTTCAAAGGGATGAGAGCAGATGAAGTGATGAGATTGGTGTAACTTTTGGATGACCCCTTCTTGACAAAGACACTGTCCATCAATTGTCCACAGTCATTATTCGCTGCTTTTATGCCGAAGGGCTTTTTGTATCTTTTGTTGGTTTCTCTGTTGAACACCATGCCTGCTGCAGGTTAGACCGGGGTTTTATTTTATTTTATTTTATTATTATTTTACTCATTTAATATTTGGATTGAAAAGCTGCTGCAAATGCTCAATCCCTTTATATGCTTTTGTCTTCCACTGTTAATTATTGAGATTATGTGGTGTTTTTCTTGTTCTTTCCCCCCCCAAATCTGCACGTAAATAGTGCTATTTCTTATCTTTCCTGCTCTAGGATCTAAATTGGAGGCATGTTAAGTTTGATAAAATTGATGTTAGTTGTATGTTTATCCGTTTCTGGACCAGCATCACCTCCATTGGCCGGTCTGGTCACATGGTTCGCTAACTTTATTCAGTTGACACCAAGTAGGAGGGCTTTATGGAGGGAGGAAAAAAGACAACTCGAGAAAAATTAGTATTTTCTACCTTCAGAAATTAATGGCCATGAGTTCGTATATGGTGAACTCAAAGTATGTGGATCCCAAATTTCCTCCCTGCGAGGAATATTCCCAAAACAACTACATACCTGAGCAGGGCTCGGACTACTACAGCTCAACGCAGGACACAGACTTTCAGCATCCAGGGATCTACCCACGGTCAAACTACACGGAGCAGCCCTTCAGCTGCAACACTGGCGTGGAGGAGTCCACGGTGCAGCCACGGGGTCATGTGCACGACAGATCCAGCAGCCACCAGAATCCTTTTAGCGCACAGGCTGAACAGGGGCCCCCGGTCCAAATGGCCGGAGGAGCTCGGACTTGTGGACAGCAGCAAAACACAAAGAGCCAAAACGGGATACAAGCCAAGCAGCCTGCAGTAGTTTATCCCTGGATGAAGAAAGTCCACGTAACTACTGGTAAGTCTTCTCTTATGGACCAGCTGGGAGTTTAGCCACGAAATCATTCAGCGTAATATTTATGGGAGTCTTTGAAAGGCCTCGCCAATTACACAAGTCATAAATTTTTATTGCTCAGGAAACAGGCCGCATGAAAAGCGCGTCAGACTTTTACGCGCGAATTTTGTTTAAAAACCGGACAAAACATTATTTGCATTCTGTCACAGTTTCTCCACTTTTATTGCGTTGCAAAACTTATTTCTTTGTTGTTTCGCAGTGAACCCGGATTACACGGGATCTGAGCCCAAACGGTCCAGAACAGCGTACACCCGCCAGCAGGTTCTGGAGCTGGAGAAGGAGTTTCATTTTAACAGGTACCTGACCAGGCGGAGACGGATCGAGATCGCCCACACGCTTTGTCTCTCCGAAAGGCAGATCAAAATCTGGTTTCAGAATAGACGGATGAAATGGAAGAAAGACCACAAACTGCCCAACACCAAGGGCAGATCGGCACCAGCCTCCGGCCACGTGCAGAAGGACAACCAGACTGATATCACATCCTTATGAGACTAGACTCTGTCAAAACTGTACATAATTTTCAGAAATATTTTTTTTTCTTTTGCATGGACTAAGGTCGGCTTTTAAGCTTTTTTTTTTTATTATTATTATTTAACAAAAACGACCCGAGCAGTGTCACAGACTGATGCAGAAAATCCAGAAAAGTACACCGAAACAACTTTTCCCCTCGTTTTTCCTTTTTGCCCTTTTTTATTGGATTTAACGAAAAAAAAAAACCTCACGTGGATTCACGCTTGTTTCACTTCTTTTCAGAGAAGAAATCCAACTCGCGCACAAAGAATGTTTTCCTCACAAAGAGACTGTAAATGCACACTATATATATATATATATATATATATATATATATATATATATATATATATATATATATATATATATATATATATATATACTTGAAATAAAACAGTATTTCCATAATAAGCACGATTAACAGTACTTTTTTTTTTGTAAATTTCAAGCATTTCACTTATGCGTTCTTTTGTGACTTGTATGTTTAACTTATTTTGTACAATAAAGCTTTGAAATTTTCTTAACCTAAATATTATTCCCCCCAAAAGCGAAGCATCCCTGTGTGCGTACTATTCTGAGTGCCCTTATAAATCTCTCGTGACATCTTTGTAAACATTTTCAGAGGCTCTCTCATGCAATTTGAGACTATTATATGAAAGATCATTTGTTTCTGCATGGCATCGAATTTTTGTTTTTAATTTTAAACTGGATGCTTTTTTTTCCATCAGAAACCTGTTTATTTTTTTCTGGATTGTATTTTACATCATTATTTATTTGTTTAAAAACGTGTACATTTTCTAAAAAGTTTAATTAAAAGTATTCGTTAAGCTTTTATTGTTCGAAAATATGTTTGAGCTCCTCCTTTCCGTTTTAGATTTTAAGCAAACATTGGTGAGAGAGCTACTGCTGGATTTTTTTTTTTTTTTTTTTTTCGTTTAGAGGCCGTTTCACATCTCAGGATTGCATTTCTGTTCTTTCTTTTTCTTTTTCTCCACTTTTATTTTATTTTGCCATTGTTCCTAGCCTCAAAAAAAAAAAAAAAAAAAAAAAAAAAAAAGCCAAGACGTTCTGAAGGATTTCTCTCTGAAGTCTTCACCATGAAGAAACTTGAATAGGTATTTTAACCGAAGCTCCACAAAGAAGCAGCATCGGTGGCGGCAGGTTCATCCAGGGGCCACATTTCAGCCGCAAGGACTGACCCCTGCACCCCTCTGACCCGCCGGACCTGCAGCTCCTTCTCTCCCAGGCGCTTCACTTCGGAGGAGTTTTACGCACAAAACGCTGTTTTCTCTTGTCTTACAACCCAAGCCTCAAAAATGTTCGGATTGTCTCACATTAATATGCAATTTCCGTTTTTAATTATTATTTTTGTACATTTTTTTAACCTCGCATTGTGCTTTGAAATGTGAGAAATATCTTGGAAAGAAAAAATAAAGATTTTTACGGATTGTGCATTTATGTGGTTGCAAAAAAACAAAACACAAAACAAAAGGGGGGCGGTGTTGTAGGTTTTTCTGAAAAGAAAATGAATGGTTGATTCATTTAGTAGTCTCACACGTCTTTAGAAAGTAAACATGATGTTTTGTGGGTTTTTACCCACAAAATAGTGGGTCTTGGGTCTTGCTTTCAGGTCAAATTGTCTAGTTGCAAATAAACATGTTTTGGAGCCACAGGGAAAAACCCCAAAAACGCACCAAATATCCTGTGCGTGCGAGAATACAGCTTGTTCTCGTGACAAATCTGAAATCTGAGAGAATAGTTTGTGTGAGATGAGCATATTTATTTATTTATTTCCAAAACGAGCCTGATAAGGAACATCATGGCATCTCTTTATTTCCGCTCTATCCTACAGCAACCAGTCACGTGTTTGGCTCCAAACCAATCTTGTACCAAAACAGGCTACAAAAATGATTTGAATTCATGACGGTTTTTTTTTTTTCTGGGTTAAACAGAAAATATTTCATGAAAATTCAGTTAGGTATGTCTTCATTCCAATTCTGAGGTACAACTCTAGTGTATACTAAGGTATATCTAAAAAAAAAGAAAAAAAAAAGAAGAGTAGAATAGAAGAGTAGAGTAGAGTCACTTAGGTGCCTGGCCTTGAGAACCAGGGATGGTTCTCAAGATATAACAGTTCATGTATAATGGTTCATGATATAACGCTTCTTAATCTGACAGATTAAGTCCTGATAACTTTTTTTCTACCGGTGGAGCTCCTCTTGTTAACATGAGAATGAGCACATATAGGAGCATAAATAGGACTTTGACTTTACATGATTCCCGTTTGGATATATATTTTTTTTTTGGGGGGGGGGGGGAGGGGGACCCACTGTAACGCTGACCTGTGACCCTCCACGCAGCAGTGTCGGCTGTGACGCAAACACAACAGACAAATTCAATCATTTGATCCCCTCTGTATGTATATGCACGGTGCCATGTGCGCGTAAACGCACGTGAAAACCCCCTCAGCATCTGATGGAGAAGCCGAGACGCCATGAATGATGCTGAAGAGGATGAGAAAGACAGATATGGGGGGGGGGGTGATGGACGCAAATGTAATCCTAAATATCCATAAAAGTCATTCTGACGCGTTTATTTGTTGCTTCCAAAACTATTTTTTTTTTTACTTTTTTTTTTTTTTTTTGGCTGCAGCCTTTACCTTTAAACTGAGCTGCATATGCGCGTGTTTGCACTTCTGTCTATCTGGTCAGCGTGCGCCGTGCACGTTGACCTACATGTCTGAACAGCAATAAACGGCAGCCAAAGGCAGTGCCATTTCAATGCACCGCGGTGGCGCGCAGGAGCGCGACGTCGCTGCTCTCCATCCGGCCATATTGATTTCCAGCAGAAGCCTCTCGCAGCCAGACAACCAGCCCCCCTAAAGATACATTAAAGTGCGCTGTCTGCATTCACAGATATAATCCACAGACTATACCACTCCGCTCCTATTCTCGACCACGTGATTGTCTAAATAATTAATGCAGCACGTCCCCCTAGAAACACGGCCGTCGTCATTAATCGCAGGACTCTATCAGACTTGAAACTGAAGAGATCCCCCAGAAAATAATATCCATACACGGCTGCGCTTTTAGCACCACATCCCGAACCGATGGATGCTTTGGTAGGTAAATATTTCATCCTTTTTTTCCCCCCTTCTCCTTCTTCTTCCTTGATGTTTGGCCGACTATTAGATGTGATATTTTGATCAAGTGTTCTGTCTGAAGGTGTGCGGATCTGAAGAGGAATGTGGGATGTGGCTAATGGCTGGATGTTATGTGGATTATTTGATTTGTTTGAAATTTATTGCAGGCTTCCAGGCGCGTTCGTGTTGACCCAGAGCATAAAATTAAAGGCAGTGACACAGTTTTATAATGCAAAGGGATTCACAAGAGCATAAATCAGATTTAAATCCCCCAAACGAAAAAATGAACAATATCCAACATCTTTAAATTGTTTGCTCTTGTAAAAAAATCTTTTTTTTTTTTTTTAAGAGCCATAACATCTTACTTATCTCTCTTGACTTCCTGATGGTGTTGTTTTTATTGTTAGTGGGGGGATGATTTGATTTTGATTTGGAAGTTTAGGCGTCCTGACAGTCCTGTCTCGTTGTAAATCATTCCTAGTAATTCCTGAAAGGCTGTGAGGCTGTTGGGGGGCCGGCCGAAAACTGTAAATCTTTCACTTTTATTACCATCTGAACATATGCCGCGTCGCTACCAGTCCTGCATCCCTCCTTCACAGAAAAGCAGCAGAGATCTCTGCAGCTCCAAACCTTCTGCACAAGCAGAACCCACAAAAAAGACATTCTTTTATTTTGCTAAAAAGGAAAATACAGGTCGTGTCGTAGACAATGCACGGCTCTTTGTGAGACAGACAACAAAAGGGCTTTATTTAAATACAATTGAGGGGGAAACACACACATGCACACACATGTCGTTTATTGCATAAATCAAGCGTAAATTCACATTTTGCAGACAAAATCTACGTTTGATGTCCATCGCCAGGTGCTATGGGGAGGTTTTATATTATTATTTTTTGAAAAGGTGTTTAACTTCAGTGTGCAGGAAATAAACGCCACCCTTTATCAGATCGGTGAGGTGAGGATCCATTCTGAAAGAGAATCATCACGTGGACAAATATGGTTTGAGGCAGCTCCTTTATTTCCCACAAAAAAGTGGGGGGAATAAAAAGAAGAAATCCAAATGTTAGCAGCAAAGGCCTGCTCAATTCCTCTATATTCCAAAGCGTGATTGATTGCCAGGGATTTTTTTTTTCCTCCTCTGGAATACCTTGTTGGCTTTTTATTGGTAGCTGAATGTGAGTCCTTCCATTCTTTCGGGAATACTGTCTCCATCGGTGTATGGAAATGTCTGAAAAACAGCAAGATCAGGTTTAGGACAGCATTGTCTGCAGACAAAGGGTGAAGGGTTTATTCTAGTGTGTACAAAAAAAAAAAAAAAAAAAGAGACGGAAGGGGAACTGTTTTATGATGAATTGACGCACAGGTAAGGCAGAATGCAACCTTTAACCATGGGTTAATATAATGCGAGGAAATAAATATGATTTATTTGCTTCGGAGAGGTGGATGCTCGTTAATGTTGCCGGCAGCTGCGCAGACATGGACCCCAAATCTGCATCCATTGAAGCAGATACTTAATTTTGACAAATTTTATCGACAGATTTGAGCCTAAAAGTGACTTTTCAGGTGATTTCTCCAAAGAAGTAAGAGAGGAAACTTTTTTACGACTCTCGGATAATAAATCACATTAATTTGTTGTCTTATCGTCACAGTGGCGTTTGATTTATGTGGTCTGGACTATACGGCTTTGTTAGTATTATATTCATGTTGAATTTTTTTAAAGGCTTGCAGTGCTGGACAGGGAATAAACGCAACTGTGTTTCAAGAAATACTAAGTACTCTACAAAAAAAAAAAAAAAAAAAAACCCGATGTTTTGCAAAGCATATTTTTTAATTTTATTTGTGAAATGCGACGCTTTAATTTTTGAATTTCGATATAAACACCAGGCCTCACATAGTCATTATAAGATCATATTTGTGAAGACTTTCTTATTATTTTGCACATATTTAACCTATTAATATTGTTAATTCATGTTTGATTAAGCTATATCTTTATTTGTAACTGATATTTGTGCAGACGTGCTTCAATAAACTTAAATTATGCACTTAATTATTCAGTGTTTACTCATTTTAAAACAAATGCATTCATTTTCGGTACATTTTTAAAAAAATTAATTCAACTCTTTTTTCATTTAATTTTTTTTTTTTTTTTTTTTTTTTTTTTTTTTTGCATTTTTGCATTTTTTACATTTTTGGTCGACTCGTGTTTGTGTTATGAGATCAGTAGCTGCTTTTATTTCTTGGGTGCAATAAATGTTTAAAAAAAACAATTGGACAAATACGTTTTAAATTGAAATGTATCAGTATTTGGAGGCTAAGCAGTGACATAATAACACTTCTCCACTTTGAGTCCGGCTCTTTGTGCGAAGCAAACTTACCGTAACAACGCGTAGGCGAAAAACACTGCAGTATGAAAAGAGGAGCTTGTCTGCTACTAGTAACCCAGTGCGCACAGAAGCACTCCGGGCGCAGACTATCGACTGGTTTCCAACGAGTATATTTCCACATCTCGTTCCCCACTTTTCAAATGATTCTCTTCAAACATCAGCAGGAGAACCGGGCTGATTCTCGCACTCAAGTTAGAGGTAATTTATGGGTCTTTAAAAAAAAAAAAAAGGATTTAAATTTCTTCTTTGGTTCGTCGCTCTTCTTCTCTGCAGCAGCATCAGAGTGAAAAGCTGCTTTTATTTCGTTTTAAACCAAACTGCTCGTTGTTCATTAAACTTTGACTTAATGCTGCATGACCCGCAGGTCACCAAAACGCTTATGACTGCTAAATATTTGGAATAGCTCTTTGTGTGAAAGTGCACATGCAAGAGTTTTGATTCTCAAGAACTGCCAGTAGGGAGTTTTTTTTTCCTTTCTTTTTAAAAAAAATACATATGGCCTATCTGCAATTTAAAATGATAATTACCAGTTTCTCAATTCTGCAAAAACAAGCTTACCAACAACAAAATAACTTAATTCATTTTCTTGAATCATTTAAACAAAATGTGTTTTGGCTACATTACATACATATTAAAAAAAAACAAAGCTTTATAAATGTGATATTTATTTAATGTGCAGCAGGTGCACAGTGTTAAGCCCGTTAGAGCATTTTTAAACTTTATTTATTTTTCACCTCTTTTGCAGGTCGACGTCGAGCAGTGATGAATGCGTGAGGATTATAACACAGTTTTTCACATATTTTGGTGAGTAACACTTCTTTAATGAAAAAAAAACCAAACAAATAAGAACACGTTGATTTAGAGGAGAAATCCACATCTTAAAAAAACACAAAACAATCCGTGTAGTTGTCGTTTTGTCTACAATCTTGTAATAATGCACATAGTATTGTAATACTAAATATATTACAGTATAGTACATAGTTCAGTTACACTATATTTGCATTTTTTCTAAAAAAAAAAAGACCTATACTGAAATTAAATAATGCAGAAAAAAGCGGGGGGGGGGGGGGTTGTCACCACTTTATGCCGCGCCCGATTTCCACATATTAATCCGTTCTCAAATGGCGCACTATTCGATATATCCTTGGTTATAATTATTCTTATTTCTAAATCACGTAAAAAAAACCCCAAAAAAAACAAACTTCAAGCTCCAGGCACGTGGTTCAGTGTCTGCTTGCAGACTGACGCTCACAAATAGATGCACAGTTTATAAACGGAGTCTGTGCACGCGACTGAAGCCGCCGAGTATGAAATTCTTTCCCTTGCCTTCCTCCTACGCTTAGTTTTACACTTCTGTGGGCCGCGACTCTCTAGGACTGTTTTCATTCCTCTCTGAGGCCGTTTACAACCATAACATTTGCGGTCATAAATTTTGCCGCGGTCCACACTGACAGGTGCAATTGTTATGCGCGGCGCAGACTCTCTTCAAGCCACCAACATACAGTACAACACAACGCTTGATGTTTTTGTCCAGGCTCGTGCGCAAAAGGATTTATTTGACTATATTCGTTGAAGAAAAACTGTTGCAGAATAAATAACTTACATTTTTTGTTCAAAATCGCTGCAGATCATTTAACATTTAACCTTGCAAATAGGAAAGCAACCAAAATAAATATAGGCTAAAAAATAAAATCAACCCAACCCACTCCAGTTGCATATATCATATTTACACCTATCGACAAGGTGGAAATTAACAATTTTAAACAAAAATAAGAACAAGAATGAGTGGCAGAGATGCACCTCTTCTGTGCGTAAAACTGTTATCAAAAAATGCGCGCACAGCTTTGGTGGGCTCTATTTCTTGCTACCGGGGAACAAAGCATAATGGGTGTTGTCATGTCTCGTGATTAGTGAAAAGGGTATTGTGTACGTGTGTCAAATGCTGATTCAGCTTATTTCTGAGGGACACTTCAAGCCTCCCAGTGGGCCCTTCTTTTAGCGCAAGTTAAACTTTAACTGTTTTGCGCCAAAAAGGAATCAAACGGCTCTAAAATCTTAAGCAGGTTATTGCTGTGGTCTGTAGCTGAGCTAAAAACATTCTGTCTCACAACCTGAGGTTATTATTTAAGGAAAGGAATCCAGGCCCGATCAGTTATAAGCCCAAATAAGGCCGATTTGTTTTTCTTCTCTTTGTAGGTCACATACTGGAGAGACGGTGGGAAACACCAATCACGTGAAAAACAACACTCATGCTATTGGATACATTTGCAGCGGCTTTTTGGCTTTGAACCCCCCCCCCCCCCCCCCCAAAATGCAGAAAGCTACTTACTACGATAACTCTGGACTTTTTGGAGGCTACACGTACCCAAAAGCAGACTCTTACAACTACGGCCCCGCTCACCAGTCCTACCCCAGCTCTAATCTCGACAACGAGTACCAGGGCCCGGTATGCCCCATCCAGACCTCCGCAGTCCGGCCACCAGCTCTCAAAGACAATGAGCTGAACGGAGACTGCATGCGCCAAAGCGCCAGTCAAAGTAACAACAATAACAACAACAATGGCAGCCAACCGCCGAGTATCGGGGAGCAGCAGCCACCTCCACTGTCCGCCTCCTCCCCCGGCTCCAACAGCTCCCAGAAGAAGAAGTCCCCACCCAACAACGCCTCCGGTACCGGTACGCCGGCCCTCACAAAGCAGATCTTCCCCTGGATGAAAGAATCCAGGCAAAACTCAAAGCAGAAAAGCAACAACTGCGCCGCCGCAGGTAGGAACCACGATGCGCGCGCCTGTCTGGGCCTTTATTGTGGCGTTGCAACATGTTAATGTGCCGTTTGCTGTGTTACAGGTGAGGTGAGCGATGAAAAGAGCCCACCCGGACCTGCGTCCAAACGGGTCAGAACTGCGTACACCAGCGCGCAACTAGTGGAGCTGGAGAAGGAGTTTCACTTCAACCGCTATCTTTGTCGCCCGCGGCGAGTGGAAATGGCAAATTTGTTGAACCTGACCGAGCGCCAAATAAAGATCTGGTTTCAAAACAGGAGGATGAAATATAAAAAGGACCAGAAATCTAAAGGGATCGCGCATTCTCCCCTGGGGCACTCCCCGGATAGAAGCCCGCCGCTGAGCGGCCCGAATCACATTGGATACACCGGCCAGCTGCAGAACAGCCTCAGCTATGACGCGCCCTCGCCCCCGCCGTTTGCCAAACCCCAACAAAACATGTACGGCTTGGCCGCGTACACGGCGCCACTGGGCGGCTGCATCCCGCAGCAGAAGCGGTACCCGGGCTCCGAGTACGAACACCACGGCATGCAGAGCAACGGCGGCTTTGCCAACGCCAATTTGCAAGGCAGCCCAGTGTACGTGGGTGGGAATTTTGTTGATTCCATGCCAGCCTCGGGCCCCATGTTCAACCTCGGCCATCTTCCCCACCCGTCATCCACCAGCGTGGACTACAGCTGTGCCGCTCAGATCCCGGGGAACCACCACCACGGACCGTGCGACCCGCACCCCACCTACACAGACCTCACGTCTCACCAAGCGTCTCAGGGAAGGATTCAAGAAGCGCCTAAACTCACACATTTGTAGTGAGTGGCTCCTGTGTGCGCGTGTGTGCGTGCTTGTGCGTATGCGTGTGTGTGTGTGTGTGTGTGTGTGTGTATTTGCCAAAATTAGGTTGCGCTCTTCTTTTTTTTTTAATTACCTCACTAGTCTAATAACAACTCGGAGCGAGTCGTGCGTATTATTACAGTATTATTGATATTGATGTGTAATTCATTTTCTAAATACAGCTTTGCCCATTTCTCTTGAATATTTGGGGATGTGTGAAACCACACAAGCCTGATTGTCATGTTGCTCTTTTTGTTTCTTTTTGTTTGAACTCTCAAGTGCAATGCGCCTTTTTTTATTCTTGGCTAAATATTTTACACCGTTACTTGAAGGTAAGTCTTGTAGATCACGACAGTAGGTACTGTTTAGAAAATAAGCTTTTTTTTTTTTTTGCTCCATTTATGCAACCCCTCCCATGTCCATCATATTTATTTATTTGCGTAATCTTTAATTGGTAGTATATAGCCTATTTATTATTTAACTACATTCGTATTGCACATTATTTATCGTTTATATACGAGTATTTATACGTGCGGAATTTATAAGATTGGACAGATCAATGCACTTGGAAAATGTGGACAAAACAGGGTTTGATGGGAAAAAAAGATAATTTTTTTCTAATTGTAAATCTGGGATAAACGAGGCATTTTATAGCGTATAAACACCAGTAAATGTCCATGTGTCAAAAAGCAAAACTATCCAAGTATCAGTATTATACACACACCAGCATGTCATTTTTTGTGTAGTCCATTGCTGTTATTTTTAAGCATTATTCAGTTGGATATCCATAAATTTATGAAACCCTAATGATATTGAAATGTTATATTTTATTGTGTTCAACAATTTGTAAATAAAGTGCTCAAACTTGTCCCTTTTTTTTTTGCATCATTCAGGTGATTTTTTTTTCATGCAATGCAACAAAGCTTATTGATTGCCAGCTCTGATACTGTACCGATCAATAATTAGACAGCAGCATACCTGAAAGGCATCACTGTGTGTTTGCAGTGTAAAGTGTACTTCAGAATAAAAGACTTTGGAGGTTATTGATGGCTTGTTGGTGTTGGAGGGGAAAGCGGGTTTATTACTTCTTCCACATATCATTTTTAACAATTGGCCACATGATTATGCTGCTTTTGTCTTTGGGGATGGAGAGGATCAGGTCCACTCTGCTGCAAACCGCAGATTGATCACACTGTTGTCTAATTGATCGGTGCAGGCTGAGGCTGCTTTTCAAAAACGATTTTGGATGAAGTGGTGCACTGATATGGAAATGTTCCCATCTACAGCAGCACCTGAATAAAATAAGAAGAAACATGATGCTTTGACGTTGGAAATGGTGCACACCCATGCACGCATGCGCGCTCGTGTGTGTGTGTGTGTGTGTGTGTGTGTGTGTGTGTGTGTGTGTGCGAGAGAGAGAGAGAGAGAGAGAGAGAGAGGAGAGAGAGAGAGAGAGAGAGGAGAGAGAGAGAGAGAGAGAGAGAGCAGTTCATCCTTTATTGCTCCTGGAGAGCCATTTCAAAGCTCATTAATCAAAAACTCGTCGCTTTCAGACTCCTCGCTGATCCCTCCTCCTTGTGAACAAAGCATTTGCATTCCAAATCCAAGTAACGCATTTCAAACCGAGCAGAAGACTTTTTTGTTGTTGTTGTTTTGTATTGTTTTGTTTTAAAACTGGGGGAGTCCGATCTTGAAGAGTACACCAAATCACAAAGAATTTTCACATAAAATGCTCTCCTTTTAGTAGTGCGTAATGGCATTACGAAAAGTCAATTAATCTTTGGGTTTGTGATATCTTTACGAAACGTTATGGTTGTGGTTTTGGTTAGCGTTAGGAGACACGAAAAGGGCTTTTCGTGACGGGGACATGAAAAAACCCGAAGCTAAAACTATTACTTTCCTCTAAATATTTCCCAGTTAAAGCAGTTAAGGAGAGCTGTGCGCAGGGCAGCATTATTACCCTCACCCCTTCATCACTGCTGCAAACAAGAAGCCTCTGGTTATTATTTCAAACACAAAATAAAAATTATGAAATTCGTTTTTTGTGCCTCATATTCTGCGGTTAGAAAATTTATTCTTTCAGATTTTTTCATGCAAACAGAATTTTAATTTTTATTATTATTTTTTTTTGCAAACTTCATCAATTTTCTGTCTATATATAAACACTGTAATTTAATACACAGTACCACTCAATAATAAGAAAACTTGAATTTTTGATCATTTTGTAGCTTTAAAATTATAATTTATTTTGGTGGTTATTTTATAAAGAACATAAGGTTGCATTTAATCTGTCGTTTTATTACTGACGGATTGCCATCAATTTTCTTTTGTGTTGTTATGTAACATACATAACAGGATAACAACAAAGAGATCAATTTAAAAAAGTAAAAGAAAGAAAGGAATTAGGTTTGTAAGTTAATCATTTATTAGTTTATTTAATTAAACAATACTAGTAATCATGAGCGGGTAAGGTCTAGAGTCTAGATCTTAACCTTTGCAGTGCTTTGAGATAAAAGTTAATTTGAATTTTACAACAAGTTACCTTTGTGACACTGTGATGGAAAAAATAGGGAATTTGTTTTTGCAGCTAATGGTTGTGTAGGAGAACATGGGGTTATATCCTGGAATTTGAAAATTTTAACTACAATATTCAAGATAATATCTAGTTACCAGAGGCCATCAAATATGGCCATGGGGTATTACAAAGGCTTTTTGTCTGTCTGTCTGTCTGTGTACAGCATAAGTTCAGTCCTATTACTGCCAAAGTCTTCAAATTCACAGGGAACATTCTTGGGACACAGACCTTGGACAAGTTCAAAGATGGCTAACCTTGACATATTTAACAGGTTAAAATATCACATTCTGTTTCAATCTGTTTGTTTTGTGTGTGTGTGGCAGGGGTGACAGCCAATCAGAGTAGAGCTGCACCGTGACGTCGGTGGCAGTTCTGTCTAATAGAGGTGGGCGATACCGGGAATTTTGGTATTGATCCGATACCAAGTAAATACAGGTCCAGTATCGCCAATATCGATACCGATCCCAATACTTTTTCATATTTAAGCTTCATAGATCCAAAGGATCCAAAAGACCTAGGATAGAATTTCGCCAAACATTGTACATGACAACAAAATACTTTATTATCACAACCAACGTTTTTGTTTTAAAAAAAAAATCACTCAACACAAAACAAAATCTCCTGAGGTAGAGGGCTGACAAACCACAATACAACAAAATTAACACACCACAACAAAATTGGCTGGCACCGCTGAGTTTCGTGACGGCGCAACAACAAAAGACCAAAGGGGGGAGGGTGCGCTGCTCCGTGTTGTGCGACACAGTGCAGCACTACTCTTACAGACAGGGAGTAGACTTTGCTGAATCTACGTGTGCAGCAGTCAGTGCGGGCAGGACAGAAAAAAGCTTGAGTATCGATCTTTTTACACGAGGATCATTCAGTATCAATGGCAGCATTGGTATTGATATTATTGATATTAGGATCGATCCACCCACCTCTACCGTCTAAAATAATTTAATTTTTGTGTTTATATAACATGTTTCTCATATATTATGTAAAAGCTAGCGAGAAATAAACACTTCTAAATTTGAAAATGCTGTTTTTGGAACCCAATAACACCTGAAGTGATTAAGAAGACATTACGCTAATGTTAGCGTGATGACGTCACGGACTGGTTAAGCTAGCTGCAAATCTCCGATTCCTTTGGGTATTAATATAGCCTCTTTGTCATTTATTATGTATAAGATAGTGAGAAAAACACTTCTAAAACTGAAAACGCTCCTTTTGGAACCTATAATAACACTTCTGGAGCAATATCACGGACGCTAGCATGCATGCTAACTTCTGCTAACTCAAAGTTAACGTCCTGTGGAGTTAAATTTGTCTCATTAATACCTACAAATGCACAGAGGGTGATCTACAAATATTCCTTGATTTGCACAAAAGCTCATGTACACGCACACATGCAAGGCCTCATGCAGACGCCGTTAAAACACAAATATTGTTTTTGATTGATTGATTGATAGAGGGGCTTTATTGAACATGTACAAATTGTATATATAGGATCTTAATAATTAATTAAACAAATGCAAATTATAAAGAATGCAATGCTCATATAACTGAGGGTATTTTAGCATTGCCTTATATTTTTTTACATTTTAAACTATTATTATTGTTGTTGTTATCAACAACAATAATAATAATAATAACAACAACAACAATAACAATAATAATAATAATAATCTTGTGACTT
Source organism: Thalassophryne amazonica (assembly GCF_902500255.1). Lineage (NCBI taxonomy): Eukaryota > Metazoa > Chordata > Actinopteri > Batrachoidiformes > Batrachoididae > Thalassophryne > Thalassophryne amazonica. The sequence goes on along the minus strand of NC_047116.1, from coordinate 27,797,973 downwards.
ATAAGTGTAATAGATTACACTGCGTTTAAACACCATATGAGGTATCTCACAATGAAACACAAGCTGTGACTGAGAGCATGGCATCGCTTTTGTCATTGGATACAATTGAGCAGACCACGCCTCCTCACAGGATACTGATGTTTACATGTATGGAGTTGGATTATGGAGAAGTGCTGAGGAGTATTTTTAGCTCAACTCAGCTGGTATGTTTTTTTCCTTTGCATATTCTGACATATTTATTTATTATTTTTAAGATTGGCTATAGCTAATTGCAGAGAGCTGTGACAGTGTTCGAGCAGAATATAGAGCCAATTTTTGTAACTTTATAGCATTTGGAGGCAGAGTTCCACTGCCTGCACTTTGCAGCAGCAGTTATAATGCACATCACAAAATACCACAGTGATTTCCCTGTTCAAGTCTTCTCCTCATCCCAAGAGGTTTTTTGCTTTTTACCCTCACTAACTGAAGACACGAGAGGCAGAAGCAGCTGCTGTGGAAGAAATAAGTCGTAAAAGAAGTAAGAAAATGATGCATTACTCCTTCACTTTGTTTGCTTCTTATTAAAACCTGCCTTTCTTCACATGGAATAACTGATTACAGATAATCAAAAGAAAATTTTACAGCAAATTAAAGGAATTGCAAAGGAAAAGAAGGGTTTGAATCTCAAACACCTGACACAAGTAGGACTGATGTTGGAGTTTGAGCTGCAAAGAAGTGAAACATAAATGGGCCCAGAAGGGTTCTTTGATTTTCATCGCAGCATCCCTCATCTGTGCGTTATTTCTTAACTGCATTTGTTGCTTGTAAATAATAAACGTGCCAGTTATACACATTGACAGCATGCTAATGTGGCTCAAATGTCTTAAAAAAAAACAAGCAAAGAAACAAACAAATATTAAGGTTACTTAGAAAACATGTCACTGCCTCTTTAAATGGAAAGGAGCTGCTGCTCATCGCTCATCATACGAGGTCTGTTAGAAAAAAGTATGAATGAATGAATGAAATCTGTTTATTTCGAACATTTGATACAACAACAAATACAAGATAGATCAGTGAAAACAACAACAAAAAAGTTCCTACTGTGTACCCAACATGTCCGAAAAGGGGTAGGGTGAAGCATCAGCTTATTTATCCCTACCCCTTCTTCCCCACAACCAGTAATACCCTTTGCCACATATACACATAGATTCCTACACACCTAAACCGATATCTATATATATATATATATATATATATATATATATATATATATATATATATATATATATATATATATATATATATATATATATATACACATACATACATTACACATATATATATATATATATATATACACATATATATATATATATATATATATACACATATATATATATACACATACATACATATACACATATATATATATATATATATATATATACACATATATATATATATATATATATATATATATATATATATATATATATATATATATATATATACATATATACATACATACACAAACATAAATATACACCTACACATACCTACTTACATACAAAATACTATATATTTACAAGCCGAAGCAAAAAACAAAACACCCTAACCCTCATTACCCTTCCTCCTCCCTATACCTAGAAAAAAAACATATTTTTGTACCGCTGTTTGAACTGGTTCATGCTTGGACATTGCTTGAGCCCCACTCCTAATCTGTTCCACATCCTCACCCCACAGACAGAAATACAGAAACCTTTTAATGTTGTTCGTGCCCACTGATGCTTTAAATTAAATTTCCCCCTCAGACTGCAATCCCCTGATCTGTTAAAAAACATATTTTTAATATTTGCTGGAAGTCTATTGTTTATTGCTTTATACACGATTTGTACTGTTTGAAAATGAACCAAGTCTGTGAATTTTAAGATTTTGGATTGTAAAAATAGTGGATTTGTATGATCTCTATAGCCAGTATTATGAATAATTCTTATAGCTCTTTTCTGCATTACTGATAGTGATTGTGTTGTACCTTTATAAGTATTACCCCATACCTCTGCACAGTACTGTAAATATGGTAAAACCAGTGAGCAGTAAAGAATGCGGAGTGAGTTGTGGTCCAGAATATGTTTTGCTTTGTTTAGAACTGAAATGCTTCCTGACAGTTTACTTTGTATATGTTTTATATGAGTCTTCCAGTTTATCTTATCATCTATTATCACCCCCAGAAACTTATTTTCATGTACCCTTTCAATATCTACCCCCTCGACTTGTAACTGAACCTGTATGTCTGTATTACAATAGCCAAATAACATGTATTTTGTTTTACTTAAGTTTAATGATAATTTGTTTCTGTCAAACCATATTTTCAATTTTCCCATTTCTATACTGATCCTCCTCAGTAACTCCTGCAAATCCCCCCCTGAACAATACAATACAATAATACTAATTTTAATATTTTGGAAACATTGACAATATCATTTATATAAATTAGAAACAGTTTTTTACCCAATACTGACCCCTGTGGGACGTCACAAACATTGTCCAAGCATGATGATGTATATTCCCCCAACTTCACAAACTGTTTTCTGTTACTTAAGTAGCTTCTCACCCAGTGCAACACCAACCCCCTAATCCCATACTGTTCAAGTTTATTGATTAATATGTCATGATTGATTGTATCAAAAGCCTTTTTTAGGTCTATAAATATTCCAACTGAATGTAATTTGTGGTCTATGGCGTTTGTAATCTCCTCAACTGATTCTATTAATGCAAGTGATGTTGAACTATGTGCTCTGAATCCATATTGACTATCAGTAAGTAATTTATATTTATTTATGAATTTATATAATCTATTATTGAATAACTTTTCTAATAATTTGGAAAATTGTGGAAGCAAAGAAACAGGTCTATAATTTGTGAAGTGGTGTCTATCCCCAGTCTTATACAGCGGCACAACCTTAGCTATTTTCATTTGATTGGGAAATTTACCGGTTTGAAATAAGTTACAGATGTATGTTAATGGTTCTACAATCCATTCAATGACCTGTTTTACCACCACCATATCAATTTCATTTAAATCGGTAGATGTTTTATATTTACAATTATTCACAATGTCTATAATTTCTTTTCCATCCACTGCTGTGAGGAACATTGAACAGGGATTTCTTTCTATGAGATTATTATCCCAATCCTCAGGTTGGGAATTGGGAATTTTTTCTGCCAAGCTTGGTCCAATATTTACAAAAAAATTATTAAAACCGTTGACTACCTCATCCTTATTTTCCTTCTTGACATTATTATCAATGAATACTGAGGGTAACTCTGTTTTTATTACCATTTTTGATAATGCTATTTAATATATCCCATATTCCTTTAATATTGTTTTTGTTATTATATAATATGTTACTATAATATTCCTTCCTACATACCCGTATAATATTAGTTAATCTATTTTTGTATTTCTTATATCTATTTTCTGCCTCTTTAGTCTTTAGTTTTATGAATTCTCTATACAGTGTATTTTTCTTATTACATGCATTTCGTAACCCTTTCGTCATCCATGGTCGATCTTGGATTTTTTGTTTTCTGTAGTCTTGTTTAATTGGACAAGTTTTATCATATAATGATGTAAATATTTGTAAAAAAATTTCATATGCACTATCAACATCACTTTCACTGTATACCTTTTCCCAGTTTTGCTCCTGTAAATCCTTCTTTAGTGTGTTCATGTTTTCCTCTGTCCGCACTCGCCTGTATTTTATTTTCTCCTCTGGCTGATTCCGCCGATGGTTTCTATTATAAACGATGAAAACTGGTAGATGGTCACTAATGTCATTGATTAATAATCCACTCACAGTGTTATTCTCAATATCATTGCTGAATATATTATCAATTAAGGTAGCACTATGGGATGTAATTCTGCTTGGCCTGGTGATTTTTGGATATAAACTCATACTGTACATTATATTGATAAATTCATCTATTTTATGCTTATCTGGATTGAGCAGATCAATATTTAAGTCACCACAAATGAACACAGTTTTTTGATTAGTTTTTGAGAACATTTTTCCCATACAGTCAGTGAATGTTTCAATACAAGATCCTGGTGCTCTATATATACAGCTGACTAATACATTTTTTCTTTTTTCTTCACATATTTCAATAGTTATACATTCTAATAAGTTATCGATCACAGTTGTCATATTGTCTTCTATTTTATAATCCATGTTCTTATCCACATACACAGCCACTCCTCCTCCACTCTTATTCTTTCTGTTTACACAATTAAATTCATATCCATCCAGTTCAAAATCCATTCCTTTATCTTCATTGATCCATGTTTCTGATATAGCAATTATGTTAAATATTTTTTTTAAATTGACTTAAATATTCTTTAATGTTGTTAAAGTTTGCATATAGACTTCTGCTGTTGAAATGGATTATTGATAATTTGTTATCCGTTTTAATGATCCGATTAAACTGTTCATCTGTATAATAGCAACAACTGTCATTGATATTTGAGAAGAAATTATTGTCCGGGTCTATATCGTGCTCCAAGTCCAGTACATTGTGGTCTGTGTATTTAAATGTTCTCAGTTCTAGTTTTCCATGATCAGCAATCCTTTGAGTTATATCCTTCTTGTCTCCAGATGTAGATGATGTAGTAGATGAATAGGTTCCTCTGGTCTGTGTCATGGTGTTGTGATGTGTTTGTGTCCTCATACCTTATTGGTCGTATTTGTCCAGTTCCTCGATGTTCCTGATTACCATAACCTTCGCTTGTTCTGGTGTTCCATTCAGTTTGATGAATGTTTTGCAGTTGGATGTCCATGTCTGTTGAATTTTTCCCTGCTTTTTTAAGAAACGAGCTTTCCTGGCAATGTCTGCGTTTCTTTTGGTCAGATGTTCATTGATGAATACGTTTGTTCCTTTGAGTTTTCGTCCCTGTTTTAACAATGCCATTTTATGTTTTCTGTTGACAAACCTCATTATAACTGCTCGCTTGTCTCCATCCTCTCTCCTGGGCAGGGGGTGGCACGCTTCAATGTTATTACAGTCCATTTGAATACCTTTAGATTGCAGGAAGTCAGCCACCTGTTGTTCCACTGAGCTGGCCTGTACATCAGACATGCTCAGACACTGAGCATGTCTGATGTAATCACGTGTGATTACATCAGACATGCTTGAACCCTCGTGGGCATGCGAGAGTATTTTCACGCCTGTCGGTTACGTCATTAGCCTGTGGGCAGTCTTTGAGTGAGTAGTCGCCCACCCTCTCGTCGTTTTTTTCATTGTTTAGGAATGGCTCAGAGACTGCTGCTTTGTTTGATCAAAATTTTTTCAAAACTGTAAGGCACAACTGAGTGGACACCATTCGACAAATTCAGCTGGTTTTCGGTAAAAATTTTAACGGCTGATGAGAGATTTTGGTCTGGTAGTGTCGCCGTAAGGACGGCCCACGGCGCCTGACGGCGGTCTGCACTTCGAGGCGGCAGCATCTCGCCGTTTCAAGTTGAAAACTTCCACATTTCAGGCTCTGTTGACGCAGTAAGTCGTCAGAGAACAGAGAACTTTCAGAAGAAGTCGGCATGAGGAGTTTATTCAGACATTCCATTGTTAACGGACATTTTGTAATGAAAGAACGTGCGGGCAGAGTCGCATGTCGGGTCGGACCCGACTGCGGGGGGTCGCGACAGGAAAAACACCTCCGTTGGAAACCTTAATGGGCAAGTTGGAACATGCCCAAGCTGTTAAACAATTTCTCAGTTACTCACTTGTTGAAAGCCTTCAAAAGCCGCCTGAATTTTACAAATGGTTTTCAACACGGAGGTGTTTTTCATGTCACGGCGCACACAGATTTGCCGAGTCCTCACGGAAACGACTCCGCGAATTTGCGTGCACATTTTTCATTAAAAAATGTCCTTAAACATGGAATGTCTGCATAAAGTCCTCATGCCGGCCTCTTCTGAATCTTCTCTGTTCTCTCACGACGTCCTGGGTGAATTAAGCCTTAAATTAAGATGTTTTCAGGTCGAAACAGGCCGACGACAGCGCCTGGAAGCGCTGCGCGACGTCCCGCTCCGTGGGAAGTCCTTACAGCAACAGAAACACCCCATAATCTCTCATCAGCCGTTAAACTTTTCACCGAAAACCAGCTAAATTTCTCGAATAGTGTCCACTCGGATATTCCTCACAGGTCCAGAAAAAATTTTGATAAAGCAACGTGCGCCGTCTCGAGCAACGTGTGAAACAAAGGAATTCAGCCGAGAGGGCTGAACCACATCTCACTCTAGGCCTGCCCACAAGGAAATGACGTCACCGACACTCGTGAAAAAACTCACGCATGCGCACGAGGGTTCAAGCATGATTGGTGTAATCGCACGTCATTCAAATCCATATAGTTAAAAAAAAAAATAAAAGTGTCAGTTTCTTATCTAATAGACCTCATATACTCTCTCACTGACACTGTGGGCAGGTCACAGAGAGTGCAACCTGGCTCACGGGGTGTATCACGTAGTAAGGAAAAGTTACATGGACTTCAGTGACATACGTCACATCAGCCTAAAATGAACTATTTCAGTTTTAGCCTAAAACGCAGTTGTTTGTAAATGCTTGGACACAGAATTACAGGACTTTGATGATGATCATATTTAGTTGGCAAATTAGATGAAAAATATCCAACAATATCACCCCTTTAAATAATATTAGAGCAAGATACAGATCAAATCCTGAAGGATTTATGTCAGCTTTTTCAGAATAAATTGGGATTTTTTTTATATAATGATGATGAAATAATTAAGGTAAGCTACTTTGGTGACATTGGTATGGGGATTTGCAATTTTTTATCATCCAAAAAATGTGCCATGAACACATTATGTGAGGTGCACTTGTTCACAGTTGTCAGATTGTAGATATGATGTTATTTAACCCCAAATCAGAAAAAAGTTGGGACTTGTGGAAAATGTACATAAAAAAAAAACTGTAGTTATTTTTGCATTTACTTTGACTTCCATTTCACTGCAGTACAAACCCAAGATATTTCATGTTTTGTATGTTCAACATAATTTCATTTGTTAATATACTTCCATTCTTGCATTTCAAGACAGCAACACTTTCCACGAAAAGGTTTGGTGCAACAGCATTTATTGCTTTGTAATGTTTCCATTCTTTCTCACAACACAGAAAAAAAAGTGTTTTGGCATTGAGGATACCAAGCAATGAAATGCTTCAGGAGTTATTTTGTCCCATTCTTCCTGCAAATTCATCTTAAGGTGTGCAATAGTACAGGATGGATGTTGCATTTTTCGTTTCAAAATTCTCCACTGATTCTCTCTTGGGGACAGGTCAGGACTGCAGGCAGACCAGTCCAGTGTCCATATTCTCTTCTTCCACTGCTATGCCTTTTAAGGTGCGCAGAAAGTGGTTTTGCATTGTGTTGTTGTAAAATGCATGGACGTTCCTGGAAAGGATGTGGTCTTGAAGGCAATCTGTGTTGTTCTAAAATCTCAGTGTACTTTCCTGCCATCAAAGAAGTGTAAAGTGCCTTTTCCAAGGGCACAACCCCACACCATGACACACACTGGCTTTTGGACTTGTTGCTGATTACAGTCTGGATGGACCTTTTAGTCTTTGGTCAGGCACACACGGCATCCATTTCATCCACTTCTTCTTCTGGAATAATTTAATTTAATTTAATCAATTTACATAGCGCCAAATCACAACAAAGCTGCCTCAAGGCGCTTCACACAAGTCAGGTACACAAGTAAGGAATACTGAGTCATCTGATCCCAGTACAAGTTTCTACTGTGTGATGGTCCAACTCAGATGCCTCCAAGCCCAGAGACAGTAATGCTGCTTCTTTTTTTTTTTTTGTATAGTAAAGTTTTAAGTGGCATTCATGAATATAACTCTGAATTGCAGTGCTTGACAAAGATTTCCCAAACAAATCCCACATCCATGTGGTTATATCAGCTATTGATGAATGACAGATATTGATGCAGTGCCTTCTGAGGGATCAGCGATCTCAGGTGTTCAGCTGAGGTTTGTGCCCTAACCCTTTAAGCACTGAAATTTCTCCAGATTCCTTGAATCATTTAATGATATTTTACAGTGTAGAGGGTGAAATATGAAAATCGCTTTCAATCTTTCTTTGAGTGACATTGTTTTTAAACATTTCAATAATTTTCTCATGCATTTGTTGACAAAATGGAAATCCACTGCCCATCATTGCTCCTCAGAGACTCAGCTCTTTCATCTATGTGCTTTTGTACAAACTCATGATTGCAATCACCTGTTGACATCACATTATTATTATTATTATTATTATTTCCTCATGGCTAGTCCTAAATCCCCTCCTCCCATTTTCTTGGGCAATGTATTGCAGGCCTAAAATGCAGGAGTGGATGTACAGTAATGTGCAAAAGTTTCAGGCATCCCAGAGTTATCACAAAAGTAATGTCTGATGCCCTTCATTCTCATCCCCTTTTGACTGGCATGTCAACACAAAATCTGTTACAACAAAAGTGAATATGTCAGCTATATTTTTAATTCAATAATAACAATTTCTTTGTAAGAACACCACACAAACACAGTTGCAAATGATCATGCAATGTTAAAATGACTATAAAGCACAATTACTCATACTTTAAGTTGGGTTGTCTAAAAATAGTTTTTAAGTTCTTGTGACTTGTACTCTACTCCTGCGACTTATACTTTGGTGTGACTTATATACTGAAAAATCACATGTAAATACACTCAACAAAAATATAAACGTAACACTTTTGGTTTTGCTCCCATTTTGTATGAGATGAACTCAAAGATCTAAAACTTTTTCCACATACACAATATCACCATTTCCCTCAAATATTGTTCACAAACCAGTCTAAATCTGTGATAGTGAGCACTTCTCCTTTGCTGAGATAATCCATCCCACCTCACAGGTGTGCCATATCAAGATGCTGATTAGACACCATGATTAGTGCACAGGTGTGCCTTAGACTGCCCACAATAAAAGGCCACTCTGAAAGGTGCAGTTTTATCACACAGCACAATGCCACAGATGTTGCAAGATTTGAGGGAGCGTGCAATTGGCATGCTGACAGCAGGAATGTCAACCAGAGCTGTTGCTCGTGTATTGAATGTTCATTTCTCTACCATAAGCCGTCTCCAAAGGCGTTTCAGAGAATTTGGCAGTACATCCAACCAGCCTCACAACCGCAGACCACGTGTAACCACACCAGGCCAGGACCTCCACATCCAGCATGTTCACCTCCAAGATTGTCTGAGACCAGCCACTCGGACAGCTGCTGAAACAATCGGTTTGCATAACCAAAGAATTTCTGCACAAACTGTCAGAAACCGTCTCAGAGAAGCTCATCTGCATGCTTGTCGTCCTCATCGGGGTCTCGACCTGACTCCAGTTCATTGTTGTAACCGACTTGAGTGGGCAAATGCTCACATTCACTGGCGTTTGGCACGTTGGAGAGGTGTTCTCTTCACGGATGAATCCCGGTTCACACTGTCCAGGGCAGATGGCAGACAGCGTGTGTGGCGTCGTGTGGGTGAGCGGTTTTCTGATGTCAGTGTTGTGGATCGAGTGGCCCATGGTGGTGGTGGGGTTATGGTATGGGCAGGCGTCTGTTATGGATGAAGAACACAGGTGCATTTTATTGATGGCATTTTGAATGCACAGAGATACCGTGACGAGATCCTGAGGCCCATTGTTGTGCCATACATCCAAGAACATCACCTCATGTTGCAGCAGGATAATGCACGGCCCCATGTTGCAAGGATCTGTACACAATTCTTGGAAGCTGAAAATGTCCCAGTTCTTGCATGGCTGGCATACTCACTGGACATGTCACCCATTGAGCATGTTTGGGATGCTCTGGACCAGCGTATACGACAGCGTGTACCAGTTCCTGCCAATATCCAGCAACTTCGCACAGCCATTGAAGAGGAGTGGACCAACATTCCACAGGCCACAATTGACAACCTGATCAACTCTATGCGAAGGAGATGTGTTGCACTGCATGAGGCAAATGGTGGTCACACCGGATACTGACTGGTATCCCCCCCAATAAAACAAAACTGCACCTTTCAGAGTGGCCTTTTATTGTGGGCAGTCTAAGGCACACCTGTGCACTAATCGTGGTGTCTAATCAGCATCTTGATATGGCACACCTGTGAGGTGGGATGGATTATCTCAGCAAAGGAGAAGTGCTCACTATCACAGATTTAGACTGGTTTGTGAACAATATTTGAGGGAAATGGTGATATTGTGTATGTGGAAAATGTTTTAGATCTTTGAGTTCATCTCATACAAAATGGGAGCAAAACCAAAAGTGTTGCGTTTATATTTTTGTTGAGTGTAGAACCCAGTTTTCATATTGCTTATCATTAAAGTTAAAATTCATCACATATTTCATTATTTATGAATATCTAACAGATTTTAGCTTTTTTTGGGGGGGGTTTTCTGATGCACTAAATGTGCCTAAAACATTTGTACAGTACTATATATTAACAAGCCTCATGCCCTATGACTGCTGGGATAGGCGCCAGTCCCCCTATGACCCTTAATTGGAGTAAGTGGGTATAGAAAATGGATGGATGAATGTATATAAAATGAAATTAACTTGACCACACAAAACATGAAATATTTGGGGTTCTTACTGTCTGCAGTGAAACAGAAGTCAAAGTAAATGTAAAAATCACTGTGGGGGGTTATTTGCATTTTCTATACCGTCCTTAATTTTTTCTGATTTGGGGTTCCATTAAATTTTGTATAATGCTCAGTAAAAACTGCATAACCCTTACAAAAATTGTTAACATGCTCATGAGCTTGTACTCATCAATTTAAAACTCATTAAAACCTGATCCATTACTCCACCACAAGCATTATGAGATATAATAAGGTCCGTAAGTATTTGGACTGGCACAGTTTATGAAATCTTTCCACTATACATCAGGCACTTAAAACTTTCCTGTACATAAAAAAAGAAGTCTTATGTTATTAACTTTGCTCAGATGCAGTGTTGATGTCTCTGGGCTCAGAGGCATCTGGGTTGGACCATCACATAGTAGAAATGTGTATTGTGATCAGGATATTCAGCACAATGGAGATTAAATGAAATAACCAAGTTGTGCTTGTAGTGTAGACTTTCAGTTTTGATTCAAAGGGTTTTACAGAAATATTGCATGAACCATTTAGGAATTACAGTCATTTTTATACACAGTATAAAAGAATTTATAGCCTGTAAGTAAGTGGAAAAAACAAAATGTAATGATTAATTTTCACACAAATCACTTTTACACCGAATTTTCTTCAGGCAAATCCAGGGATGGATATATGAACATTTCCAAGTCACTGAATATGTCTTGGGGAGCACTGTGGATTAGTGGTTAGCACTGTTCTCTCACAGCAAGAAGGTCATGGGATCGATTTCCACCTGTGGTCTTTCTGTGTGGAGTTTACATGCCCCTTAGCGGTTGAAGATGAGTGAGTGAATATGTTGATTTAGAAACACAAACAGTATTGTCCTGTCTGGTAAATCTGTCTGGAGTAGGCAGTTCTCAAAAACTGAGTGACAGTGCAAGAAGGAGACAAGTGCACTCATAGAAATATTTAACCCTAACTTTTAAGATTTATGTAATTTTATTACATGACAAATTCCCATTTACTTTTTTGATAATTTTAATACAAACCTACCAAATAAACCTTACATGATGCATATTCATTACTGTAATAGATCCTATTTATTTGAAATGCATAATCCTCAGCTTTACAGTATGTATTTAGTATTAATAAAATATAATTACTCTAAATCAATAATAATGACAGTATTTATTTAAAATACATAAAGTATATTGTTTGAATTGCATAGTAATTATGTTACCTATGCCATTTATCTTGTATAGGTATCATAATTATTATGCAAGTCAAACAATATACTTTATGTATTTTAAATAAATAGTCATTATTATTGATTTAGAGTAATTATATCTTATTAATACTAAATACATAAAGCTGAGGATTATGCATTTCAAATAAATAGGATTTATTACAGTAATGAATATGCATCATGTATTTGGTATTTGGTGTATTTGGTAGGTTTGTATTCAAATTATCTAAAAAAAAAAGTAAATGGGAATTTGTCATGTAATAAAATTACATAAATCTTATAAGTTAGGGTTAAATATTTCTGTGAGTGTGAGGGAAGCTGCCAAGACACCCATGACAACTGTGTAGGAGTTATAGACTTCTGTGGCTGTGATTGCAGACAGTGTGCACATAACATTTGACTGTTGCATCACTTGTGACACAGCTTCATGGTGTAGTGGGCTCAAAGATGGATTTTCATACCAGAAAACAGTAAAAATTTGGCTTCTGGAAAACTGTAGCTGCACATGATAGTCCTTATCTGACTCTCCCTAAGTAACCATTCATTTGACAGACTCATTCTACTGGTCTACAAGGTTCCTCCAAAGAAGGACCATAAACTCTTGTTTCTGCTCTCGGCAGAAGCTCTCTTCTGTCAGAGGGTAGCACACATTGGGAAGGGGATGAGGGGAAAGCCACTGGCACTTCATTTCTGGAAAAACACTAAATCACAGGAGAACACCAACAGTTTTGTCTTGGATTTTGTCGACTAGTGCGGCGCAGAGGGATCGTCTACCGTGTGTAACAGCCTTTTCCTGAGCAAGGAGGAAAAGCTAATACTAATAAAACATGTTTCAGCTCTGAGCAGAGCCGGCCCAAGGCATACGCCAACTACGCGGTCGCTTAGGGCCTCCACGCCGCCAGGGGGCCCCGAGAGCACCGAGACGTTGTGATAAAAAAAAGTAAATATATACATGAAATTAAAATAATATTGAATAATTTAAACGAAATTGTATTACACCCGAAAATAAATTCATTTTGACAAAATACCAATACTAGGTTAATTGATGCCTCCTGTTGGCTGCTGCCACCGTTGGGCAAATTTAGATGCACCGCTTGGTTCAGGTGGTCGATGACTAATCGTGAGGAATGAAGTGAGTGAAAGTCATGTCTCAGAAAAGAAATTATCCCTCTGGAGCGGAGAAAAGAAAAAAGAAGAAGTTGGAAGACGAGAAAAAACAAGACAAAGGTAGGTTTGCATGTCCAATATTACAATTTTTGTTGTCATTATTTGCGAAATGCTCCGTTCGTTTGTGTAAAGAGCTTTAGGTGTCTTAAAGTCAGAGGCGATTGCTCTAGACTGCAAAAGAAGCTCAGCTTCCGCTAGAATGTCAAAAAATAAGTGATCAAATATATACTGTTGTGTGTACATGTCATTGACAAAATATGCGCTACAACGCGCTCAACTTTTGTTCAGAATCAGCTTCTTATCACTGGTAACGACGCGGCTTTCCTCTCACTCAAACCCGCAGCTTCACAGCGCTTTAAACAGTGTGGACGCTCAATAGCGACACAAAGCATGCAGCGAAACGAGACGAGTCATTGGATAAATGCTGGGCTTTGTCCCGCCCATCGGACGCTCAGCGTGTCTGGGGGTTTATGGGGTAGTGGGCTGGCCTCGGCTGGCCCGGACGTTCAGCTTCTGCATGATGATTGGATGATCTGTCTGAGGCTGAATCCCTTTTTGATTGACAGCAAAAAGAGCGAATCAGCGATCTTTTGGTGTAAACATCCGTGGGAGCATTTTCATTGTGTTCTGAGTTGAACCGGAGACTTTCCTAATCCTCTTAGTGGCATTTTCTTTTTGTTAAAAACGACTAGCGACAAATCGAGCTTCTATTTCTGGTGGGGGTTTTTTGTGGCTGCTTGTGTTTGGAGACTGACTTCTATCACTCTTTCTGACTTCTATCGCAGTTTCTGTCCCTACCGAGCAGCGGGTGCTGCTGAGCTCCTTCACCGTCACAAAGCACTCACAGGCGGACACACTTCACACTAGCCTCGCGCCAGTCCCAGCTAGCGAGCTAGCTAGGTAGCAAGCTGCACATAATGGCAGCCAATTTTAATGTTGTGGACCGGATTTTGGCGAAGCCATTTGATAGTCTTCCTTACGAAGAAAAACTTGAGTTAAACAGCAGGGCAGATCAATTCCTCAGATTAATTTGGTGCAAAAGGTGGGGGAAGTAGCTCAGCTCTCAATGGTTTGCAGGCCAAAGTTAAAGCAATAGCCCCCAGTGCAATGTTTGTGCATTCCTATGCACACACATTGCTGTTATGTTGTGGATTTCTGTGTTCATTTTGGAGATTAAGTATTATATTTATTATTTAAGTATTTAATTTTGATTACAACTTTATTTTTCTGTAAGATAATGTGATTGGCATTTGATTCTATTTTGTATTTGGATATTGAACATTTTGCACACCGTTGCAAATCTGAAATTAAACTATTTAACGTGTTTACTATAAATGCAGTCTCCTGCCTGCTGATGTTACTTTCAAATAGTTAAATTAATGAGCCATACTTATACATCACTCTGTATGTAGAAGTTAATTAAAACATATTTATGAGTTTGCTACCCCTTTAAGGTTAAAAACAAGAATGACACCTGTATGATGTAAGATAATTACAAATAATGCTAATGATTGTGGGTACATTACACACATAACAGTAGCCTATGGAATAAGGAGGCATCTGGTGCTGAGGTGATTGTAGGGGGGGGGGGCCCAAATGAAATTCTGCTTAAGGCCCCATAAAGGCTTGGGCCGGCCCTGGCTCTGAGGTTGTCAAGACCTGTGCTTTCTACTGTAATAATGTGATCATGTGACGACTCCTTAGAGCATCATTTTGCCAACTTTGAAATTCTGATGCCGTCTCAGTAGAGACATGCAGAGGTTTTTGCTTTCTGAGAGCAGTCATAGTCATTTTCTTTTTGTTTCACAACAGTTTTTATTAGAGTTTCAGTGACATAATTATTATCTTATGTGGATTTCTGCCATATAGTCCATGTGAGCCTTTAATAACACCAGAGGGCACTTATCATGTGCAGTTGGAGAAAAATGAAAATTATGGCTGGGTACACATTTTGTTCGCCAAACATTTACAATAATCGTAGCCAAAATGAAAACTATTCTTTTGATGCAAATTTGATTCGGTTGATGGAGTTACTGCACAGAACTTCCAGAGGGTTCATGGGTTCGCCAAGAAGTTGCTGGAGATCATACACAGGTACTGTGACCACTGCAGGATGTCGGGTAGGGCTGAGAAAACCAACGCCTTACATGACTTTGTTGGCAAGGAAATGTTTACTGAGCTTGACCTTCCATATGATGCTATGATTTTTGCAGAATCAATGCATACACTGATTGCAGCACTTGAGAAGGTAAGTGAGAAACTGGAGTGTTTAGTTTTGCACTGGTTCTGGATGAAGACCAAGATCTAGGCTTTCTGTGACTTCCTGGACTTGGCCTTCAAAAAAGTTCATAAGTGGTGAAAGTTTTGAACTTGTAGAAGCTTTGGGATTTAAAATTGGGAGATGCCTGGGAGGAGCTCATAGAATAATGAGGTCGCTGGACAGCAGTGTTTGGTGATGCCAAAGGACGAATGAAGGTCTAAGTCTTTAAGATCCTGGTATTTCTTGTCTTACTGCATGGATGTGAGATTTGGGTGATAAAGTGACAACTAGATATCTTTGATATGAAGTATTGTCATATTCTTGGGTACTACTGGAATATCTACAAGTAGGACTCAGATGATGACTCTCTTGCCTTATGAGGGAGTGTTGGCTACAACAATCTGGACATGAAGTGGGTTTTTCTGGGCATGATCCAGCACACGGGTCCTTCAGTGTTGAGGACCCCAGCTGCTGCAGAAGACAAGGGGATGCCCAGGTGTCACCTGGCTGCCGTTGCATAGATAGATGGCTACTTTCAAGAGGTGGGAATGAACCAGTTGTCTGCTTGGGTGGCTGCCATCCACAATCCAAGGCCGTTCCATAGTGTGGTCCATGCAGTGATGAGGAGCACCAGCGCATGTTCCCAGACATGACATGACTTGATTAGATATAAATAAATCATGATCATTGAATTACAAAACATGATGAAGGGTTGCTGTCCTGGCTGCAAAAATCCATATTTCTACTGCCCAAAAATCCAGATAATATTCTTTAACTTTTTTTTTTTTTGCACCTGGTACATGCAGCGGACTGACATGGATTCTGGCGGTTAAAACTCAGTGGTTCCTAATTTTGTACGCCCTAAACGTCTAATAGATGAGGAGGAGCCAGTTGAAAGACAAGAATATATCTTGAAATTATTCGTAATTATTCAAAAATATTTTATTTTGAGTCAGCGGTGACTGAAAATTTAGATTCCATTTTTAAATACACAACATTTCTAAAGCGAGGCATCCTGATAAACAGTTCATAAAACACTACAGTCAGAGGAAAAAACAGCAGCTGAAGCGCCTCAAGAACATTGTCACACACAGCGACGTGCGTGGATTTATCACAGCTCTTACGTGTTAGTGATATTGATGTAATTGTAACTGTTATAAATGACTCGCTCCTGTGCGTATGATTTAGAGGGCCTGACCAAACGGCTCTTCTCCTCCTTCCTTGTGTGAAAGATATCTTACTGATATGAGGAAACCTGGAGTAACTCATACATTACCCAAGCCTGGACTATAATGCTGTGATAGTCTATATCAAAAAGTATTAGTGCCTCTACCTTTTACTGATGCTCATATGGATTTCTTTCATGGCGTTTTCTGTACGAAATTATGAGTGAATAAATTGTATCTTCATTTATCTTCCAAAAGGCCTTCTGTGCTGACTGTGATACTCAGCTCTCAGCACTTTACATAATTATATTAGTCTTCTGCTACACCAGGAAATTGATTGCTCTGGAAAATGAACCTGGCTTTCCTATAAATTACACCTATGGATCATAAGAAATGTGTTATTTTGTTTAAAATAGTACCTAATATAATTAGAGCTCTAATTCATGGCAAGCTACAAGTGTGCCTATTACAGTACCAGGGTTTGGAATTTAATCTGTCTGCAGGATAAAGAATGATCCTGCGCAGTTTTCATTTGTAATCCCAGACACATTATTTCAGTAAAATAGCCTGTGACTTTTAGATATGAGAGATGGATTGTTATATGAAGCACTATATTCATAAGTTTCTATGTTAAAGTTAGCAATTAATCCACAGGAGCAAGTTTTAACACTCGGTAATCCCACAACCTGGCCTATAACTTTACCTGTCAGGTTATTCTCATGAAACGTTCACATTAAAACATTCCAAAGGAAACATACAAAAATTCATACATATGCTATGTAACTCATATGCATAAAAAAAAAAAAAAAATCAAGCTTTTGATACTTGACACATTGTTGGGAAAAGTAATCAATCACACGGAACATACAGGACTACGTTTTTCACACCATCACACACTCCAACCTTATAACAGACAAAGAAGGATCACTCCAGCTGTATCACATTGAATAGATAAGGCACATGGCAGATAACGACAGCTCTAACTTACCTTAAAAGTAATGCATGTCATGGAATCATCTGTATGGGTGAGGTCAATTTAAAAGTCTAAATGAAATGGCCACGTCTTATGCGCATGTTTCACGCACAGTGGTTAGTGGCAACACTACACACAGCAGAGTAACAGGTGTTAATAGATGCTATGCTCCCATGGGTGATCTTTCCATGGTCATCTGTTTACTTCCCAGATATCCTCTCCATACCTTTCCCTTGCATTCACTCAGTACTGCAGTACTGTGCACCTTGGACATTCCTGTTTAAAGGGGGATGACAGGTTGGTCATCCCCCTGATTGGCTGATGTTATGATGCCCCTACAAAACACTCACAACACTCCCTCGAATGCCATGGATCTTTAGCTTTCAAGTTTATACTCAAAATATTAATTCACAATAAGAGTGCTTTTGGTATCAAAGTACACGGAGACACCTCGACATGTATTTGTGTCATGCATTTTAGACTGTGCACTATAGAGCCTTAGGGTGCTTTGTGTTAAATGAGTGGCTACTTAGGGAGGTCCAGATGAGGTGTACTCATTGAACTGTGAGGGAACATCAGCTCCGACACAATGGCCATGTGCTGTTCTTCCCTGAGCTGATCTAGTCACACTGCTGAGGACCAAAGCAGCTGGAAATGAAGTCCAGGTGTCACCTGACTGTAACAGATGAGATGGCTACTTTTGGAAGGTGGCGACAGACTGGTGGTCTGCCTGCACTCAAAACACTGATTCACTGGATTGAATAAATATATGTAGTCCCAACTAAATTAAATTATCTTGCATGGATGTGCTTTTTTGAGGTGGGGCTACATATATTTATTAGATGGAAATCCTGCACATAACTGAATTGAGGTCATCCAATGAGCCTTTTTTTTTTTTTTTGAGTGTGAGTGCTGACCAATCAGGATGCAGAGCGGTTCCATAATGTGACAACAAAGGCACATGCTCCCATAGCGCAGGTGGTGCATTCAAGTACTGTGGTCAGGCTCTAAACAAAACAGTTTTTAGCTGCACTGTAATATCACTGTAAAGTCGGACACATTACAAAGAACGATGCAACATGGATTCTGTCTAAAAAATGATTATGATTTCAAACATTGGTGATATGTTCTGTTTTCAACTGTTTTTTCAGAATTACAATGTTATGTTATGAAATCTTCACAGCAGTTCACATTTGATTTTTCACCAATTTGACAACGTTGACTTTCTGTTGAAATCTAGTTATTAAAAAGTGATTATTTCTGTGGTAGGTCACAAAATTAAAAGCTATTTTATTACTGATAAAGTATTTATTTATTGGGGGGGGGATTCCATGTTTCAGACTGTAAACATATTTATTTCTGCTGTAAAGTTGGACATTTTAACATGGGTTTCTATGGGAAGTACCTGTAACCCTTTTTGGAGCCAGGTTCAAGCAGCCATTCAAGGGACAGCAAGATTTAACACTTGTGGATTTGCTTCATTTCAGACAGTTGGTGCTTGGGGCTTGGATTTGGATCTTGGTGAGACATGAAGGATGAAGCATATGCACAAGGTTTGGAGTTCATGTTGCATTTGATGAACACTGGGAACTCAGAATTTCTGATGTGCAACTAGGAAAAGTACATCAAATATACCAAAGATAGTCACTGTCTCATTTAGGCCAAATGGATGGTAAATGGACTGCATTTATATAGCACTTTTCCATTTGCATCAGAAGCTCAAAGCGCTTTCTAATTATGCCTCACATTCACCCATTCACAAAGCGCTCACTACACACCAGGAGCAAATTGGGGATTAAGGACCTTGCCAAAGAGCCCTTAGTGATTTTCCGGTCAGGCTGGGGTTTGAACCGAGGATCCTCTGGTCTCACACAATACCCCATAATGACAATGTGAAAAAAGTTTGAGATTTGTTGAAAATTTATTAAAAACAAAACTAAGAAATCACATGTACATAGGTATTTACAGCCTTTGCCACGAAGCTCAAAATTGAGCTCAGGTGCATCCTGCTTCCACTGATCATCCTTGAGATGTTTCTACAGCTTAATTGGAGTCCACCTTTGGTAAATTCAGTTGATTGGAAATTATTTGGAAAAGGTACACACCTGTCTACATATAAGGTCCCACAGTTGACAGTGCATGTCAGAGCACAAACCAAGCATGAAGTCAAAGGAATTGTCTGTAGACCTCCGAGACAGGATTGTCTTGGGGGACAAATCTGGGGAAGGGTACAAAAACATTTGTCTGTAGACCTCCGAGACAGGATTGTCTTGGGGGACAAATCTGGGGAAGGGTACAGAAACATTTCTGCTGCTTTGAAGGTCCCATTGAGCACAGTGGCCTCCATAATCCGTAAATGGAAGTTCACATCCACCAGGACTCTTCTTAGAGCTGGCCACCTGTCTAAACTGAGCACTCGGGGTAGCAGGGCCTTAGTCAGGGAGGTGACCAATAACCCAATGGTCACTCTGTCAGAAATCCAGCATTCTTCTGTGGAGAGAGGAGAACCTTCCAGAATGACAACCATCTCTGCAGCAATCCATCAATCAGGCCTGTATGGAAGAGTGGCCAGCCGGAAGCCACTCCTTAGTAAAAGGCACATGGCAGCCCACCTGGAGTTTGCCAAAAGATATCTGAAGGACTCTCAGACCATAAGAAACAAAATTCTCTGGTCTGATGAGACAAAGATTGAACTCTTTGGTGTGAATGCCAGGTGTCATGTTTTGAGGAAACCAGGTACCATCCCTACAGTGAAGCATGGTGGTGGCAGCATCATGCTGTGGGGATGTTTTTCAGCAACAGGAACTGGGAGACTAGTCAGGACTGAGGGAAAGATGAATGCAGCAGTGTAAAGAGACATCCAGGGTGAAAACCTGTTCCAGAGCGCTCTTGACCTCAGACTGGGGCGACAGTTCATCTTTCAGCAGGACAATGACCCTAAGCACACAGTGAAGATATCAAAGGAGTGGCTTCAGGACAACTCTGTTTATGTCCTTGAGTGACCCAGCCAGAGCCCAGACTTGAATCTGATTGAACATCTCTGGAGAGATCTGATAATGGCTGTGCACCGACACTCTCCATCCAACCTGATGGAGATTGAGAGGTGCTGCAAAGAGGAATGGGCGAAACTGCCCAAAGATAGGTACGCCAAGCTTGTGGGATCACATTCAAAAATACTTGAGGCTGTAATTGCTGCCAAAGGTGCATCAACAAAGTATTGAGCAAAGGGTGTGAATATTTATGTACGTGTGACTCCTTAGTTTTTTATTTTTAAAAAACTTGCAAAAAATTTCCAAAAAAATAACTTTTTCATGTTGTCATTATGGGGTGTTGTGAGTAGAATTTACTCCATTTTGGACTAAGATAGTAACATAACAAAATGTGGAAAAAGTGAAGTACTGTGAATACTTTCCAGGTGCACCGTATAGCAGGAGGTTCAGCCCTCAAGTTGACCGAGCTGCACCCTTGGTTCTTATTTACACCCAATACAGGTTGTGAATTGCTGCATTATGAAGTCATCAAATATCACCTTCTTATAGTAGGGTGATTTTAATTTAAGACATGAATGTAAAAAATATTTCCTCTGGCTATTGTTTTGCTTACACACAAGCTTGTGCATTAGAATCTAAAAATCCAGCAGCAAAGTAGCAGCATGCGGGGTTAAGTAATTCTGCACCACTGAGAAAGACATTTGATTTCATTTGTAGCGTGTCTTGCAGCGGGCAGAGGTGAGCCCACCTTTGACTGCAGGAGGAGTGAAGCGGCACACATATCTAGTGTCCGGAGACACAAAATTGACAATGCATTTATCTTTGAATAATGTAAATGCCTTGAGAATACGGTGGCAGTGGTCCTGGTGTGTCCGCTGAGGGCGCAGGCCTGTCACACAAAGAGCTCTCCAGCCCTGCTGCAGCATAATGTGGCCTCTGGCTCCCCTGGAGCATTGGGCTGCTCTGCTCCTCCTGCCTCAGGCCCACATTCCTGCTTCAGCACTCTGCACCAGCTCCTCACTTAATTCACGCTCTGCCAGGAGAGGAACTTAATGCACAAAAGCCTGCCAAGAAGAATCTTTCTGGCTCTCATTCTAACGGTAGATAAGTTAGTTAGTTACACATACGGCTAAGCGTTTTAGCATCGGGAGGTTGGACTCTACTATGATTAGTGACAATTCATTTTCAGATGATGATATGACATATATGTTAATTTAACTCATTGTATATCTCACATGATAATTGGGGTTGTTTAAAATTCAGTTCTGATTAGGGTAATGTGACTCTGAACTCTGCTCCAGTGCATTCAGTTAAAGCTACAGTGTGTA
Source organism: Thalassophryne amazonica (assembly GCF_902500255.1). Classification (NCBI taxonomy): domain Eukaryota; kingdom Metazoa; phylum Chordata; class Actinopteri; order Batrachoidiformes; family Batrachoididae; genus Thalassophryne; species Thalassophryne amazonica. The sequence continues at coordinate 27,776,207 of NC_047116.1, read as the reverse complement.
GGATTTAGTGTCATCTAGTGGTGAGGTTGGAGATTGCATTGTACTGTCACCAGTCACATTTTTGATTCTTTGGCGAGAGGAATTCATGCTCCTTTGCCTTCTCTTGTTATAAGCAATATGTATGATCCTCCATTTCACTACCGTTCTCAAACTTGTTAGCCTGCTCTAGCAACCAGCAGACAGTCTACAGGAGAGCAACTACTCCTTTTCTTATTATGTCTTTCAGTCACCCTGCAAAATTTTAAAGGCGGAGCTACTCTATCAACATGGAAGTGCATCATGGCAGCCTCCATGAGGGGCTCCTCTCCCGTGTAGATATGAAGGCCTCATTCTTAGCTCAAGAAAACACAGTGATGCACTAATGAACAGATGGTTGTGAATGGTATAATTCATTTTTGCTTGTCAACACTTCTAAATCCTACACATTACAGTAGATTTAAGATTATATTATTGCAAAGGTAGCATATGCTAGTATGCATGCTAACATTAACAAACTATGTCATGCACTAAACTAGAGGACAGTCAGAGAGCAAACTACACCATCATCACCAGTAATGCATACAATGAGCTGAGCCAAAGGCTAATGACAGTTAGCATTAAATTATCTACTGTTTGTAACTGTTTGTTGTTGTTTGTTTGTTTTTTGGAGAGGGTGTGCACTGGAGGTTAAAGAGGCATGTTTATGACCAATAGATCCTTGGATCAATGCTGTTGGGAAAGTGTAATGACATGGACCTACAACAGGGGACGTAAATGAATGGACAATAGATGAGCCAAAATACAACACTTTACTGTTGTGAAATGTGCACAACGAGAATACAGACAAACACAGAATTTGGGTTACAATAAAAAAAATACAAGGTGACGTGTGGGCAGGCTCGAGGATAGAAGATATCCGTCCAGAGAGGAGCTGGCACCCACACGATTTCCACTGCCACCGAACCCGGAGAATACTGGAGCCGCCAGGTCCCGAGTCCCCAGGTGATCACCGTCTCCGGCTGTCGGATCTGGTACTGCTGGCAGGAAGCAGAAACAATCAAGGGTGGGTGTGAGCACACACCCAGCAAACAGTCAGGAAAACAGTCTGTAGTTTCACACGGAGGGAAAACCTCCACCTCCAATCCAGAAACTCGGCATGTGCAGTATTTGTGAGTACTTAACACAGTTTGGCGTGGGGAGTGAAGACCTCAGCCCTCCACGTACCACAAACCCAGCCTCCAGCTGCAAGCACTCACAGGAACGACTGCAAAAGTACAGAAACAAAAACTGTATAACTCGTAAACGGCTGAGCTGATTACCTTCTTGGCTTGAAGGTATCTCGGCAGGGAGGTGGAGTTGCTGTCCAGCTTTTATGATGATGTGGTGATGAGTGACAGCTGTTAGGTGGTGATGAGAGACAGCTGTCACTCCTGGCTGCTCCCGTGAGGCGGCTGCGCCCTCTCGTGCCTGAAGCCTGCACTTCAGGCAGGGCGCCCTCTGGTGGTGGGCCAGCAGTACCTCCTCTTCAGCGGTCCACACAACAGGACCCCCCCCCCCCCCCCCCAATGGGCGCCTCCTGGCGCCCGACCAGGCTTGTCGGGATGACGGGCGTAGAAGTCGGCCAGGAGGGCCGGGTCCAGGATGAAGCTCCTCTTCACCCAGGAGCGTTCTTCGGGTCCATACCCCTCCCAGTCCACCAAGTACTGGAACCCCCGGCCCATCCGACGGACGTCCAGGAGCCGGCGGACCGTCCAAGCCGGCTCCCCGTCGATGATCCGGGCAGGAGGCGGCACCGGTCCGGGAGCACAGGGGGGTGAGGTGTGGTGTGGTTTAAGTTTGGAGACATGGAATACCGGGTGGATCTGCAGTGAAGCTGGGAGTTGGAGCTTCACTGTGGCCGGACTGAGGACTTTGAGGATCCTGAAGGGGCCAATGTACCTGTCCTTCAGTTTTGGAGAGTCCACCTGGATAGGGATGTCCTTGGTAGATAACCACACCTCCTGCACGGGCTGGTATGCAGGGGCCGGGGAACGCCGGCGGTCTGCATGGGCCTTAGCCCTCGTCCGGGCCTTCAACAAGGAAGAACGGGCGGTGCGCCACACACGATGGCATCTTCGCAGGTGGGCCTGGACTGAGGGCACACTGACCTCTCCCTCCACCACAGGGAACAATGGGCGCTAGTACCCCAGACACACCTCAAACGGGGAGAGGCCGGTGGCAGAAGACACCTGGCTGTTATGAGTGTACTCGATCCAGGCCAGATGGGTGCTCCAGGCCGTTGGGTGCGCGGATGTTACACAGCGGAGGGTCTGTTCGAGTTCCTGGTTGGCCCGCTCTGCCTGTCCGTTCGTCTGTGGGTGATACCCGGACGAGAGGCTCATGGTGGCCCCCAGTTCTCTGCAGAAACTCCTCCAGACCTGTGAGGAGAACTGAGGACCACGATCTGAGACAATGTCAGTTGGTATCCCATGCAGACGGATGACGTGGTGGACCAGGAGGTCTGCGGTCTCCTGGGCCGTTGGGAGCTTCGGGAGGGCCACGAAGTGGGCCGCCTTGGAGAATCGGTCCACTATCGTGAGGATGGTGGTCATGCCCTGGGACGGTGGGAGGCCCGTGACAAAATCCAGGCCGATGTGGGACCAGGGGCAACGAGGCACCGGAAGCGGTTGAAGGAGTCCTTGAGTCTTTGTGTGGTCCGCCTTGCCCCTGGCACAGGTGGTACAGGCCTGGATGTATTCCCAGACGTCGGCTTCCATAGTGGCAGTGGTCCGGCACCAGAAGCGCTGCCGGACCACTGCCACAGTTCTTCGCACCCCTGGGTGGCAGGAGAGCTTGGAACCATGACAGAAGTCCAAGACCGCAACCCTGGCCTCTGGTGGGACGTACAAGCAGTTCTTTGGACCGGTTCCTGGGTCCGGGCTCCGTGCCAGGGCCTCCCGGACGGTCTTCTCCACGTCCCAGGTGAGGGTGGCCACGATAGTGGCCTCAGGAATGATGGGCTCCGGAGGATCTGACAGCCCTGTTTTGACTTCGTCTTCGTGTACCCGGGACAAGGCATCCGATCTCTGGTTCTTGGTCCCGGGGCGATAGGTGATCCGGAAGTCAAAACGCCAGAAGAACAGTGACCAGCGGGCTTGCCTGGGGTTCAGCCGCTTAGCGGTCCTGATATACTCCAGGTTCCGATGGTCTGTGAAAACCGTGAATGGCTCCAAAGCTCCCTCCAACAGGTGTCTCCACTCCTCAAGAGCCTCTTTCACCGCAAGGAGTTCCCGATTGCCCACGTCATAGTTCCGTTCAGCCGGGGTCAACCTGCGAGAAAAGTAGGCACAAGGGTGAAGAACCTTATCGGACTCCCCGCTCTGGGACAGCACGGCTCCTATCCCTGAGTCAGAGGCATCCACTTCAACCACAAACTGGCGGCAAGGATCGGGCTGCACCAGAACTGGTGCAGTCGAAAACCGACGTTTCAACTCCCTAAACGCAGCTTCGCACCGATCCGACCAGGTGAAGGGGACTTTTGGGGAGGTCAGGGCTGTCAGGGGACTACTAACCTGACTGTAGCCCTTAATGAACCTCCTGTAGAAATTTGAAAAGCCGAGGAACTGTTGCAGCTTCCTACGGCTTGTGGGTTGGGGCCAATCTCTCACCGCCGCAACCTTGGCCGGATCAGGGGCGACGGAGTTGGAGGAGATGATGAACCCCAGGAAGGACAAAGAAGTGCGGTGGAACTCACACTTCTCACCCTTCACAAACAGCCGGTTCTCCAACAACCGCTGCAGGACCTGACGTACATGCTGGACATGGGTCTCAGGATCCGGGGAAAAGATGGGTATATCATCCAGATATACAAAGACAAATCGGTGGAGGAAGTCCAGCAAGACGTCGTTTACCAAAGCTTGGAACGTCGCGGGGGCGTTAGTGAGGCCGAACGGCATGACCAGGTACTCAAAGTGACCTAATGGGGTGTTAAATGCCGTCTTCCACTCGTCTCCTTTACGGATCCGAACCAGGTGATACGCATTCCTAAGATCTAATTTGGTGAAAATTTGGGCTCCATGCAGGGGCGTGAACACTGAATCCAACAGGGGCAACGGGTATCGATTGCGAACCGTAATCTCGTTCAGCCCACTGTAATCAATGCATGGACGGAGTCCACAGTCTTTCTTGCCCACAAAAAAGAAACCAGCACCCATCGGGGAGGTGGAGTTCCGGATCAGCCCGGCAGCTAACGAGTCCCGGATGTAGGTCTCCATTGATTCGCGTTCAGGATGTGAGAGGTTGTACAGCCTGCTGGATGGGTACTCAACGCCCGGGATCAAATTAATGGCACAATCGTACGGACGGTGCGGGGGAAGGGTGAGCGCCAGATCATTGCTGAAAACGTCAGCAAGATTGTGGTACTCGATCGGCACCGCCGTCAGATTGGGGGGGACTTTAACCTCCTCATTAACAGCCAAACCGGGGGGAACCGAGGATCCTAAACACTCCCGGTGGCAGGTTTCGCCCCACTGAGCCACAACCCCAGACGGCCAATCAATCCGGGGATTGTGTTTAATCATCCATGGGAAGCCCAAAATCACGCGGGAGGTAGAAGGAGTCATAAAACTCAATCTCCTCCCGATGATTCCCAGACACTACCAACGTTACTGGCAGTGTCTTGTGTGTGATTAAAGGGAGAAGGGTGCCATCTAGTGCCCTTACCTTCAATGGTGAAGGGAGCGCCACTAGAGGGAGCCCTACCTCCCTTGCCCATCTGCTGTCTAGCAGATTCCCTTCTGACCCCGTGTCCACCAGTGCTGGGGCCTGGTCTAAAGGGTTAGATCCCCACTCAGGATCGTAACTGGGAGACGTGCAGATATGCGTGTATGTCCCACGTGAATGTTATGACCCACCCTTAGCCCAGTCTCTAAAGGCGAGTGTTGTCGTTTTGGCCGTTTGGGGCAGTTTTTCTGTATATGTTCTTTTGAGCTGCAGAGAAAACACTCCCCGCGGGCCAGCCTCCTCATTCTGTCATCTGATCTCCTTTTGGCCCTGCTCGTCTACCTAACAACGTCAGCAGGGGGAGCTGTTGCCACACGGAGTGCTGAGGCTGTGGAGCATGGGGAGGGCGGAACCTTTTCGGACCCGGAAGGGAGAGGGACGGCGCATGCCCGGCCACGTCCTTCGTCTCACTCCCGACGGCGTTGTTCTAACCGATTGTCTAATCGTATGACTAGATCAATAAGCCCGTCCAAATCCCGCGGCTCGTCCTTAGGCACCAGATGCTCCTTTAGGACCAGAGACAGTCCGTTTACAAAGGCGGCGCCGAGTGCAACGTTATTCCAGCCGGACCTCGCAGCCGCGATGCGGAAGTCGACTGCATACTCGGCTGCACTCCGACGCCCCTGTCTCAGAGACAGCAGCACCGTTGAAGCGGTGTCGCCTCTATGTGGGTGATCGAACACCAGTCTGAACTCCCTCACAAACTCAGTATACACCATTAGGAGCCGTGCATTCTGCTCCCAAAGCGTCGTAGCCCAGGCGCGTGCCTCACCTCGAAGCAAATTAATTACATAAGCCACCCGACTGGAGTCTGACACATACATCACGGGACGCTGTGCAAAGACGAGCGAACACGGCATTAAGAAGTCTGCGTACGGTTCCGGGGGACTTATGTATGCTTCAGGGGATGATGGGGGGGTTCGTTGAACGACCAGTGGAATGTCTATATTCGGCACCAGGACAGCAGGAGGAGGAGCTGCAGCCGCGCCCTGTGCGCGCACTTCCACCTCTGTGGTGAAAGCCTCCATCCTGCGATTGAGTATATTGCTCTGCTTGGTCACTACGTCCATCCAAGCAGTGAAGGCGGTTAAGATGCGCTGCAACTCGCCTAACACGCCTCCTGCTGGCGCCTGTGCACCCTGCTCTTCCATTGGCTGTTCAACAGATGGTTGACGCCCCTCGGAATCCATGATGTTGGCCGAGATATCCTGTTGGGAAAGTGTAATGACACGGACCCACAACAAGGGGCGTAAATGAACGGACAATAGATGAGCCAAAATACAACACTTTACTGTTGTGAAATGTGCACAACGAGAATACAGACAAACACAGAATTTGGGTTACAATCAAAAAATACAAGGTGACGTGTGGGCAGGCTTGAGGATAGAAGACGTCCATCCAGAGAGGAGCCGGCACCCACACGATTTCCACCGCCGCCGAACCCCGAGAATACTGGAGCCGCCAAGTCCCGAGTCCCCAGGTGATCACCGTCTCCGGCTGTCGGATCTGGTACTGCTGGCAGGAAGCAGAAACAATCAAGGGTGGGTGTGAGCACACACCCAGCAAACAGTCAGCAAAACAGTCTGTAGTTTCACACGGAGGGAAAACCTCCACCTCCAATCCAGAAACTCGGCACATGCAGTATTTTTGAGTACTTAACACAGTTTGGCGTGGGGAGTGAAGACCTCAGCCCTCCACGTACCACAAACCCAGCCTTCAGCTGCAAGCACTCACAGGAACGACTGCAAAAGTACAGAAGCAAAAACTGTATAACTCGTAAACGGCTGAGCTGATTACCTTCTTGGCTTGAAGATATCTCGGCAGGGAGGTGGAGTTGCTGTCTGGCTTTTATGATGATGTGGTGATGAGAGACAGCTGTCACTCCCGGCTGCTCCCGTGAGGCAGCTGCGCCCTCTCGTGCCTGAAGCCCGCACTTCAGGCAGGGCGCCCTCTGGTGGTGGGCCAGCAGTACCTCCTCTTCAGTGGCCCACACAACAAATGCCCTGTCACACATAAAACTCATGAAGGTGCCCGTGAGCACAGTACTTAATTCCAAAGTTTGCACCTGATGTATAGCTGAGTGCTGCAAATATGAGTCATCATTGTAAAGCATGTTCAACATCTGCATCAGATGTAAATGTGCCACAGAAATGCAGCCCATTTACCATTTAAAATGATTAAGCACAATGAGAAAGAAAGAAATAAGTTGTCAAAATGTCAGATACGCCCAAAGTGAGATCTGAGTGCACAAAATTCCTCTCGATGACTTACAACGTTGAAACATATACAGCCATTGTGACAAGTACAGAAGAAGAATTATGACAGGAGCATCTCCAATTCAGATTGTACTTGTTGTAAATCTAGTTTGAGATATACACAATTAAAATATGAAATTTGACTTATCTATAGGTCTATGGCAGTGTTTCTCAATCCTGGTGCTTAGGGCCCAAAGTGCTGCACATTTACAGTTTGTCCCTGAACTAATCAGAGTAGATCAGATGAGTCAGGGTCCAAAGGGCCAGGATTGGGAAACACTGGTCTGTAGGTTTCCAAGCTCCCTCAACAGCAGTGGAAGATGGTCATCCTTGCACAGGGAAAGGATGCTACAGGTGTCCACCCGCATGAGGCACCTCAGGTTTGGACCTGGTTGCTGCTGTGCAGTGGACAGCCCATCAGCACTGCACCACTCACCACTTTCCAAAAGGCAAGAACCTTGGTGCGCTCCTGAAGAAGCTCCAAATGGCTTTCCCCGTCCCGTTCATAGCATGTGTCCTATTCTCTGAAGGAAGGCAAGTACAGTATTACACCTACAGAGTGTGGAAATAAGAATTCTACTTTTTTTGGCATTGATGTTTTATGGCAGCTGAAGTGTTCATACCACAACCACCCCTCATCCTATAAAGGTTTACATATCTCTGGGATGGAGGACCATCTATAGGTCATGGATGCAGTATAACCCCATGTCCACTAGACAAACACACACAACATACAGGAAATACAATGTGACATTGCCCGCCTGCCTGTGGCAGATAGATTATTGCTTTTGAAAGGTGTGGGTGGAGCAGCTGTCTGCCTGGGTGGTTGCCATCCAGGATCCAAGGTGGTTCCGTAGTGCAGTGGAATGGGGAGAGGTGTGGCACCAATGCATGCTCCCAGACTTGGACTGACATAAATGCATATGTTATGATCATTATATAGTAATATACACAGATTAGATCTGGAATTGGACATAATTGATCTCAACTTCAATTTTTGGTCACTTTTAAAATGAATTGTGTTTTTCAAATCTTCTTAAATCTCACTGGCTCATTGTTACTCATCATCAGGTCCTGGCGTCAAGCCCAGTGATGCCCCATTATCCACATACATCTGGAGGTGCAACAGGAAGGGCATCTGGAGTTAAATTTGTGCCAAATCTACACGTGGGTCCGAAGCAAATCCAAATAATCCAAATGAATTGCAGATTCCAGTATGTAGGAATAAATGAGAAAACATCAAACACATGGACGGTCAAGATATTGGAACACAACCTGTCTGTGAAAGCTTTTCACAAAGCATTTATTCAGTTATTGGTTTTTCTAAATTCCTTCCACATAAAAACTATCCCCACATCTGATTCAAAGTCACACTTTCTGTAACTGAATGCTTTAAATTGTTCACGTATCTTGTATGACGGCAGTGATAGTATGAACCTGGCGTGATGTCTGTGGAGATTCTGGCATGTTTCTGTGGCTTGGTGACTAAAACACGTATTGCTTAAAATGGATGGCTCCTGGCAGGCTGACAGTGCTGTTCACTGAGGCAAAGTGCCAGTAAATTGTTTGTCTTCTGCAGTGCTGCTCTATAATTCTTCTGGGAAACAACAATATTGTGTTTGCCAAAGAGAATAATGATAGATGGGACAAAATCTAACTAGAGGATTTTGGGATGCACTCTGACCACCGAGCATAATGTGAATACATCCGTGTGAGGAGGAACAACACTTGTTATTTCTGTGCTTTTGTCCAAATTTATTCCATTTCATACAATATAATATATTCACTTGAAATCGCTGGGATTGTGATGATGCACTTTGCAAGTAATCATGGTTGTTGCCGCATTTGTTACATGTGCAGTCACACCCGTGTAGGTTTGCATCAATGGAGAACTGACTCTATATACTGTATACACATGCACTATACATGCACTACCTGCAAAATCTACCTGCTGCACATACATGATTGTACATGCTGGATGTAGTAATGCATGCTACTCTGCGCTAATGCCTCCAATTCTGAGGTGTAAATGTACAACCTGCCTGTTCAAGTGTCCTGTTGGCCCTACAATAAGAGCACCTCCCCATCTGTTCTCTCCCTGGAGTGCAGAGACAATACATTCCCACCACCAGACCTTCCCATTTGCAGGAGCAGAGGTTTGCTAATCATTTCTAAGGTTACAGACGGGGTAAGTGCTTCCGCCGTGTGCTCACAGTTCTCTGATCTGAGCTGATTAGTCTTTATTTGCAGCAAGAGATGGGCTACATTTTGATGTCGAGTCAGATTTAAATGTGCTATCCTTGACTTGGTGCTATTGTCGCCGTTGCTGTAGTTCACAGGTTACAAGCGGCAAAACACAAATGTGGCTGTCGGTGGGCTGTGATTTGTTGCAAGCCCGGCCTTGCCAACTGTGAAGCACTGAAGTGTGACCACAGAGATACCTAACATCTCCAGCTGCCTGAGGGCCAGACAGTCAATTACACAATACTGCCGACCCTGTGCAAAGACATGCGCTCAATAAAGGACCAAAGGCAAAAAGGGAACACATCACAGAAGTGTTTATTCCAATGATCATACAAGCACATGTTCATATTAACTGCACATGGGCGGAGCAACAATTCGGAAAGACCAAAGAGGGTGAGCTGGGGGAGATTTCAGCCATGCCAATAATAATAATAATAATAATAATCATCTACCATATCTCACAGGATGTCGTGATTCAACATCACGAAATATACATTAATCTATTGGTTCGTGATATTGCTACGAAAAGTGCAAAATTTTCGTAATGGGAGCACGGATTTATTCTAATACATTCCGCGACGGCTACACGAAATTAAAAGTGATGCCGGGGAGGGGTCTGGGGGGGCTATGGTTAGGTTATGGTTAAGGTTAGGGGAGGAGTAGGGTTAATAATAGTAAGATAACAAAACAAACAAACCCCGTCACGAAAATTTGACTTATTTCATGACGTGAGCACGAAAACACCTCGTGAGACTGGGTTGTAATAATGCAGTATGTTTCATAAAGATTATTATATAAACGGTGGAGTGGATCCTTGTCATTTGATTGGTGCTTTGTATGTCACGTGACATGGATTATTCATTCCATTTACCATGCAATTTGGTTCCATACATTTTGTACCATTGCACGCTGCAAACCCTGCCCACGCACACTCATGGGGGCGGCGTTTAGCTAAACATGGCGGGGCTTGTTTTGGTGACGGACAACAATGTGAATGAGCTAATTGACAATGCTAATTCTTGTAACACACACACACACACACAAACCCACTACACCATAAGCTGTCTGCAGGCATGAAGAGCTGTTAAGAGGATGAAGTTAGAATGAAAAGTTGGACACATTTCTGATGTGATTTTTCACTGAAGTACACAAAGTCTTTTTTTCTTTCTTTCTTTTTGGAAGTACACAAAGTCGGTGCACGACACCATGGACTACATGTCAGAATTATTTTTGGACTCCTATTTAAAGTTTGTGTTGGATTGCTGATGTCAAAGCAGCAGTGATGCACCAAAATGTAAGTCCCTTTTCTGTTGTTTACAAATTAATATAATATCAAATGACAAGAATCTATTTTATCCGTTATATAAAACAAATAATGAATGTTTTTACATTCTTTCAATGGAACGAATATTTCATGAGGTGAAAGCTGCAATGTCCCATTCAATGAAGCGAAGCCATTGAACTGAAACATTCATGATTTGTATATTAGTGTACCTTCTGACAAATGCAGGGAGGAGAATGATGGGTAATCAAAGGACGCACTTTTTGATGTGCAGTCATGCGTCCCTGCCAGTCCTCAAGGGCACGTTGCCTTTGCTGCATGTTAAAAACACTGGTCAGGTGACAGGTTTAAAGTCCAACAAAACACCATAGAGCAGATGTTTGCGTCAAATACAGAGAAATACAAATGATTTCAGCGCACAGGACTAACCCTAATTGTTTTATTTTGCAATGCATGTGAGCCGAGCCTAGCCTAGCATCAACTAGCATATCAGAGAGATATTTTACTATGCTAGGCTGGGCTAATGGTGCATTGTGGTTTTACTTGGAGGTCACGTTTCCAGTTACGCCACCGAGGAATGCCTGCTGAAGTCAGAATTTCAACTTGTCAGCTCGTTCGAACCTCACATTCCCCACAATCCAGGATGTCTGCTCTGTGCATCAGTAGTAGCAAAAGCTGTAATTTTTACTGGTTTTAGCACGCCTGTCTTTTTGTTTCTCATTTAAATAATCGTACACACTGTACTGTCCTGTTGTTATCTGTGAACATGTTGCTACTGTAGTTTTATACGTGAAACTGCGTAATGTGTTCTTTATTGTGCTGCTAATATTGGCTAACCTGGTAGATATCGCTAACAACATTACGCTGCGATACAATCCGAGAAATAACTTTAATTAAATTACTAATGTAATTTCTGCGCCATCGGACCTCTTCCATGACGTATCCTTGGTGGCAGTACTCCGAATTGCAGTGCTGTGTGGAAACTGGAACACAGGTAACGTGGATATATATGTATATATCTTACAAGAGAACATTTTGGCTTGGTTTGACCTTAACGTTTTATGAAAACCATGTGTGGGAAACTCCGAGAGGGTCCTTGTTCAAAGAAAGCTCCTTCTCTTTTGTGAAACACTTTATCGTGTGGATGCAGATGTGCTTTTTGTTGGAACCTTGCACCTCATCCATTACACAGGGCCTGCCAGAGAGATAGCAGCGAGTGAATCCATACAAAAGGATCCTGACAGAGCCCGCTGCTTGAGTGAACTTTCTGTGAACTAGGCTCAAGAGTGGGTTCTATGCATCAAAAAAAATAAGTAATTTCTCCTTGCTGCTCTGGCCTGTGTTCCATACAGATTGCTACTATCAACACGTTCAGCGTCCTCATGGATCAATCTGTCAGTCTGATATTCATTTGAGCACTGTATCTGTCTCAGCACATTTAACCAACCTGTGACTGAGAGTCAGATAGGAACCTTCTGGTCATCTTGTTCAGTGTGATTTTAGGCCAGTTTCAAGATATATATTTATAAAATATAAACATGCGCTGTTTATTGATTTTAAATTCAAGCAGACTGGCAGCCCCTAACAGGACTAAGTGGGTTCAGCAAGTGAATCAATGAATATGAACTGCTGCTAAAACCATTTGTAGCTCAACACGTGCAGCGGTTACCATGGTATCAAAGGCTAACATGCCTTAAAGTGGGCTTTGGTAATTAATTATTGCATGTTTTTGTGGCAGGGTGGTGGCTTTAATAACAGGTGTCTTGGGTGCAGGTAATAAAAACCATGACTGAAGAATAGCCTCACTATCAGTGTAACTTGTGTTATCAGCTATCAATACCTGCTACCTAGCTGTCATGGTGCTAACATACAAATTAAATCATACTAAAAATTTTACTCACCAAAAATATTGAAGCACTGAATTTATAGATGGTCTGATAGTACAATAACCCTAGAGCAAGCCGTATTATATTTGCATTAACATGTTCAGAAAGGAGCTACCAGTCTGTTAGTGCGTGGCTGCTAGCTGTCAGTCAAATCTACATGTCCGTAAATATACACACCTTTATGCGATGTAACCCCCCCAACTTTCCCATACAGTTGTTATTTGAAGGGAAAGTAGTGACAGAGACCAAAAATCCCTTTTTTGGACACAGATTAATGCAGGTTTATGGGGATTGATTCGCTTTTGGAGCCAGCTTCAAGTGGCCATTCCAGGAATTGCAGGTTTTGGCACTGCCAGAATGGCGTAATTTGTCAACATAGGGTGTTACTGTTTGGTGTAAATCGACTAAGAGTGGTGCAGTTTCATAACAGAATTTTATTTACTGTATAGCTATCTGGGTCATATTATTTGCCTTTTCAGCAGAGATATATGTTCTGTCTGCTTTTCAGCAAGCTAATAGCAGGAAGTGTCATTGATTGGTCCACCCCGCCTCCCCTGCCCATATTGTTACATGCGACGTCCACATAATTTAAGCACCATACTTGCGCTCCTACGGTGCATCCAGAAAGTATTCACAGCGCTTCACTTTTTCCACATTTTGTTATGCTACAGCCTTATTCCAAAATGGAGTAATTTTTTTTTCTTCAAAGTTTTACTCACAACACCCCATAATGACAACATGAAATGTATTTTTTTTTAATGCAGCCTCAAGTAATTGAGGCTGCATATGACTGTGACTTCATAAGGTCTTTCCAGGCATCTTTTGATCTCACAGACTGAGGACCTTGAGACATTGTTGCTGCTCAGATACAGCACCCTACTGAGCTGCTTTGGGTTCTGGATTGCAACCACCCAGTGCAGACAACCAGTCCATGCTCACCTGTTGAATCAAACCAGCTGTCTGCTGCAGCCAGGTGAAATGTGGGTGTATCACTTTCATTCAGCGGGAACATTGGCTATGACACTTTGGCCATCTGGCACATTTCTCTGTGCATGATCCAGCATGCAGGTGTCTCAGTGCTGAGGACCCCAGTGACTGAAGAAGGTCAAGGCAACACCCACCTTTCACCTAACTACAGCAGATAGATTTTTATTTTCAAGAAGTGGCAATGGACTGGTTCTCTACTTGGTTGGTTTCTTTTTAGGACTCTTGCAATTCCATAGTTGGTGGCTTTAGCAACTCACCCACACTCCTAGACCCGACCAACCTAGTTGAAAGAAAAACGGGTGGTGAGCATGAAATAGTTCATAATCCCAAAGCCAATTTTGACCTAATTGGTACCACTTAAGGCGACTAATCAACACTTACAATCCAGATTCAGTATACCGTGGCCTACACAAAAATGTATGCTGGCTGTCCCCGTGCTGAGTGTTTCATTGCACAGTGTGGAGGATATAGTAGTGTTCAGAATAATAGTAGTGCTATGTGACTAAAGAGATTAATCCAGGTTTTGAGTATATTTCTTATTGTTACATGGGAAACATGGTACCAGTAGATTCTCACAAATCCAACAAGACCAAACATTTATGATATGCACACTCTTAAGGCTATGAAATTGGGCTATTAGTAAAAAAAAGTAGAAAAGGGGGTGTTCACAATAACAGTAGCATCTGCTGTTGACGCTACAAACTCAAAACTATTATGTTCAAACTGCTGTTGCTTTGTTTCTTGAGTCATTATTTGTCATTCATTGCCGTTTGTGTTGAAAATATGTGGGAGAAAAGCACAGTGAGACCTGAAAGTTGGTTGGAAACTTAAATTTTCAGTTCAGCAGCTGTGTTGCAATAGTACTAAACATGAGGATGATTGTTTCTGAGCAACACAGGTACGCAAATAAATGTGGGGAATCGTGCTAAAATATGTTGTTTTTACTTGAGTACAATTTGATCTCCAAGAAACTGAAATGTTGAGAAAACCACAAGATATTCCCCCCCTCCTGTTCAGAAATAGCACAGAGACTCTGGTGTTATTGACATAGACCTTGGGTTCTTTTATGAAAAGTCAGTGAACACAATTTAATTTCTGTCAGCAGTCAGGGTCCACAGCCACAATGGATTTCTTTTATGTCCTAGCTCCAGATTCACTCTAAGCATCCGTGTGAGGTGGAAACACACTTTCGTTCCTGCGTGCAATGGCTGTGCCCTTAAGGTGCATTTCATCCACATAGAAAATGAAGTTATATCTGAACTTCGACCAACAGCCTCGCTTGCCCAGGGGAAAGCAATGTAAGGAGCTCGCCTTAGTACGACCAGGCAGCACAGACTGCATGCAGCTGCACCAGTCCATCAATCTTCCAACCTGAAAGAACCCATAATGACTACATGCATAACATGACCACATTTTTTACATGATATGTGTTGTTCCACTGTGATAGGATATGAAATGCACAGTTTGTTTGTATAAAACCATAAAATATGCTCCATTTTATATTTGCAATAGAATATGTTTTGTTACTTGGGTCATACTGTGCATATTGCCAGCAAGCTGCAGTACATGAACCAGTGCTTCAACAAAAGGCAGTCGTGCAAGTGAGTCAGGTAATCAACTCAAGACCTATATTTCAAACTGTACAATATACCACAGAAGCACCCTCACAATCTGGCTGCCTGAGATGTGAAAACTCTACATTCACTTTTATTGCAGCTGCATCACTCACTGCATCTCCACCACTGCCAGTCGCTAGTGTAACGGCTGTACTATGTGGTCTACGTTGTTTCTGTTGTGACTCCTCCCACTCACTCCCCTCGGGATGTGTACGTACGATGTCCAGCATGGGAGGCGGACACTCTGACCTGTCGGCTAAAGATCTAAGTGGCCAGAGTATCCTTTAGCTGTCGGGGGGAGTGAGGCCTATTGACTACTATATAACACCTGAATAGATCCGTGTCATTTGATTGGTTGGTTGTATGTCACGTGATAGATTATTCATACATTTGCCATTGTGTTCCACTTACCATGCAACGGTGTTATTTAGTGTGCAATTTAGGTACTATACTATTCATGCTATTGCATGCTGTGACCATCCAGCGCGCACACACTTGTAGTGACAGTGCTTAGCTTAAAAGCAAACATGGTGGGAGCTGCTCATTCTTCTAACACAATAAACAAATCCCGTACACCATAAGCCATCTGGAGGCATTTGCAGTATTTGCTGGGACGTCTCTAGGTGAAGTGGAACCCCTGTTGGATGAAGAGCTCAACACATTTCTGTTGTGATTTTTCGCTGGACTGAGTAAAGCAGATGGCAGTCTATACGATGCACGGCATCAGCTATGGACTACATCGTCAGGATTGTTTTTGAACTGACTATTTGTGGAAGTTGCCTGAGAACAGTTTTGGATTGAAATGCTATATAAAATTCATGTTGGAGTGTTTGGAACCTCTTGACATCAAAGGACCAGTGACACACACACCAAAGTGGAAGTCCCTTTTCTCTTGTTTATAAATTAATAAAATATCAATTTTTTAGGCGTTATATAAAAACAAATGAATGTTTTTTTTATTTGTTGAATGAAAATCTCCTTTCGGTGAAAGATGGAACATTCCATCTTTCACCTCATGAAATATTCGTAGCATTGTACTCAAACATTCATCATTTGCATACAATTGCACAGCGACTCCTGCTGGCCTCCGTTACGAGTTAACCTGTGCACGTAATGCATGTGGGGGGTATTCTGTTCCATTCTGTATGTACATGTGTGTGTGTAAACACAAATTTGAGTTGCATGAAAGTTCTTGTTAGAATAATCAAGGGTCAGCCAAGGACAAGTTGGTTTGACTTTGAGAAAAAGAGGGTATTTTTTATGCCTATTTCAAGGAATTGGCTAAAGATACACCTATGGTTACTACTAACATGAGTATGAAGTCATACATAATCGTTCTATTGGTCATATGACCTTAGATCAAACTAAAAGGTCATCATTGTTTATGTCAAACAGTTTGAATCCATATGGATTAGATATATTGGGACGGTTTTGTTTAAGTCAAGGAAAAAGTGGGTCCATTTTGGGCAGAACTGATCAAGTGTCAATGCTGCACAGAACCATATATGATGGCATGACGCAATCAATAGAATTAATTTCTACAAATTTGTATCAAACAGTGGGGGGCAAAGCTAACCTAAAAGTTAGCTTTGATAACTGCTAACTGAAAAGTAAAGTCTGACACCACTGAAGTGATAAACTGCAAAAAACATTTTCTGAAGCGAATGATAAACACTAACCGCGAGCCTTTATTATCTGAATTTAGTTTTGGCGGAGGCTATGTTTTCACCCCTGTTTGTTTGTGAACAGCCTGGAGCTCACAATTTTTCACATAACATTATTACATTTTTTCACTTAAGATAAGGTCATATGTCAAAAGGTCAAAGTCAGGAAAAATCCCTATCTTTAAAATTGAACAAATTAAAAAAAAAAAATCATAACTGATCCAGATTACAGATTTTGTGGCCATTTAAATTTAATATTGAAAAGCCCACTTAGTGTACATTTTGCATTATATCTCAATCAAAAGTGCCTCAGTCACTCATTTGTGACAATGAGGTGCAAAACTGGCACTCTCAATGAATAGACTAAATTTGATCCGTATCTGATCCATATTGCGTGACTTTAACATTAAAAAGCCTTTTTGATCTATATTTTGTGTTATATTTTAGCTTATGAAAAGCCACTTCTAACAGGACTTTGCCATTGAAAAATTTTTCAAAAGGTAAAAATTTATGGAGTTGGAAACTAGTGTTGGCAGAGGTTTATGATCTATGAGCACGGTGCTTTAGTTTTTATTTATTTTAGCTTCAAAACCCTGAAAAATGGACCTAACAAGCTGAAATTAATACATTATACTGCATAAGCATGGAATTTCACAAAAAGGTTCACAAATAATTAAATGAACAAATGAAATTAAACAATTTCCCTTCAATATACAATTTATTTAAAGCATTTAGTAAATAAGAAATATTAATAAATAATACATTTTAACACTCTAAATAATGGATTTACTCTGGCGTGAGCGCTTGAGGTGATGCTTGTTGCCTTCACACAATGTGTTAATTTTGCTTTTTGGATTCATGCATGAACTTAAACAGGAAGAAACATATGATTTTAAGGTTTAGAAACATTTTTGACTGTTAAAATTTATTTAAAAAAAATTCTAGCTGACTTAAAGTTAGCTAAACTAAATTTAGTGTAAGCTAATTGATCTGCGAATGGTTTTCAAAGGTAGCTGAAAAGCTAATCTGCTAATGAAGAAGTTTATCAAGGTCTGTGACAGGAAATGGCTGGACACAAATGTTCAGCTCAGACACAGATAGGGTTCATCCAAAAGGATTTACTGAAAGTCTTGACAGAGTTTGGTACACAAAAAGGCAGTCAAAAACCGCAACAAGAACATTAGGCATAGGCGAGGTCCAAAAAAACAGGCAGGCAGTTCAAAATACGAGGTCTGTCCGTAAAGTATCGTACCTTTTTATTTTTTTCAAAAACTATATGGATTTCATTCATATGTTTTTACGTCAGACATGCTTGAACCCTCGTGCGCATGCGTGAGTTTTTCCACGCCTGTCGGTGACGTCATTCGCCTGTGAGCACGCCTTGTGGAAGGAGTGGTCCCGCCCCCTCGTCGGATTTTCATTGTCTGGAAATGGCGGAATGAAAAGGACTTTTTTCCATCAGAATTTTTTCAGAAGCTGTTAGAGACTGGCACCTGGAAACCATTCGAAAAATTTATCTGGCTTTCAGTGAAAATTTTACGGGCTTCACAGAGAATAAGGACTTTAACTACAGGTTTAAGGACCCCTTTAAAGGACGGTCGGTGCACCGCGCTGCGAGCTGCGACGATGCAGCACAAACCACTGGATCATTTCTAAGCTGATGGCTCTGTGGATACGAGACCGTCGTGTGCTCTTTCTCTGGTTATCACAAGAGCTGGACATCAGCCATTTTCCGGCAGATTTCACTTTTAACAAGAGATTTTGTCATGGAAAGCCGCGCGGAGGCTTCGCGCGTCACGACCGATTCGCTGATGAAGCGAGACAAAGGAACACCTCCGTTTCGGAGTGTTATAGGACAAGTTGGGACATGTCTATCTCGGCTTTCAGTGCTTACCAGTCGAGTGAGTATAAAACAACTTGTGGAGAGCTGGACATGTCCCAACTGGTCCTTAAACCTGTAGTTAAAGTCCTTATTCTCTGTGAAGCCCGTAAAATTTTCACTGAAAGCCAGATAAATTTTTCGAATGGTTTCCAGGTGCCAGTCTCTAACAGCTTCTGAAAAAATTCTGATGGAAAAAAAGTCCTTTTCATTCCGCCATTTCCAGACAATGAAAATCCGACGAGGGGGCGGGACCACTCCTTCCACAAGGCGTGCTCACAGGCGAATGACGTCACTGACAGGCGTGGAAAAACTCACGCATGCGCACGAGGGTTCAAGCATGTCTGACGTAAAAACATATGAATGAAATCCATATAGTTTTTGAAAAAAATAAAAAGGTACGATACTTTACGGACAGACCTCGTACAAAGCAAGGCAAACAAGACAAAACTCTGAAGAAGGGCTGCAAGGGAAGGCAAAAAGCACAAGGAGCTAGTGAGTGAAAAAGTGAGAGAAGCTTAAATACAGAGTGAAATGAGCAGGTGATGAGAAGCACGTGTGAAGGAAAGATCCAGAGCAGGGTGTGGAAAGCAGAAGGGAAACGCCCACCACCAACCACCCAAGTGACAGACAAGAGAAAGCAGTTAAAGAAAAACCAAGCAGAAAGCTCACAGAGGAAAAATACACACATTACTTGGTTGGTAACTTTGTCAACCCTGACAAAGTTAACTTTGTCAGGGTTGGGACATCAAAAAGTCCCAACCCTGACAAAGTTAACTTCACTAATTAGCTGTTTGCTGATTAGTCGACCTGTGCCCACCACTGGTTAAACATGTACGATGTATCCGGAAAGTATTCACAGTGCGTCACTTTTTTTCACATTTTGTTATATTACAGCTTTATTCCAAAATGGAGTAAATTCATTTTTTCCCTTCAAAATTCTGTTAACAACACCCATAATGACAATATGAAAAAAGTTTTTCTTGAAATTTTTGCAAATTTATGAAAAATAAAAAACTCCCCTAAGAAATCACATGTACATAAGTATTCACACATTTGCTCAATACTTTGTTGATGCACCTTTGACAGCAATTACAGCCTCAGGTCTTCTTGAATATGATGCCACAAGTTTGGTGCACCTATCTTTGGGCAGTTTTGTCCATTCCTCTTTGCAGCACCTCTCAAGCTCCATCAGGATGGATCTGAAGTACTGGCACACAGCCATTTTCAGAGATGTTTAATCAGATTCAGGTCTGGGCTCTGGCTGGGCCACTGAAGGACATTCACAGAGTTGTCCTGAAGCCACTCTTTTGATATCTTGGCTGTGTGCTTTGGGTCATTGCCCTGCTGAAAGATGAACCATCTCCCCAGTCTGAGGTCAAGAGCGCTCTGGAGCAGGTTTTCATCCAGGATGTCTCTGTACACTGCTGCATTCATCTTTCCCTCAATCCTGACTAGTCTCCCAGTTCCTACTGCTGAAAAACATCCCTACAGTGAAGCATGGTGGTGGCAGCATCATGCTGTAGGGATGCTGCCATGTGCCTTTTACTAAGGAGTGACTTTCGTCTGGCCACTCTACCATACAGGCCCGATTGGTGGATTTCTACAGAGATGGTTGTCCTTCTGGAAGGTTCTCCTCTCTCCACAGAGGAATGCTGGAGGTCTGACAGAGTGGCCATTGGGTTCTTGGTCACCTTCCTGTCGCAGGCCCTTCTTCCCCGATCACTCAGTTTAGACGGTCAGCCAGCTCTAGGAAGAGTCCTGGTGGATCTGAACTTCTTCTTTTTACAGACGATGGAGGCCACTGTGCTCATTGGGACCTTCAAAGCAGCAGAAATGTTTCTGTACCCTTCACCAGATTTGTGCCTCGAGACAATCCTTGTCCACAGACAATTCCTTTGACTTCATGCTTGGTTTGTGCTCTGACGTGCACTGTCAACTGTGGGACCTTATATGTAGACAGGTGTGTGTCTTTCCAAATCATGTCCATTCAACTGAATTTACCCCAGGTGGACTCCAATTAAGTTGTAGAAACATCTCAAGGATGATCAGTGGAAACAGGATGCACCTGAGCTCAATTTTAAGCTTCATGGTAAAGGCTGTGAGTACTTAAGTACATGTGATTTCTTAGTGTTTTTTTATTTTTAATAAATTGGCAAAAACCTAAAAAAAAAAACTTTTCACATTGTCATTATGGGGTATTCAAATCAAATCAATTTTATTTATATAGCGCCAAATCACAACAAACAGTTGCCCCAAGGCGCTTTATATTGTAAGGCAAGGCCATACAATAATTACGGAAAAACCCCAACAGTCAAAACGACCCCCTGTGAGCAAGCACTTGGCGACAGTGGGAAGGAAAAATTCCCTTTTAACAGGAAGAAACCTCCAGCAGAACCAGGCTCAGGGAGGGGCAGTCTTCTGCTGGGACTGGTTGGGGCTGAGGGAGAGAAACAGGAAAAAGACATGCTGTGGAGGGGAGCAGAGATCAATCACTAATGATTAAATGCAGAGTGGTGCATACAGAGCAAAAAGAGAAAGAAACACTCGGTGCATGGGAACCCCCCCCAGCAGTCTAAATCTATAGCAGCATAACTAAGGGATGGTTCAGGGTCACCTGATCCAGCCCTAACTGTAAGCTTTAGCAAAAAGGAAAGTTTTAAGCCTAATCTTAAAAGTAGAGAGGGTGTCTGTCTCCCTGATCCGAATTGGGAACTGGTTCCAGAGGAGAGGAGCCTGAAAGCTGAAGGCTCTAGGAACTACAAGTAAGCCTGCAGTCTGAGAGCGAAGCGCTCTATTGGGGTGATATGGTACTATGAGGTCCCTAAGATAAGATGGGACCTGATTATTCAAAACCTTATAAGTAAGAAGAAGAATTTTAAATTCTATTCTAGAATTAACAGGAAGCCAATGAAGAGAGGCCAATATGGGTGAGATATGCTCTCTCCTAGTCCCTGTCAGTACTCTAGCTGCAGCATTTTGAATTAACTGAAGGCTTTTCAGGGAACTTTTAGGACAACCTGATAATAATGAATTACAATAGTCCAGCCTAGAGGAAATAAATGCATGAATTAGTTTTTCAGCATCACTCTGAGACAAGACCTTTCTAATTTTAGAGATATTGTGCAAATGCAAAAAAACAGTCCTACATATTTGTTTAATATGCACATTGAATGACATATCCTGATCAAAAATGACTCCAAGATTTCTCACAGTATTACTAGAGGTCAGGGTAATGCCATCCAGAGTAAGGATCTGGTTAGACACCATGTTTCTAAGATTTGTGGGGCCAAGTACAATAACTTAAGTTTTATCTGAGCTTAAAAGCAGGAAATTAGAGGTCGTCCATGTCTTTATGTCTGTAAGACAATCCTGCAGTTTAGCTAATTGGTGTGTGTCCTCTGGCTTCATGGATAGATAAAGCTGAGTATCATCTGCGTAACAATGAAAATTTAAGCAATGCTGTCTAATAATACTGCCTAAGGGAAGCATGTATAAAGTGAATAAAATTGGTCCTAGCACAGAACCTTGTGAAACTCCATAATTAACCTTAGTCTGCGAAGAAGATTCCCCATTTACATGAACAAATTGTAATCTATTAGATAAATATGATTCAAACCACCGCATCGCAGTGCCTTTAATACCTATGGCATGCTCTAATCTCAGGAATAAAATTTTATGGTCAACAGTATCAAAAGCAGCACTGAGGTCTAACAGAACCGAATGTATTGTGAATAACATAAAAAAAACACTGTGGAAAAAGTGAAGCACTGTGAATACTTTCTGGATGCACTGCAAGGTGCAGGTCAGAAAATAAAGAATATGATTTAACACACACCTGAACATAGGTTAGCCTGTTGTGGATGTTCTGGCTTCATTTGTACCACCCAGGTCATCCATGGTATCACCTCTGCATGTCCTTTTTATTCCCGTTAGAATTTTGTGACATTCTGAGACATAGATAGTTTCCTATAAGTCCTCTACAGTGCCACCATTAACAGATACTGTAGACCAAATGCATGGAAAGCTCTCCAACATGAGCCAACTGAGAACCATGAAGAAAATCACCACCACTGTGCTCCTGGTCCTGCTGATGACAGCAATGTGTCATCCTTTATAGAAGAAGGTCTTCAGAAAGCCCTTGAAACCTTTGAGCAAACCTTCTCCCAGCTTGGTCTTCACATCAACCTGAAGAAGACACAGATCATACATGCACCTTTTTTTGGTCATTTTTTAAAATAAATTGTGTTTATTTGACCTTTAAAAGTTGTGGAAAGTCTGCACATATTAAACAGAGATGTCTGGGGTGTTGTTTGCTAGTTTTTGGAAAGTAGCCATGCAGGGGGATTGTGAGTAAAAGGTTGTAACATTGTTCCTAAAACAACAGCAGAAAGTCATGCTGACACCCTGGGTGAAGTTCCTAATGGCATGTAGCACAGCAGTGTATTCACAGCTCTTTTCTTATAGGCTGACTGACAGCACTGTCAGTGTGTGACTGACAGCAAAATAAATGAGCCAGGTTTTTTATTTATTTATTTTTCTGAGAACTGCTGACATTACACTTTTTTAGTGGAGGCCTGCCTTGAAGAATGTGATTTTCTGGTAATGAGACTTGGAGATGTTTCTTCACAGTGAATCCGTGTTCAGTGCAAAACTATATTATTTTGTCTGACTGAGCATATCTTCGCCACACTACACTTTCACAATCTGACCTGCTGCAAACACTCAAACAACTCCTGATATTCAACGTACAAAGGGAAACATATGGAAAAGCTCTCTCTCACACACACACATTTATATATATATATATATATATATATATATATATATATATATATATATATATATATATATATATATATATATATATATATATATATATATATATATATAGGCATGCACATAACTGGTACTCATGGTGCTTGTGCATACTAAAAATAAAAGATGTGCAGCAGAAAACACAAAGGAAGCACTTCATAGGAGGAAAGCAATGATAGATTATAGGAAAAGTGTTTTCCTCTGTCTGCTATGCATCAATGATTTTCAGCACGTGAGCACCATGAGTACCAGTTATGTGCACTCCTGTGTATATACACTCAACAAAAATATAAACGCAACACTTTTGGTTTTGCTCCCATTTTGTATGAGATGAACTCAAAGATCTAAAACTTTTTCCACATACACAATATCACCATTTCCCTCAAATATTGTTCACAAACCAGTCGAAATCTGTGATAGTGAGCACTTCTCCTTTGCTAAGATAATCCATCCCACCTCACAGGTGTGCCATACCAAGATGCTGATTAGACACCATGATTAGTGCACAGGTGTGCCTTAGACTGCCCACAATAAAAGGCCACTCTGAAAGGTGCGGTTTTTTCACACAGCACAATGCCACAGATGTCGCAAGATTTGAGGGAGCGTGCAGTTGGCATGCTGACAGCAGGAATGTCAACCAGAGCTGTTGCTCGTGTATTGAATGTTCATGTCTCTACCATAAGCCGTCTGCAAAGGCGTTTCAGAGAATTTGGCAGTACATCCAACCAGCCTCACAACCGCAGACCACGTGTAACCACACCAGCCCAGGACCTCCACATCCAGCATGTTCACTTCCAAGATCGTCGGAGACCAGCCACTCGGACAGCTGCTGAAACAATCGGTTTGCATAACCAAAGAATTTCTGCACAGACTGTCAGAAATCGTCTCAGGAAAGCTCATCTGCATGCTCGTCGTCCTCATCGGGGTCTCGACCTGACTCCAGTTCGTCGTTGCAACTTCGCACAGCCATTGAAGAGGAGTGGACCAACATTCCACAGGCCACAATTGACAACCTGATCAACTCTATGCGAAGGAGATGTGTTGCACTGCATGAGGCAAATGGTGGTCACACCAGAAACTGACTGGTATCCCCCCCCCCCCCCCCCCAATAAAACAAAACTGCACCTTTCAGAGTGGCCTTTTATTGTGGACAGTCTAAGGCACACCTGTGCACTAATCATGGTGTCTAATCAGTATCTTGATATGGCACACCTGTGAGGTGGGATGGATTATCTCAGCAAAGGAGAAGTGCTCACTATCACAGATTTAGACTGGTTTGTGAACAATATTTGAGGGAAATGGTGATATTGTGTATGTGGAAAAAGTTTTAGATCTTTGAGTTCATCTCATACAAAATGGGAGCAAAACCAAAAGTGTTGCGTTTATATTTTTGTTGAGTATATATATATTTACAATACATTTTGCAAAGTAAAATTTACTCTGTTGGGATAACATTTGATCCCATACTTAAATATAAATATAGTTAAATATACTCTATCACAGTGCTAAATCAACTCTATCAGTGTTGAATGAACTCTTATTGGAGTAGAAACACAATTTGACAAGAAGGTAGAGCTGATTTCACTGTATAATAGAGTGTATTTTAGTTTAGACTGGGACAAAATATTATCCCAGCAGAGTAAATTTTTACTCTGCAAAATGATATATATATATATATATATATATATATATATATATATATATATATATATATATATATATATATATATATATATATATATAGTGTGTGTGTGTGTGTGTGTGTGGTTATTTATTAATTAATTATTAAGATCAAATTGTCTTACTTACAATTTGTACATGTTCAATAAAGCCCCTCTATCAATCATTCAATCAGTCATAAACAGTATTAGTATTTACGAGCTTTCGACAAGAGCTGAACTTAGCTTTGAGCTAGCGGAGGTTAGCTTTGAGTTAGCGGAAGTTAGTGTGCACACTGATGTCTACGAAATGTCTTCCTTCCTTCCTTCCAGGTTACAATCAGGTTATCAGGTTACAAAAACAGCCTTTTCAGTTTTCAAAGTGTTTATTTCTCGGTAGCTTTTACATAATATATGACAAAGAAGTTTCATTTACACACAAACAAAACGGTTTGTAGATAGCCTGTCATGTCACCACGCTAACATCCACGATCTGTCTTGTAATTCACGTGAGAGGTGTTATTAGGTTCCAAAAACAGTGTTTTCAGTGTTTATTTCTCGCTAGCCTTTACAGAATATATGAGAAACATGTCATATAAACACATAAAAGAAGCGGTTTTAGAGACCTGCCACTGACGTCACAGTGCCGCTCTACTCTGATTGGCTGTCAGCCCTGCCACTCAAAAAAAAAAAAAAAGGAACAGAATAAACAGATGTGATTTTTTTTAACCTCTTAAAATAGATCAAGGTTTCTTAAAATAAATCAAGGTTAGCCATCTTTGAACTTGTCCAAGGCCATCGGGTAAAAATGACAGCTGTGTTTTTTTGCATACGTGACGACATGAGCCTGTCATTATGAAGACATGCTTGTAATATGTACAAATTCAGAGCCATAAATTAGGATTTTCTGACACCGTGGCACTGTGGAACCTCAATAACAGCACGTTGCAAACCTTTGCTCATTGCAGTCATCCCGTCAGAAATCACACCATCTGCTAGTGGTACGCTGTCTCACACACACACTCACAAGTACGACCATAGGTGTTTTTGTTTTTGTTTTGCAGTTTGAGTCTGAGGTGCCTGTTTATGGAACTCAACAAGACGCGTACATGTTCATGATCAGTTATTTGCTGGTCACCATGTTTGTGTTCTTCTTTCTGAATCTCCTTTCTCTGTCCTCTGTGTCTAAATGCTTAGATTGTGATGTGAGAGAACCACCTAAGAGTTGGTTTCCTCTCTCCGATCGTTTGTCTTAATTAAAATTTAATGAAATGTGGCTCTCTTTACTATTGTGTCTTGCAGCTCATAAATGAAACATTGTTCTTTGCAGCATAGTGTTCACCTCCTGCAACTAACAGTTACCACCAGTGCAGCTGGGCTCACACTGTTAAATACTTCTAGAACCAGTAAGTGCAGATTTCTGAGTTAAAGAACGTGCAGTTTTATTGCTTTGTGAGGATAATTAATTACAATGCATTTTGAGACATACACAGTGCTTCAGGTGTGCATGTGAAAATCAAAAACTCTATATATTTTATGCAGATGTGCCTGTGATTTAATACTTTATATAGTAAACAAACTGCTTTTTTTTCCCCCTTAACGTCCTTCATCTCTGTTGGGACTAAACAAGTGTCACATTTATGAAACTATTTTAAAGAAATATACTACAAACATTCAAACAGGGATTCTAAAATATTCAGGGATGACTAAGAATATATTCCCTGGAATATCTAATAATGAGCCAGTACGTCTTATTCCTAAAAGCTGTTTGAAAGTTTTTATCTTATAGCCTTTTTTCCACAGTTTTCCTTTATAAATCCCAGCAGTTATAGTGCGAGAGGCGGGGCACACCCCGGACAGGATGGCAATCTATCACAGGGCCACATATAGACAGACAATCACAGCCAAACCCTCAGACACACCTACGGTAAGTTTAAAGTTTCAAATTCACATAAACTGCATGTCTTTGGAAGAGAGAGGAAGCTGGAGCACATGGAGGGAACCCACGTGAACACAAGGAGAACATGCAAACTCCACACAAAAAAGGACCTGGTGGGAAGTGATCCCAGGACCTCTTGCTCTGAGGCAGCAGTACTAACCACTGAGGCACTGTGCCACCCAGGATGCATCCAATAAGACCATACTAACACTATCAGAAAAACCTACTGTGGTCCTAAAAGTGGCACTGTGTCAGTACGTGATCGAAAGAAGAAATGATAGTCTCTCCATAGAATGTGCCTTCAGTTGCATTATTCTCAAACAAAAGCATTGTCTTTATTAGAAGAAGAAGACACGCACAGTAAATTTTGCAGATTAAAATATACTCTGTCGGGATAGCATTTGCTCCCAGTCCAAATGGAGTTACTTACATTTTATTATAGAGTGTATTTAACTCCAATAAGAGCCATTCACGGCATGTTCAAGTTGATTTTACACTGTGATAGAATTCATTTAGCACTGTGATAGAGTATATTTAACTCTATTTGGACTGGGACCAAATGTTATCTGGCAGGGTATATTTTACTCTACAAAATTTACTGTGTGGTCTTCAGAAAATCGTTTGTCAAAAATATGACTTGAAAAGGAGGGTTGGATTATATTAGGAATAATACAGTAGTGTTCAGAATAATAGTAGTGCTATGTGACTAAAAAGATTAATCCAGGTTTTGAGTATATTTCTTATTGTTACATGGGAAACAAGGTACCAGTAGATTCAGTAGATTCTCACAAATTCAACAAGACCAAGCATTCATGATATGCACACTCTTAAGGCTATGAAATTGGGCTATGAATAAAAAAAAAACCAAGTAGAAAAGGGGGTGTTCACAATAATAGTAGCATCTGCTGTTGACGCTACAAACTCAAAACTATTATGTTCAAACTGCTTTTTTTTTTTAGCAATCCTGTGAATCACTAAACTAGTATTTAGTTGTATAACCACAGTTTTTCATGATTTCTTCACATCTGTGAGGCATTAATTTTGTTGGTTTGGAACCAAGATTTTGCTCGGTTACTAGTGTGCTTGGGGTCATTGTCTTGTTGAAACACCCATTTCAAGGGCATGTCCTCTTCAGCATAAGGCAACATGACCTCTTCAAGTATTTTGACATATCCAAACTGATCCATGATACCTGGTATGTAATATATAGGCCCAACACCATAGTAGGAGAAACATGCCCATATCATGATGCTTGCACCCCCATGCTTCACTGTCTTCACTGTGAACTGTGGCTTGAATTCAGAGTTTGAGAGACGTCTCACAAACTGTCTGCAGCCCTTGGACCCAAAAAGAACAATTTTACTCTCATCAGTCCACAAAATTCCTCCATTTCTCTTTAGACCAGTTGATGTGTTCTTTGGCAAATTGCAACCTCTTCTGCACACGTCTTTTATTTAACAGAGGGACTTTGCGGGGGATTCTTGCAAAAAAATTAGCTTCACACAGGCATCTTCTAACTGTCACAGCACTTATAGCTCCAGACTGTCTTTGATCATCCTGGAGCTGATCAGTAGGTGAGCCTTTGCCATTCTGGTTATTCTTCTATCCATTTTGATGGTTGTTTTCCATTTTCTTCCACGTGTCTCTGGTTTTTTTTTGTCCATTTTAAAGCATTGGAGATCATTGTAGATGAACAGCCTATAATTTTTTGCACCTGCGTATAAGTTTTCCCCTCTCCAATCAACTTTTTAATCAAACTACAGTGTTCTTCTGAACAATGTCTTGAATGTCCCATTTTCCTCAGGCTTTCACAGAGAAAAGCATGTTCAACAGGTGCTGGCTTCATCCTTACATAGGGGACACCTGATTCCACAAAACTGACAAACTCACTGACTGAATGCCACACTACTATTATTGCGAACACCCCCTTTTCTATTTTTTACTAATATCCAATTTCATAGCCTTAAGAGTGTGCATATCATGAATGCTTGGTCTTGTTGGATTTGTGAGAATCTACTGAATCTACTGGTACCTTGTTTCCCATGTAACAATAAGAAATATACTCAAAACCTGGATAAATCTTTTTAGTCACATAGCACTGCTATTATTCTGAACACTACTGTATCTCAGCGACAGATATCTGAAGCTTTTGTACAACAATCATTTCCACATAAATTCAGCATTATTTTACCATAAAAGACAGAGGAAGCGATCAGAGCGCCACAGCCGCACGAGCTGCTAGCTGATTCGTTCACCGTGCAGCTGTCATTTCAAAGCGTCACAGAGTATCGGCTCATTTCTGCTTAAAACTGACTTTAGAATGATTTAAGAGGTTTTACTTTGTCATCTGATTAATAATCCCATAAATCCATTTGATTGCTTTGGGTGAAGAGACTTTGTCTTAGATGAGCGGCTCAGCTCCAAAATGACGCATGCGCAGTGGAGGCAGGGCGGACCAATTTTTTAGAGGTGGACTGTTCACCTCCAAAATTCAGTGGAGCCTTTCATGCCCTAATATCTATCTGTGGTGCAGATTTGGTGAGAATCAGAGAAGTAGTTTTTATGTAATCCTTCAAAGAGTATATAAAGTGAAATTTTGATCCAGAATCTGGATCTGAAACCGGATCACCTCTGAAATTCAGTGGAGTCTTTCATGCCCTAATATCTATCTGTGCTGCAAATTTGGTGAGAATCAGTGAAGCAGTTTTTATGTAATCCTTCAAAGAGTATATAAAGTGAAATTTTGATCTAGAATCCAGATTCAGATCACCTCTAAAATCTAATGGAGCCTTCCATGGCCTAATATGTATCTGTATTAAAAATTTTATCAAAATCTGTGCAGTAGTTTGGACATAATCCTGCTAACAGGCAGACAGACACAGACATATAAATAAATGCTGATGATTTTAATGATTTTTTTGTCATTATGGAAAGATGCCAAAATGACTAAAAATATGAGATTCCCTGGTCCTCACCTGTAGCCATCAGGGTGGAAAATGTCAAACCTGAATAAGCAGTAGTTTTTGTGGAGTTACTGATCAAAATTTTGCAGACTGACTCAATGCCTCACTGACTCATTCCAGTTTGTCTATGCATATGCTGCTATCTGCATGGAAAAACTGCACTTGTCTGAAACTGAAGTCAAAGGTGATATCAGCTATTAGTGTGAAAGTGCAGGTCAGAAATGTGTGTTTGGATGTCTGTGGACAAAAATGTTTCCATTTCCCAAAGCGCTGTGGTCAAAGCGGCTGGAATTTAATCATTATCAGGAAGCTGGTTCAACAACAGGGGTAAGGGAGGTGTGGGTGGGGGCGAGTAATCCTCCACAATTGTAAACAGGGTGGTATCAAGCTTTTGATCATACCTCAAAGGGAAAACCAGAATCATGCTGTTGTAGAAAAAAAATAGCACTTACTAAGAGATTCTGTGGGCACAAGAGATGATCTAAAGCAGAATGTGTAATTATCTCATGGAAACAGGCTGAAATTAGAAATCTGAAAATCTCGCAAACAACATCAGCGGCAAAACCAGAGTGTAGATCACCAGAGAATGATGGGAGCTAATTGAGCTATTAGCATTAGCACTACTCCAGAGTGTAAAATTGTCATTAAATACAAGATGATGTTACTATAAAATCTAGGACACCACTTAAAAGAAAATTTGGATCTTCCAGCTGGTGCAAAATAGGGCACAGCGAAACATTAACTATCATTGCAAGTTTGCATTCGACTTAGTTGTCATTTTCACGCCCAGTGACCAAATTCTATTTGCGCTCTTCAGTGCACCCATTAAAATGAGATACATCAGGCACAGTAGGGGAAACCAGAGCACGGTGAATCAGTTGTTAAATCTGCAAAACTACATATATATTTGCAGCAGTTATATTTTTATGCATAAAGACATCCCCCTTATAAATTAGTGCTTTGTTTTTGGATACATTAAGTGTAAAACTAAGTGGCAAGTGAAGTCAGTTTTTCCTATCAAAAGTAAATTTTGTGGATGTCAGTGTCGTATGTATTTCTCACAACAGAGGAAAGGTGGCCCAAAAAATTATTAGTTAGAAGACTACCCTGTCCAACTGATGAGCATGTGTTATGTCTTCTCCAGACTATTAGCTATTTGATAACATGACTCGTGTGTCACATGCACCCGGGGCACAGTGACTCAGTCTAGAAAGTGATTTACTAAGCCCCAGTATCAAGTGGATGACAAATATTACTTGAAGCATATACATTTTTTTTTCCATGAATTATTTCTATAATTTGTGTATATAAACAACTGTTTTCACGTTTGAACAGAAAGTATGACAGTTGTGTTTATAACAGTTTCTAAAGGACTTATATTACTATATAAGACACTCACACATTACATAGCTGGTTTGCTGGATTATAGTTTGTATATGCATCAGCATGTATTTAATAATTTTGAAGAAATCTTTATAATCATGTGTTTTTTTCATTATATTCTAAGTTGATTCACTGTGCCCCGTGAATTAGTGTCCGGGGCACAGTGAATCAAAAAGTTTAAAATCGATTTTAAATACCTGTAAATTACACTTGGGGAGACATAAATAACACAGCCTTATAAACAATAACTTGCTGTATTAAATCCACAATAGAATGACCTAAACCTATGCATAATGTGTTTATGCTGCCACAAAACAACATTTCTGATCCACTGTGCCCCGGCTTCCCCTACTGGTGGGTTGCTATTCACTAGCAGATTGATTCACCATTCACAAGCAGATTGATTAATGTGTCAGACAAGCTTTCACTCAAGTCTACTGTCTACATAACAGTGCACCAGGTTCCAATGTACAGATCAGGATCAGGACAGGTCTGGGTGCATGCACTGGTGCCGTGCCTCACTGCATACACTACACAACATAACCACATTGGATCCTGGATGGGAACCACCTCCTCTCAAATGGAACTGTTTGTCATGACCAGGTGAAACATGGGCATGCCTTTGGCTTTATGCAGCCACTGGGGTCCTTGACACTGAGACAAAATCATTCCGACAGTACCCAAGGAGGATCCTCCGAAGATACCTAGCCCCAAGGACATCTAGTCATCACCTGAGGTGACTGTCAAGCGTCCAAAACTTACAACAATAAAGTAAGACAGGAAGCATCAGGATCCTAAAGACTTGGACCTTTGTTCTCCTGCACAGGTATCGGCATTGCCAAAGACCTCTGTTCAGGGACCTCATGACAACATAAATGTCTTGATCTCAAAGGCCAAGGAGCCAAAGCTTTGTAAAATACTGTGTGTTTTAAACTAATGTACATCTGATCCCATCTAGGTTGTTTTGTGATTTCAGATCAGTGTGGGACTTGAAAAACCAAAAGTACAAATCAACATGACTTGACTGACATGTCTCCAACGTTGGGCACATTTCAGCTAATCAACTAACAGCGCTCGACCTACGTCTTCCGCCTGCTCTCGACCCGCACCGAGATGGGTGGGCCGTTGCCCTGCACGTGGATCAGAAGAGCTATGTGATTGGTTTTGAAAAGTGTTGTATTTGACATTTTATCTGAAACGGTATGTGTAAAAGCAAAACTGTGTTCTGTCTGTGTGGCGTGATAAGCAAAGAACAGTATGCATCACGGTGTCTCCTCGTCCCAGAGGAGATATGAAGTTAACAAATAGACAGGGCAGGGTCATGAGACATAATGTTCAATAAAAGCTAACAATCATCACCTCGAGGAATGGAGTTGCAGGAGGGCAAGCAAGAGTAAATTAACTAATTTTATTTAAAAATTATTTTCCTATATATTTTCTCCTTAATAATTCTTATGTGACCGTAGGACCTTTGTGGCTGGAACAGCGGTGGGATCGAACCCGGACGGCTCGCATTAAAGACCATTCCTCTACCAGATCAGCCAAAGGGGAATTCCCCATTAGCCAAGCTAGCGGGAATGTCTTTTCAATCAGGACCTGGGACCTTCATCCCGCTACATATCTCCCCACCATTTTTGACTTTGTCCCGATGTCACAGGTGCATTTAAGCATGTTCTTTGACTACCCACATCCTGTTTGTTACGCCAGATTGTGACCGCAGGACCTTTGTGGCCGGGATGGCGGTGGGATCGACCCGGACGGCTCACACTAAAGACCATTCCTCTACCAGGTCAGCCAAAGGGGAATTCCCCATTAGCCAAGCTAGCGGGAACGTCTTTTCAATCAGGACCCGGGACCTTCATCCCGCTACACTTACATGGGCAATATTTTCCTCAACTGTGAATAAACTGTATGCTGAATGTAATCTGCTGTTTAATATCATTTGTTCATTTAAGTACATTTAAGTACATCTTGATCATCAAATGATTTTTTTTGGGTGCCTCAATGTTTACGCTTCAACATTTTAAAACAGCTCTTTAGGTCTGTTTTTCAGGGTTTAGAGCCAAAAAGCCCCCTAAATTAAAGCTAAATGCAAACAATAAAAGTTAGCAGCCAATAGTAGCTTTAGCTAAATGTTTTAGTAGTTCATCAGTTTAGCATTATCACAGCTAGCTTTTCAGTTAGCAGATTAGCGGTTATCAAAGTGAACTTTTAGGTTGGCTGTGCCCACCACTGCATGTGTCACAGATTAAAATCTGCTATATTAGCAAAGTGTGGATGAAAGTGAGTGTAAGAACAATAACAACTGATAATTCTGACATAGCAACTCCACACAAAGATTAGCATGAAAAATATTTTCATGACTTCTATAATGATGAAATTGCTTCCTTTAAGGGACATTATGTGTTGTTTTTGTGGTCAGAGAGTTGAGGATAGACCTGTGGTGCAGCTTTGTGGTCACCTTATTTCATTTACTTCCAAGGAGGGTGAAGGGTAGGAACATTGAAACATGTTTGGCCAACTCTTATTGCTTTTCAAGGCGGCGACTGTACGCGTTCACGCTTCTCTTTAACTCTGAGCGCAGGGGGAAATTATAATTAATCTGTTAATGACAGTCGCGGCTGTCATAAGCTTGGGGAGTGTATAATAAATTGCTGTAATAAAAATTAAGATTGCATGCATCATTGGGGCCTTCAGAGGGTTTGTTTAATGTAGTTACAAAAATGGTAGCAGCTGATGTGGCGTCCAGTGCTCTACCAGGAGAACGTTAATTTCTGAGTGACACTTAACCTGCTGTAGCTCAACCACAGCTGAGGGAGGTTAGCGGGAACCTAATGAGTTTTTCTTCGTCCCATTTTGAAAACCACTGAACTGGATGGCCTGGTTTGTGTCTGAAAGGCTTAAAAAAATAAGAGCTTGCATTGTTCATGGGAAATTAATTACACTCTGACAATCTACCCACTTCCACATATGAGTAAAAGAATTCTTTATGGTCGCATTTCTGAGGGCTCAGTTCTTAGATGGATTACGACACGCTATGAAGAGTCATGTGAGGGTCAAAGGTTGGGTTGTTCACTTGTCCCTTTTTTCCCTTGATGGCAACATGTACGAAGCAGCGTTCTCTGTAACGTGCACTGTGAGGGGCGCCGTTACAGCAGCACAGAATTTCCTCATCTATAATGGGAGACAAAGCTTCCTCTGTAGTGCAACATCCCATAAGAGGAGAGCTGCCCCGGAGGAAACGCTTCCAGCGTATTTCCACATTAGATTCTTACACTTCCCTGTGCAAAAGCTGCATCCTTTTTCAACATCAAAAAGCAACATTATGTCCAAGTCGGGGAGGAGCCGATCAGAGTTTGGCCGAGTGCATTGTGTCTGCTTTGTTACAAGGAGGCTCGGACCATTATCTGAGGTTGTGCTGTTGGGGACACAAGGGGCCCCGGTAGGGGTTTAGCCTGCAGGCAAGGTGGTATATAGCACTTGCAGCCTGACACCAGTTGACCCAGCAGAGTTGTCTAGGTCACACTACAAAAACACTGCTCACTCTTTGGATGAAGCCACGACACAATAGAAATATTTTGGGTGACAGACAGCTCCTGACACACCTAGACAGGCCACGCTCACATGATGCAACTTGTAATATTTTTGCACTGAATTTCAAAAGTATTTCTGTCCTGCTGTTGAATTTTTTTTTTAAGAAAATGTGCTAATTTGATAAACTATTTTCAAGCATTGATTTTATGCCATCAATTTGCCTCAATTTGTTTGAAAGCACCAAAAATAACATTTCCAAAAAGGCCATGCTCATAACATATCTGAAAAGTGTGCAAAATGGATGGTTTAAGTTTGCACCTTTGTGTTGGAAATCCATTTAGAATAGACAGTGTACGTTTATCAGAGCCGGACCTCCCAATAGACTCACTACACACGTTGTGTAGAGCCCCACAAATGAAGGAAGGCCCCTCCTCATTATAATGAATTTCAGTGACTTAATGGTGACAATTAACTCTGATGCCAGGACGAAAACTAAATTTTCCTTTGGGGCACAAGAAAAGAAAAGAAAAAACTTACAAGAGAGTAAGTTCAGAGAATACAGACAATACAATAAAAGCATTTAAGGCAAAAGGAGGACCAACGTCACACCAAAAACTTTAACTGTGAAAGTCAAAGAATAACACTGGTCAAAAATAAATAAAATGTTTTTTTCTTTCATGGACTTTGAAAACTGATTTAGGGTAATTTTGGGGTCTTGAATCAGAATCTGAGGTCAGATTTCCTCTATCACATCACATTTTTTTGCAATCTGCATGTTGCCTATAGATGGATTAGTTGCTCATTCACTCACGAGTTTGACGCCACTAATCATGCACAAA
This sequence comes from Thalassophryne amazonica, assembly GCF_902500255.1. Classification (NCBI taxonomy): domain Eukaryota; kingdom Metazoa; phylum Chordata; class Actinopteri; order Batrachoidiformes; family Batrachoididae; genus Thalassophryne; species Thalassophryne amazonica. Next base: position 27,740,520 of record NC_047116.1, on the reverse strand, counting down.
AGCACCTTCAAAAGCAGTTTTTAAACCAGGTTCACGAAATGTGAACAAGAGTCGTAATATTGTTTATGGTGCCGAAGAGGTGTATGAGACTGCAGCTTTTGCTTCAATGCTTGATACGAGAAATATGTTTTCATATCTCAAAAACGTGATGTAATTGGCAAAAACTAACACCAGATTCAGATTCAGTGCCCCAAAATTACTGAAAAACTGTTGAAAAACTCCATGCAAGAAAAATCATGTTGACCAGTGAAATTATTCCTTGTGACTGATTTTAATTGCAGCACTGAGATGACACAACATAAAATCTGTTGTTTGCTTGAAAAAAAAAGGGAAAAAAGCAGTGAGGCTATAAGAAATGTTCCACAGTTTGAATCATGGTTAGGTAAGTAGTTAACTTGAACAAAATCTTAATATCTATGTTGTATGTGGAACCTTTAAATGACCTATGTTCAGGGGTGTTGCCACTTGGGGATCCTTTTTATTTTCACATAATTTATAACAAAAATGTAGTTTTAAAAACTATATAAAACACTATATTGAAATAATTTGATACAATATATCAATAAAACCCATAAAAGTCCTTAAAAGTGTAAGAAGGGCTTAATATCAAAAAAGGCGTTTGATTCGCTAGGCCACAGTAGATCAAAAATATGATTTATGCATCAACTGTTAAAATGTTTGGTCAGATCACTGCTCACGTGGTTCTTAATTGTCATTACAATGTTTATGACAGCTTATTTAGTGTGAAAGTGTTGTAATTGGGTTAAGTTGTATTTATTCTAAGTTTTTAATATATGTTTTACATTTACTGCTATCTATATAGTTAAGTTGTTAATGTCCAGAATTATTCAATTTTACATTCAGAATTGCTTTAGCAAGTTTTAAAAAGCCATTATTTAATGTAGTATTTAGGATCTGTAGTATTTAAGTATCAGTTCAGGCACAGTTTAGGCACTGGCACAGTTTTAAAAAATATCAGTTACAAACTGGTATCAGAAAAATCCAAATGATGCCCAACAGGTTTATGCATCATTCTGTTCTACATAGATCAATTCTTTCTAAGATCAATAGATGTTTTCAACATTGCAATAGGAACACTGTGGTATCTGGTGACTGTGTGTCAGTGACAAAACGCTTACATGTGCCACAAGTTGGGTAGGAGGGTGCCAGTGAGATTAGGACTGGCACTGATCTTTGCAAAATATTCAAATTATGTGCAATATTTTGATAAAAAACCTTTATGGGGTAAATTCGCCTTTTTTAACAAGCTAGTCATATGAAAACATTGTTAGCAATCAAGCTTGAGTGCTCTACACAACCACTGACAAGACAAAAAGTGAAGTTATAGTATTCTTGAACTATCCTATCAGTCAATAGCAGCCAATTAGGAAGAAGGCAACAAATACTGTTGTTTAATTGTTCTAGTTCAACATGTTAAAATATCTGGGAATTACTCCAAGTGTAGAAAAATGTTCTCCATCCATCTGAAAGTCGAGGCAGCACAATGAAGTAATCAGAGACTTTTTAAAAAGTACTATATACAACATGTAAATATCACATGGTAAAGGCTGCTTGCCCTCTCTGGGGAGGTTTAAATAGTTTTCTGATGGAAATTTGAATGCATTTTATGTGAAAGCCAGAATGGCTTCATGACAGTGCAAGAAAACCAGCAGCGTTACAACAGAAATGTCTGAAAAGAGTTTTAGATACACTCAACAAAAATATAAACGCAACACTTTTGGTTTTGCTCCCATTTTGTATGAGATGAACTCAAAGATCTAAAACTTTTTCCACATACACAATATCACCATTTCCCTCAAATATTGTTCACAAACCAGTCTAAATCTGTGATAATGAGCACTTCTCCTTTGCTGAGATAATCCATCCCACCTCACAGGTGTGCCATATCAAGATGCTGATTAGACACCATGATTAGTGCACAGGTGTGCCTTAGACTGCCCACAATAAAAGGCCACTCTGAAAGGTGCAGTTTTATCACACAGCACAATGCCACAGATGTCACAAGATTTGAGGGAGCATGCAGTTGGCATGCTGACAGCAGGAATGTCAACCAGAGCTGTTGCTCGTGTATTGAATGTTCATTTCTCTACCATAAGCCATCTCCAAAGGCGTTTCAGAGAATTTGGCAGTACATCCAACCAGCCTCACAACTGCAGACCACGTGTAACCACACCAGTCCAGGACCTCCACATCCAGCATGTTCACCTCCAAGATCGTCTGAGACCAGCCACTCGGACAGCTGCTGAAACAATTGGTTTGCATAACCAAAGAATTTCTGCACAAACTGTCAGAAACCGTCTCAGGGAAGCTCATCTGCATGCTCGTCGTCCTCATCGAGGTCTCGACCTGACTCCAGTTCGTTGTCGTAACCGACTTGAGTGGGCAAATGCTCACATTCGCTGGCATTTGGCACGTTGGAGAGGTGTTCTCTTCACGGATGAATCCCGGTTCACACTGTTCAGGGCAGATGGCAGACAGCGTGTGTGGCGTCATGTGGGTGAGCGGTTTTCTGATGTCAATGTTGTGGATCGAGTGGCCCATGGTGGCGGTGGGGTTATGGTATGGGCAGGCGTCTGTTATGGACGAAGAACACAGGTGCATTTTATTGATGGCATTTTGAATGCACAGAGATACCGTGACGAGATCCTGAGGCCCATTGTTGTGCCATACATCCAAGAACATCACCTCATGTTGCAGCAGGATAATGCACGGCCCCATGTTGCAAGGATCTGTACACAATTCTTGGAAGCTGAAAATGTCCCAGTTCTTGCATGGCCGGCATACTCACCGGACATGTCATCCATTGAGCATGTTTGGGATGCTCTGGACCGGCGTATACGACAGCGTGTACCAGTTCCTGCCAATATCCAGCAACTTCGCACAGCCATTGAAGAGGAGTGGACCAACATTCCACAGGCCACAATTGACAACCTGATCAACTGTATGTGAAGGAGATGTGTTGCACTGCATGAGGCAAAAAGTTTTAGATCTTTGAGTTCATCTCATACAAAATGGGAGCAAAACCAAAAGTGTTGCGTTTATATTTTGTTGAGTGTAATTTGCCAGCAGATCAACAAGGGAATGAAATACTTCATCTCATGAATAATGAGGGATGAGATGTTTCAGAGGTAATTTGATTTGTAAATTAAAATTATAAGTAAATAGTTGTAATCCTGACAGATTGTCCCTTTATAGAGTCAGGTTCTGCTTGAGGTTCTTTCCTGTTAGATTTTAGTTTTTCTTTCTTGTTGCCAGGTGCTGCTCCTGGAGGAATTTTGTGACCTTTTAAAGTGATTTAATACAGAGTACAGTTTAGACATGCTCCAGATGCGTGTAGCTCCAAGGAAACTGCACCACTCCAAGAAGAAGGGTCGCCCACACATCAATACCTGCTGTGTTGGCAGCTAAGAGGAAAATGCAGCAGTTCATCAGCCAGTTGCAAGAAGCCCTCACTGAAGATACACCGGAAAGTGTCGAAGGTGTCACTGATGCCAAGTGGTCCCACCTCTGAGATGCTGTGTACAACTCAGCCATCAATGCCTATGGGAAAAAGGAGCACAAAAACGCAGACTGGTATGAGGCCTACTGGGAGGAAATGGAGCCTGTGATTGAGGCCAAGAGGAGAACCCTCCTGGCCTACAAGGCGGTGCCTAGTCCCAGCACATTAGAAGCCCTCAAAGCTGCCAAGAGAAAAGCCGAACAAACCGCCCGCCATTGCACCAACTCATACTGGCTGAACCTCTGCAGCAGTATACACACAGCTGCCGACACTGGGGATACAAGAGGCATGTATGAGGGCATCAAGAAGACAACAGGCCCATCCACCTCCAAGTCTGCCCCACTCAAATAAAAGACTGGCAAACTCATCACAGATCAGGGGAAGCAGCTGCAGTGCTTGATTGAGTATTATCTCAAGTTGTACGCAACCCAGAACACAGTCACAGTCACAGCCCTCAAGGACATCCCAGATCTGCCGGTCATGGAAGAGCTAGACATGCCACCAACCATGGAAAAGCTTGGAAAAGCCATTGACTGCCTTGCTAGTGGGAAGGTCCCAGGGAGTGACAGCATCCCATCAGAAGTCTTAGAGTGCTGCGCTGCTAAAATGACTGCACAATCTTTTCTGCCTCTGCTGGGAACAGGGACACATTCCCCAGGACATAATATATAACAACAAAGGAGACAGAAGTGACTGCAATAATTGTTTCAGGCATCTCCCTTCTCACCACTGTTGGGAAGGCCTTTGCCCATGTTGACTTAGCACATCTACAGGCCTTGGCCTCGCGTGGCTACCCAGAGTCCCAGTGCAGCTTTCGAGCTGGGAGGGCTCCTGCGCACATGATCTTTTCAATACGCCAGCTCCAAGTGTCAAGAGTAGCAAATGTCACTCTACATCGCCTTCATTTACCTGACCAAAGCTTTCGACTTGGTCAGTCGAAGCAGACTCTTCAGGCTCCTTCAGAAGATCGGCTGTCCCCCAAATTTCCTCGCAGTGGTCTCTTCGTTCCATGAGAACATGCACAGTACAGTTTGCTTCAATGGCACAACATCAGAGGCCTTTCCAGTTAGCAGCGGGGTGAAACAGGGCTGTGTCCTTCCACTGACGCAATTCGGGAATATTCTTCTCCATGATCCTTCAGTACGCCTTGAAGGATTTCAGCAAGTGAGTTTACATTTGCACCAGAGCCGATGGTAAACTCTTCAACATTTCCCGACTTCAGGCCAAGACCATTGTTGTGGAGGTACTCATCCATGAGATGCTCTTTGCCGATGATGCAGCCTTGATATCACACTCCAGAGATGGTCTGCAGCAGCTTGTTAATCGCCTCTCTCCCACCTGCAAGGAGTTCGGACTGACCATCAGTCTGAAGAAGACAAACGTCATGGTGCAGGGCACAGTTGCTCCCCCTAATATTAGTCCAGCGGATAAGGGAAAAATCGTTCAAAATGTGATAAAAGTATCAAAATGGGTAGAGATGTTCTTTAAGATATGGAGATTAATTTAAGCTAGGGACCCACATCAAAATCAACCTTGGTTAGTCAGACCAGAGAAAAACTATTTTAGGCCTAAAATAGCAAAATTGTGAAAATCGTGCAAATTCCAGGAGGTGGACAGGTTTCAACAATAACTTGTAACTGACTGTTATAACCAAATGAAGTGTCCAAATTTGCTATTTGTGTCAAAAATATCCAAATATACTAAAATATACCAGCTAATTTTCCATTAAGCCTTGGATAAGCGGTATGCTGGTTTTGATAAGGGGTATAGGAAAAGATCCCTAACAAATTTTATGATCAAGTGGATTGCATTTCAAAACTTCATGTTGTGACCAGATAATTGTGTGTAATCCCAGAAAGTACCTAATAATTTTTCTACCTCTTTTTACTGTAATAATAACAGACATCTATAACACTGTAAAACTACCTAAAAAGTGCCATGTGTCATTGTAATTAAGGGGTAGGGGTGATATAATCCTGTTCTGAATGAACATGTATAAATATTTCTGTATAAATGACATATCAAATAAATACTGAGATTATGTATGTTTAATGCTGATTTCTGAACTATTAAGTCAATTCTAACTGCTAAATTCAGCAAAAATAGGCTTATGGGCTTGTCAAGAAATAATACAAGGGGCACATATCCAAGTGACCACTCTGGTCATACAAGCACTGAACTGCTTTTTCAAACATTTTTAACTCTTCCATTGAACAACATCAGAGAATGATACCAACTCAGTTGTGGAGGGTCAACTGTCAAACAGCAATGGTGATATTATAGTAATTTAGTCCTGATGGCAGCTACCACTACAGAGCAGTGCATGGTAAACTTGCTCTATAGCATTTGCAGAGGCCCCTGCATGCTTTCTTGCATCTACATTTAATCAGCTCCTGGCAAGCTTTTGAAGCTTCTTGTAATGTGGTCCACTTTGGAGTCCATCTTCCATCAGTGAGTTGCCATCCCCAGTCTTGTGGGCTAGGTAGCTGCTGTAGTGATTGTAGGCACTGTCCCCAGATATGCCCACCTTGATATGTAGCTCTCTTCAGGTGTTCCTGAAGAGCATCTTGAGTTGGTGGTATGTTCTCAATGGTCCGGGCATCATGTGCAAATAATGTTTGTCGGGCCTTGTTTACACTGGTATCAGGGCTGGTCCTCTTGTACAGAAGGACTACAAATCTTTCCAGCAAAGATAGATCATCACCTTGTATTGACTCAGGACATGCTGACAGACCAGAGAAGACAGGAGTGGCAGCAGGAAAGACTTTCCAGGTCTCAAAAGCCGATTTCTTCCCTCTCCCAGCAAAAGATGAGACAGTGTCACACCCAGTGACTGCATGGAAAAATGGCAATGCTAGACATGTTTCATGCCCAAGAATGCCAGCAATTGTGTGAGCTGGTATATACCTTTGGTGTTTTCCAACTCCAAATGCAACCCAAAGCTCCTGTACATGCAAGCGGTGCATATTTGCTATGACAAGAGATTAAGTGTAGACACTGGTGATATAATATTTTACCTCCCTGGCCTTTAAAATGGCTTTTGGGCACCACAATCATGTGTATGAGCATGCTAGAAGTAACTATATATGAGAACTGCGTTATAATATTAAGATATTTTGGCAAAAAATTAGCAGTATGTATTAAAATCCATATAATTGCCCTCATAAGCGAGATCCAGCTGGGGTCTCGATTTTATATGAAACCTAATACCCTAAGCTACTTCTGTACCAAATCTGGCACTTTTATCACAATGTGAATGATTTCGCCAAAATATGTCCCTTAACCTCTGGACTATATTGACATTGATGGGTACAGCCTGGAAGTCACGGAGCACTTCGCATAATTGGGTCAACCATTTCTAACGCACTGTCCATTGATGCAGAGATGAAGAGCAGGATTGCAAAGGCAGCAGCAGTTATGGCAAGACTAAGCCACAGACTCTGGAACAACCCCAGCCTCACTGAGAAGACAAAACTGCACGTCGACCAGACCTGCGTGCTCAGCACACTCCTCTACGGTAGTGAGGTATGGACCGCCTATGCCAGAAAAAGCTCAACAGCTACCATCTGAGGTGCCTTAGATGAATTCTGCACATCATATGGCAGGACAAGGTGCCCAACACAGAGGCCTTGGAACACGCCAACATGAGCAGCATGTTCATCATTCTTGGCAAAAGGCACCTTCGTTGGCTTGGCCATGTCAGAAGAATGGATCTGGGCCACATTCCCAAAGATCTACTGTATGGTGAACTGGCAGAGGGCACTCGTTTGGCTGGTCAACCATGCCTGCACTTCAAGGATGTCTGCAAGTAAGATATGAAAATGTGCAGCAACAATGTCAACATGTGGAAGCAGTGTGCAGAGGACCGTGCAGCCTGGTGCCTTACTGTCAGAACAGGTGCACAAAGGGCTGAGCAGGAATGGAACCAAGGCCTTGCTGAGCAACAAGCTAAGATGAAAGAGTGACAGCGGCAGCCTCAGCAGGCATCACAGTACACATGCAACAAATGCAGCAGAGATTGTCACTTGCGCATTAGACTGATGAGTCATTCATGCAGGTGTAGACAAAAGACAAAAATTTCCTGTATATTTGTATTGTTAGTTGTGGCGATAGCATGGCCCAAGCAGAGGGTCACCCCTTTGAGTCTGGTCTGCTTGAGGTTTCTTCCTCAAATCATCGGAGTGAGTTTTTCCTTGCCACTGTTGCCTATGTGCTTGCTCTAGGGGTTGGTAAGGTTAGACGTGATTTGGGGCTATATAAATGAAATAAATGATAAAAAAAAAACAAACAAACAAAAAAGTAATAAAACAAACTGGACACGACACCGTCTCCCACAGACGGACGGATGCCAGCATTACATCCCCCTGGCATCCATCCGTCTGTGGGACATGCAGGTAGCTCAGTGGGATAACTAGTTGGGCCACCAACATGAAAAACTCAGTTTGATACCTGGTTGTGGTGTCTGTCTGTGTTCTTGGACAAGAAACTGGACAAGTTCTTGCCTCCCATCCAGAGGCAGTTATAGGCTCTCATCTGCTTGACACTCCTGAATCTGGTGATAAACACTGGTACCAGTAAGCCTTTGGGGTGTATATAGGACTCCTTCTTCCGCATGTAAAGTGCCTTGAGCAAAGTGTTTTTTGTGATTTGGTGCTACATAAATCAAACTACTTTTGATTAGATTTAAATGTGTCCTTGCATACCTCTGATACTGTCCCTACATTATATTGGTAAAAGCAATATTTTATTTGCACATGCACAGACATGCATCATCAAAGCATTGAGAGCTATGAAAACGCCACTGAAGTGATAACATCAAAAAGTGCTCAAGTGCAGAAAGAGAAGTATGAGTGGATGTTTAAATCTGCTTGTCTGTACATTAAACACAGTTGTCTGTTTCATTAGTAATATAGTGTATGTACAGCTGCTATCAAACATGGATAATTTCAGCTTTCACTACGCCCTGGCAAAAGAAGTTACTTTTTTTTTATCTTTAGTAAGTTTAGTAAATCAGTGTTTGCTATTATTAATGTGAACTAATGTTGAGTGGCACCCTAGTATTTGGAGATGGACATCAAACTGGTTCAATAAATAAATAATTTTATGAAGCGGTGAGTTGAGGCTGGGTCGTACTCACACAGTTACAGCTGTCATATTGTTATTGAGAGCCAAAAATAGCAATTTCTGCAGCAAAAAGGGAACATTTGCATCACTCTCATGTCTTGATCAGTCAATTCTGGAGAAGCATATTCAGAACCTCTTACAACCCAGGCTTGGACAGGAAGTAGGTTTTTGTGGCGGGGGGGATGTCTCCATATGCAGATGCAGGGTCTCACAAGGCTAAAGGTTAGAGAAAGGTTAGAGGTTAACTTTGTGACCACAGGGTCACAGGATCAATCCCCAGACCAGACCAATTGCCAAGTGGTCCTTGAGCAAGGTACTTATATCCAAATTGTTCCCAGCATACAGTACAGTACACATGGCAGGACCATGACAGTGGGGAGTAAATGGAGAAATGTGAGACCTAATTAAACCTTACGTACCGGCCCGGGCTTTACGTTCTCAGGGTGCAGGACTACTTTGTGTCCCTAAGGTGAATAAGAAGTCTGCGGGTCACAGAGCTTTCTCTTATTGTGCCCCTGTTCTGTGGAATGATCTCCCTGCGTCAATAAAACAGTCAGATTCTGTGGAGATTTTCAAGTCCAGACTTAAGACGCACTTATTTTCCTTTTCATATGGCTAGCATACTGGTACAGTTTTGTTTTACGCTTTTTACTCTTTTAATTCATTTATTAGTAATTGGAGCGGGCCGCGGCCTCAACTTTACCTAAATTCTGGGGTCTTTTAGTGAAGTTTAGGGCTAGTGGCCGGCGATCACCTTAGTATTTCTCTGTTTTTCTTGTTGTTTAATGCTGGCAAATTATACAGTATTTGTTGTCTTTCTGATGCCTGATTCTGTTTTTTCTCTCTGTTTAAGGTGCAGCTCCATCCAGAGATGGGAGTTGTGTTCGTGTTGGCGACCCTCCTGTCCTGTGCGCCAATAACATTTCTTGTATATTCGTCCGTGAATTGTTCTGTGAATTGTTCTGTAATTTATGTTTGTAGCATGGCCCAAGCAGAGGGTCACCCCTTTGAGTCTGGTCTACTTGAGGTTTCTTCCTCAGAGGGAGTTTTTCCTTACTGTTGCTCTGGGGGTTGGTAAGGTTAGACCTTACCTGTGTGAAGCGCTTTGAGGCAACTCTGTTGTGATTTGGCGCTATATAAATGAAAATAAACTGAATTGAAATGAATTGAGACAGCATAAAGTGCTTTGAGCATGGAAAAGTACCATATAAATGCAGTATATTTACCATTTCTGCATTGGTGTTGACATATTTGTGCGTTGTTTTCTACCAGTCCAATGGTATACTTACTATTTGAACATACAATTTCTTCTATGGATAGACACAAGACATAGACATAGACAGTCAGAGAGACATGAGAAGAACAATGAAAAATGGATCACAGTGATGAGAAAAATGGTAAACTGACCTCCCTCGGGTTCAAACATCAAAAACAGTCAGCTGTATTTCACATGTGGCTGAGGAGCAAAAATGACTCTTCTTGAAAACTAAAAGCAAAATTTAATGCTTCTCATCCAGGCCAGAACCAAGCTTTCCACTAAGTTATGTAAAAATCAGTTGATCACCTTTTCAACCATCCATCAAAGCAAAATAACAATTTGACAAACACACGTGGACAAGAACCTCTTGGATCTCGTGGATCTCATAAGCAACACTTTTTCTGATAAAGCAACAACATATATATACGAGGGCTGTCAATAAAGTAACGGTCCTTTTTATTTTTTTCAAAAACTATATGGATTTCATTCATATGTTTTTACGTCAGACATGCTTGAACCCTCGTGCGCATGCGTGAGTTTTTTCACGCCTGTCGGTGACGTCATTCGCCTGTGAGCACTCCTTGTGGGAGGAGTCGTCCAGCCCCTTGTCGGAATTCCTTTGTCTGAGAAGTTGCTGAGAGACTGGCGCTTTGTTTGATCAAAATTTTTTCTAAACCTGTGAGACACATCGAAGTGGACACGGTTCGAAAATTAAGCTGGTTTTCAGTGAAAATTTTAACGGCTGATGAGAGATTTTGAGGTGATTCTGTCGCTTTAAGGACTTCCCACGGTGCGAGATGTCGCTCAGCGCTGTCAGCCGCCGTCGTCAGCCTGTTCAAGCTGAAAACCTCCACATTTCAGGCTCTATTGATCCAGGATGTCGTGAGAGAACAGAGAAGTTTCAGAAGAAGTCGGTTTCAGCATTTTATCCAGATATTCCACTGTTAAAGGAGATTTTTTTAACGCGACGCTCCGCCACAGGAAAAACGCCTCCATTGGAAGCCTTAAGGACAAGTTGGAACATGTTCTTCTGTTAAACAATTTCTCATATACTCACTCCACTGAAAGCCATCAAAAGCCACCTGGATTTTACAAATGGTTATCAACACGGAGGTGTTTTTCCTGTGCCGCCGCACCGCGTCGGCTGCGTCCCGACGCGCGGACCCGTCCGCACGTCTTTCATTAAAAAATCTCCTTTACAGTGGAATATCCGGATAAAATGCTGAAACCGACTTCTTCTGAAACTTCTCTGTTCTCTCACGACGTCCTGGATCAATAGAGC